>NC_073696.1:119122310-119722310 GCF_029784165.1 Wyeomyia smithii | reverse complement strand
CACTGCGAAGCCGCTGTCGACTTTGGCTGAAACCAACAACCAGCTTTCCTCTAACCGGCATAATCATGAAAGTTGGGTCATCGTGCAAAAAAACAGGTTTTCATGTTGACATTTCCTCAGAAACCATTCAGAAATGAAACGGCAGACATGAGGGAGGATGATTTCCCGGCGTGAAACCTGATTTCCCGGTTTTCCCGTATTTTTTCCCCAGTGATTTGAAATTCCTGGCTTTTTCCCGCTTTTCCCGGTAGAGTGGCCACCCTGTGTCACAGCTGTGGCGCTACCTAGTATCCACTACCATTGGTATCCACTGCACTGCTACTGCTGCTGCTGCTGCTGCTGCTGCTGCTGCTGCTGCTAAGAGAGGACTGCTGTTGTCGCTGTCTAGAACTAATATGAGCGGGTCCGGCTGAAACAAGCTCTTATATAGGCCAAATAGCACATTTAAAATTGCAAGGTCTATGATTCTGTCGACTGTGCTTGGGAAGCAATCATATAACGACCAACCAGAGCTCGAATTATTCGTTTCGACAAGGCTCGACTATCAATAAATTAATAAAATAAATAATAAAATTACAATTTGCTGCATTTGGGAAAAATCTTAGAAGATTTTCCAATCTATTGCTGCAAGAACGAAGGGAATCCTTCGAAAACCAACCGATTTATCCGCATTTGAAATTGGACATATTTTTAACTTTTTCTGGTTTTAGATTTTTATTGTACAAAATGGCATCTTTTGCCTATAGAAACGTCTATGCAAAGTTTCAGCCAAATCAAAAATGGTCGATTAAATTTGATTGCCTTTTTTGTGGAATTACTCTACGGATTTTAATACCTATTGATTGTATGTCCTTTCAAAAGTTGTGGGACTAATTGGTCATTGTCAGACAGAACTAGAACGTGGTCTCAGAACATAAGGATCGTAAAATCGTCAGCATGGTATTTTCCATTTCCCGAAGCGTATTTAGATTTTGTTTGAGTATTGTTGAAATCTCCATAAAGTGAGTGCACAGCGGGGTGGGGTGATGAAGCAATGATGTAGCCGTCACCGTTGCTTGTCTACGATGTACTGTTTAAAAAAAACGAGAAGATGGGCTCAAACACGGCAAGTTCAAAGTTATTCGCGGAATGCGGAATTGATTCAAGTTGGTTTAAAAAGACTCGAAATTGTCAATTTATAAAAATTTATCTAGTCGAAATTACACAATTATTAATCATTTTTGATCTATAAAAGAATATAAAAATAACAGCCAATCTATTTTTGTAGGAGTCGACTGAATTATTGAATGTTCTTTCATAACCAATTTATCAATTGTTTTCCAGACTTTATATGCCAAAAGTCTGGAAAACAATTGATTTTAACAATCACTGTAAACATCACTTTTTCACTTTTTATTCACTTTCACTATTTATTTCTATCACTTTTTATTTCTCACTTTTCACTTGCACAAGTGAAAAGAGAAAAATAAAAAGTGCAAGTGAAAAGTGAAAAATAAAAAGTGATAGAAATAAATAGTGAAAGTGAATAAAACGTGAAAAAGTGTTGTGAAAATGTTTCTATCAAGACGCTCGAACAGAAGTGAACAGACACTGTAAACATACCTTGTCGAACTTGGAAACTTCGAAATCATCAGCCTGGTAATCTTCGCATCTACATCAAAAGCGTGGTTGAAGTTTTTGTACACCGACATTTGAAAGATGAACTTTTTTGGATGATTTCAGTGTTGAGAAGTCACCATTTGTGATTGGACACACATAATCATTATTTACTAATATTTATCATAAATACTTAAGCTACTAACTAATCCCCCTCTAAAAAAAATTTAGATGATTTTCACTTTCACCTAAAAATTGAGGATCGCGAATTGGTTCATGAAAAAAAGTGAAATCTTTTGGCTGTGATAGTATCACCACTACGCAGGAACAAGCCTCTAGTTTGCAGTACTACAGGTACGCTATGTAGGGTCCTCGGAAAGTGTTTGTAAGTGTATTTAATATTTTCATCTCAAACATTTTACTTTTGCTGGTAATTGTGCAGGAGTAATGTACGGTATTGTAATTATACTACAATGTGTACGGTATGGTAAATCGTATTTCTCTAGGGACAGTCAAGCAGATTGCACTTAATAACTCCATGATTTTGCACTATATTAATATTGACATTGGAAACCACGGTTCGAGGTTTCGGCTCCTCAGCATTGTCATCAGTTTCGTCCTCTCTTGCGATACCTGCACTGATGACACCTTGGAATGCATTCTTCGGAATGATGAAAGCAGATCGTTTGGCAAAACTCTGCATGCGTTGCGTGCTAAGGTATTCCTTCTGCGGTACAAACTCGATCTGATAATAATACAATATGGCGTGGATACGGTTGGGTTCCACTGGTTCATTAAGGGGCAGTTCCATCTCGACTTCGTGTAGTTTACCGTCGAAGTGAACGTCGGCTAGTTTGCTTGATTGAGATAAGTTTTCATAGGTGAAGGGACCCAGATCCAAATGATTCTCCGTCTCCAACGTGGATAAATAACGATCGATGTGGAACTTGTTCAATTCCGGGTTTTCAACTCGGCAGCATTTAACGATCCAGTCCGAATGAATAATACTGCCGTGCAGTTCTACTATCGAGGGAACTATTGATCCGGTGGGTTTAAGTTTTGGAAAAAGGGATTGATATTGGCAAAAATGTTCGCTGTTGATTTGACCAAAGACATCCACTGGTTGCAAAATGATCAGATCCAGCGTGTAATCATTTAGAAGAAAAACTTCTGGTAGTGAACCCAGCAACATAATTGCCGACATTGGAATGTCATTTTGATTAGCGACAAATTCGATAAGATCTTCTGCTCTGTCAGAGCAGAACAACATAGATGTTTTACCCTCTTTAAGGAGCTTTAGCCCGGCATAGGGAAACAATGACAAATCTAGAACTTTTTCCAGATCATCCATATCATCAATGTCTGTGGTTAATTTACTATAATATTCGGAATCATTTAAAAATTCCAACACGTGCTCGTCAACGCAAATTTGATTATCCATTGAATTGAGATTGTGAGAAATTGCAAGTGCCCCATCCTTGCATGATATGGTTAGGGAAATACTCTGATCTCTGTTTACCGGTAGCCTTTGATTCAACTTGAATATGGCTTGATTCCAGCATGTATTGCTTGTAGGATTCGTACTAATGCTGTTTTCTTCGTCCAGCATGAGATCGAACCAAACAACAAATCCATCTAAAATACCTTCCTCTTGACAGATCAGTTCAAAGAGGTTTTCCTCTAATCCCTCTTGGTAGCGCTCTATGCAATCCAAATCGTTGAAATCGACAGTCATCGCGCGGACCGTATTTGTTACAAATACAAAGTCGTCGTTCGCCTTAATTCTACAGACATCCTCCGCATCATAACACTTAATACCTTCCTTAGAAATCAAACAATTACTTGGTAAATTAAAATCATGACTAAAAGCTTCGTTGATGAGAATATTGCTTGCGGTTAACGCACGGGACTTGTATCCTGTAACGTAAAGTACAACTTGGCTTGGTATGATTCTTCCCTCCGGTAACAGTAGATTTTGCTTTGCATGAATTAAAGTCTCCAAAATACCCTCACCGAATGCACCCGAGTCCAATGTCTCAGTTACGATCAGCGAAAACTTATCACCGATTTTCAAATCCTGCGAGTAGCTTTGGAACAAGCAAATCCGATCACTCAACCCGTTCGCGCCGAAAACATCTCGAGCAATTTGCACCATTATTTCAGACCCATCGCAAGCCGCTACCTTGCGGATTCCTTCACAGTTAAGAGCATACAGAGATAGCAGTCCCGTTCCGGTACCAATATCCAACACCTCGGCGTGTCCAGCCTTGATCTGATTCTGGATCGCTGCCCTATAAGCGGCATTACGAACAACATCGTTCAGCATTCGAAAGTGCCATCGCTCGACCAGTTCACACTTGGTGTTCTGAAGATTTTGATATGCCTTCAGGTATTTGGAATCCTGCAGCAAGACCCGTTCGAAGCAGATCGATGCTTCCAGGGAGCGACCATAGCTGGAAATGTTGTAGTGTACGGAAAAGATAGACAGAAAAAAGAGAATCAAACACTGTGGATATCAGTCAAAACAGTAAATAAATCGTTTCCAGATCAAAATGAAAAGACGTGACGGGACGTTCGGCTATTTATTCCCTCAAAATATCGTAACTTGGTTACTAGAAATTCAATAAAATTTGTATCAAATTAAAGAAATAAATCAAAATTGTAATTCTATTAAGATGATACATCCCTGGTCAAATGTTAGGACAAATCTCTGTTTTTTTAATTAAATATTTGAGTAAATCTGCGTAAATTAACCAGTCTTTTATTATTTTCTTACATTCATATTTATAAATTCATTTTGATATTTAATTTAATTTTCATTTCTAAACTGAACTCATAAACTCTAAATCTACATATCTATAATGTACACTGGCTCCAAATCTAAACATCCGAAATGCCTTACGAGTGTGCTTACGTATAAAGAAATTATACAGATAATGTTGAACGTCAAAAAATATTCATCAATCAACGATTTGAAACACAAAACCAGAGAAATAATATAATAATAATAATAATATGACGAAAAAAGAAGTTATATTTCCAAAAATTTTGGACCAAAATTTTCATCACAGTATATTGTGGTTTTGGAAATAATTACCATCACTATTTCTTAATTCTCAATAAGCAAAAATATTTTATTATATTACCATAATTCATAGTACAGCATTTTGTAATATTTCAATGCGATTAACCAGCTCCAGCCCACAGTTGGAAATTTTTTGTTTCCAAATTTCCAATCTTTGGCGGGCGTCATCATGCGATACTGTTATGCAACAAGGAACACTAAAGGAAATAGTTGGATAAATATTTGATTCATCTTTTGCACATAGCGGAAACATTTTCACCTGATAAACCTCCAACGACACACCAGACAGACAATTTTCGTCCGACTCGTGTATGTCATACCAATATACTATGGGATAACCAATCAAAACACCGAAAATTGTGGGAACGCAATTGTTTTCTATCAGGGAACCTAAGTTTATTATTTGATTAGAAACTGCCAACTCTAATTTATTTTGCAGCGAGTTCAAAAGTTCATTGATTTTCAGCTGCTCATCTGAACCTTTTTCTATAACTTGAGGGCAACTTAAATGCTTCGAAATGTTAATGAACACAAAATTATCGTATTTAATGTTGCATGTAAATTCTGTGTCAAAAAATCCAAAATCTGTCCCTATTTCAAACACAATTAAGGACTTTTTTGTTAGATTATTAGCATGCAGCTTGCACAGTAAATCTTTTAATTCTCCTGAACTAAATGTACCAATGTCCCATAAAAATGCAGTTTTGGTTTCAATCGCAACAAAAAACAGCTGATGAATAAGCAGTTCTATTTTACGCGCATTCCACGATCTTCCAGTGAGTGTATTCTCGAGAAAATTTCGCATCGCTTGCATATTCCAAAACTAAAAATAACATTTCAACTTATAATTCTGACAAAAAATTAAAACAACTAAATAAAAAACCTCTAGATTTCCCAACCTACCGTTGAAGTCGAACGCCGGTTTCGTTGAGAAGTTCCGGATGCTCCGGAAACAGTTCCAGTCCCTGTTCAATGATCTCGAAAACTTGCTGGAATCGTTCTTCCTGTTCCAACTGATCGGCGTACTTGCTGACCACGAAGAGGAACAGTTCCTCCAGTGAGTCCTTATCGTCGAGGCAGGATTTCGGCGCTTCGGCCAGTTCCGGAGTTTTCTGCTGTAGTAATTTTTGCAGGGCTGCAAATGCTTTACGAAATTTAGCGCGCGTCACAAAATCATACACCACTTTTAGTTCGCCAACCAAAACCTCTTCATCGCTACTCATTTTACACGGTTTGCTGTAATCCAAAGAAGTGTGATGATATTTTATCTTGTAACTCCAACGCGCCGGTATCGGAACCTTGGAAATTTAGATTTTTTCAACGATCCATTTGTAAACACTCTTCCGTTCAGCACAGACTCTGGTCGTCGCGCAATACAGGAAAAATCGATTTTTCGACTCCTCTGCACTTCTCTGATACCTTCCGAACCCTGCCGTTGCTCGACCGTTTCTCTCTCTCTCTCTGACCAAAGACTCGAACAACAACAAACTGTCAAACAATTTCAAGGTCGCGATCGCAGTTTCGAAAATCATTATACACGTGAATTTCCAAACGCGTCGTTTCAAATATTTTCTACCTGTCGCAATGATAGCACAGAGAACAGACTAACAAGCAAACGATAAAGAGTGTGTAAAAAAGTTTATGTGCGCAAAAATATACACTCCGAATTGAACCCCTCGTCATGCTGAATGGTAAAGTAAAGTGTGATGTCGCCGTGGAGCGGACGGTAAAGCAAATATATTTCAACATCAGTACCAAAGGGAGTGAAAAGTGTGTACACTGATGAAAATACAGGCTGTTTAGCGACGGTAGCGACATCACACTTTACTTTACCATTATTAGGGTTACCATTTTGTCCGGGTTTAAAATCAGGACAACTTTTTCCGGTACAAATTTGATATGAGGTGTTTCCTTTTTTGAGGTATCAATAATTTGAGATTTACACTTCAAAATCAGGGATGTTACGGATGTGATTTTTCAGACATCTGCAGATGCGGATGCGGATGCGGATATGTGATTACGGATGAAGATGCTGATGCGGATGTCAATTTTCATGCGGATGTTCCGCATTCGCGGATGCGGATGCGGATATCCGTAGTAGCAATGGGCGGTATTGTATCGGTATCGGAAATATCGATACTTTTGAGACGAAATTTCGATTTTTTGGATCGATACACGAGCATCCGATACTCGACCGTATCGATACTGAAAACCGCGATATTTGTATCGATATTCTTTTATGCATACGGACCAGCTAGCAGACATGTTACAAGGGCTAACATCTCAATGTGTACACGAGATCACCGCCACTTTTGATACGCTATGTTATGCTGTCTGTCAGCGTCAGTGGAGCCCACACATCGTAGAACCGCTGCGATGTTGGCTGCGATAAAGCAAAGAAAATCGGATGGAGATGCCAGCTAGTTGATACGAGCTGGAACCACTGAAAAGCTGCCACTGTCAGTATAAGTATCGCACAAGTCTATTTGCACTAGCAAAACTTAAGCCTGTATTACACTCTTTGACCAAGCGTCAAATATTTGGCACTTTTTGACAGATAAAAATTTGGTCGAAGATAATTATTTGTCACTCTCCAATTTTAACATGAGGCAAACACGGGCAAACAACAACCATGATGTCAAAAAAATTTGACCATTATGTCAGAAGGTCAAAAATTTGACCATTAGACAAAGAGTGTACTACAGGCTTTAGATGGAGAAATAGATAGAGAGAATGTTGTGAGCCAAACGAACTGTCAAAATCTGAGCCAAACGCAGCATAGGGCCAAATTCGAAATTTGTTTTACTTAAGCCACACATTCAAAGCCAAAAAGGAGTGCTCAATAATAACGTGTTCTCAAATATTTTAAAAAATAGGCATAGCTCTTCGTTGCATTATTAAGGCACAAAACTTATATTGTTTCTCTGACAATTGATTAAAATATTGTTTGTTTACATTTATACTCAGCTTCATTTGTTTTTATTTCAATTAATTCAACTTTTTGCGTTAAAATGCATCCATAAACCCCCAAACGAAATTCAACGTTATCAGAAATGATGTTTGGCTTCGATTTAGTTGGGCTATAACCCAACGAGTGGGAGCCCAACTAAAACGTAGCCCAACTAAACATAGCCCAACGAGCGAAATTTGAATGTATTTTAAAAACAAATATAAGTTTTCTGGTTACACTATTCAGATCGAATATTTGCAAGCGGAAACTAACTCATGCTTTCCGTCGACACAAGTTAGAGTACAAGTGAAAAAAAAATTGCAATATTTATTAGTTAGAAAAATTCAGCGGTAGACTTCACTATCTTATTTTCGCTGACATATCTAACTTTTTTATGTCATCAACTTACTCATCAATTAATATGGAAGTGTGTCAATAATTTATACAAATAAGACGGGAGCTTCACAGCCCATTGGTCCAGTGAATACAAATCTTGAAGATATAAGTTGTTTAATTCATTTGTTTGCCAAAGCTCAGAATTTCTGCATTACCTGTATGTATTTGTTTGTGAAGTCATTTGATTCATGCTGCTCTAGAGAATGCGGATAGATACCAGAAAAACAACAAAAAGTCAGCACATCAAATTTTCATTGCTGGAAACCACCAAAATTTTGCTGATTTTTGGTGTGCTGTGCTTCCAGCAATCTGTTCAGCAAAATGAAATTTGCTAATTATTCAGTAATGCTCAATTGCATAAAAGTGACAGGTCGTTTGCTGCATGTTCGGTAAAACAAAATACAACTTGCTGGTTGTCAGCTATGATAATTTGCTGTTCATTCAGCAAAGCATAAATCAATTTGCTGGTTAACCAGTTAATTCAAGGGAACCATGTTTCCGTCAGGCACCAGATTCCACCCGCCCATCGGATCATAGGCAAATTACTGTTGAACTAGAGATGTATGATTATCATTTCAACTTTTAAGTTCATCTAGCCCAACAAGGACTTAGCTATGGTCCCATATTCGCTATCAGGAGCTTAGCGATGATCCCGTACCAGCTGCAAAGCGATTTGGCGCGTTTTACTAATGACAGCTTGACGTAATTTTTTGACATATCAATTCTTTTGCTGGATTCCAGCAACCATTCATTTACCGTTTTCTGTTCAGCAAATAGTTTTGCTGTATTTTCGCGAATCACTGAATCGAATACTGGTTTTCAGTAAATTCAGGGTGGCCACTCAATATCAATTTTCAATTTCCCGGTTTTTTTTTCCGGTTTTCCCGATGATATTTAGTGAAATTTCCCGGTGTTTTATTTTTAAAACATATGAGAAAAAAATCAATTTTCACATGCTTATTTGTGCCTTGCAAAAATAGTGTTACAAAACTATGAAAAACATTCTTCCTTCATCGTGTTTAGCTGTTTGTCGACTTTAGCAAGTACCTTCATGGTGATCTGCTGCACAATTTTCGCCCTCTTTATCTCCAAATCGTTGACAATCTTTGCCTTCTCGCGCTTTTTTGCTTCCTTCTGCATCTTTCTCTGTCAACCTTCTCTCGAGCTTGCAGTGCTTCTGTATCAGGATGCCAATGAAATGCGTGGGATAAATTCAAGAGTTGGGGCATAGAGTTTTTGTCTTCTAGAAAAATGTCCTCAGGCAAAACTTCAAGCGGACTTTGGGAAGAAGAGCCTCAGAGTGACCAATGAAAAAAATGCACATGAAACTGTCTAGATGCATTATGCAAAATGCATGAAACGTTGAGATATGTTCTTTCAAAACAATTTTTTTTTTTCGAAAAACTTCGATCCTGGAACTTTAAAACTTTCGAGCTGGGGTCAATGTAATGTATAAGAAATTTTCTCATGGTCCGTAAAATAAATTCAACTGACACTCTGAATAAACAATTTAAAAAAAAAATTATTTAGCTACTGTTTGTTTAACTAAAAATAAAACTAAAAATAAAAATCTTTAACAAAACTTTAACTAAAACTAAACTAAACTAAAAATACTTACTTAATTAAAATACTTACTTAATTAATACTTAATTATTATCAGTTTAACTAAAAATAAAAATCTTTAACAAATAGCTCTTCAAGGTGGCGTCTTTCCCCAACAAAATCAAGTAGTCAAAAGGTCCAACACAGAATGAAAAAATTTTTTTTGCTGCTTTTTGCTGCTTGTGGTTAAAATCATACCAAAAATCGGGAAGTACAAACCGGGTAGCTCCGTTGCGGTCCGGTTCGAAATAAAATCGAGACTCGAAGTTTCCGGTCCTATTTGACTTTTGACCGGATTCTCCCCGATGCGATGTCGAACACTATTCACAAGAAGTTTCAATACGCCTCTCGCGACGCTGATAACTTTTTGACTTCTTCAAAATCTGACAATGTATGTTACGGAACAGTAAATTTATCCACCTGATCAAGCCTGATTTTATTTGACGCAGATCTTGCTGCGAAGCCGCTGTCGACTTTAACTGAAACCAACAACCAGCTTTCCCCTATCCGGCAGAATCATGCCAGTTAGGTAAACATAAAAAAACAGGGTCTCATGTTGACATTTCCTCAGAAACTGTTGAACAAATAAAGCGGCAGACATGAAGGAGGATGATTTTTCCGGCGTGAAGCCTAATTTCCCGGTTTTCCCGTATTTTTTCCCGGTGATTTAAAATTCCCGGCTTGTTCCCGCTTTTCCCGTTTTCCGGTAAAGTGGCCACCCTGAGTAAATGTATTTATCAAAAATTCAAAAAATGATCTCAGCTATAGTATCGATACTTCTGGTATCGATACTTTCTGACCGATATTTTGAGTATCTCGATACTTTTGGTTCTTCGGGTATCGATACTGAAGTATCGATACTCTCCGTCGTATCGCCCAATGCTAATCCGTAGCATCCCTTGTTATATTTTGCTTTTTTCACATAACTATGCCCAGACTTCCTGTGCACGTACTTTTTTCTCAAGCGACGAGAGAAATCTTTCTCTCGCTCGTAGAATTTCCATGTACGTGCGACGAGACGAGACAACGTCACATGCGATTTGCAGGTTGCTCTTTCGCTTCTCTTTCGGTTCGGATTGCGATGCGCAAGCGATGTTTCGTCGCACTACGATAGTGATGGGAAATATCGCCCAAAACGGACATCGATAACAATCGATAATTCCGGGGCTTTTATCGATATTATCGATAATTTGACAGCTAACGTTTGCGGTAAAAAAAAATTTTTTTTAGATGGCGATAAAAAAAACCTATTTCAGATGGTGATGAAAAAAACTATGACAGATAATTGAGTTGGATAAATTTCCCATGGAAGGTCATCATGTTAGCTCCCTCACAAAAAAATATAACGTCCTTGCGTGCAGCCTTTCGCGACAAAATTGTTGAAATAGGTCTTGCGCTTCAAGTTTGTCCAGAAATTCTCGATGGGAAGCAGGTGGGGGACATTGGGCGGATTCGCCGGTACCACATCGATATTCAGCCGCTCCATCTCCTCCAACGATCGCTTCGAGTAGTTGACCGACGTCAAATCTGGCCAGAACACCGTGTCTTCGCGCTTATGGTGTTTCTTGATGAACGTCGCAACTTCTGTCAGGCACTTCGTACTATAAATTTCCCCGTTCACGGCCAGCCCGGAGCGAAAGAAGAGCAACTTTAACATCCCTTTCTCGCTGATTGTCAGCCACACCCGCATCTTCTTTGGGAACTAGGTCTGTGAAATAAACTTTACTTCGGTGCTCACTTCCTTCGCGGGGGAGGTAAAATACGAAGAGCCCTGCTAGTCGTTGCCATCCAGGGTGAGATAGGTCTAGTCGTCCAATACCACAGCCGCGTCGTGATTCGCCGGGAAAATCGACATGACAAGATGCTTTTTCACTGTTTTAGAGCTTTTCACTGTTCTAGAGCATACACCAACCTCTCGGCCAAGTGCACGCAGCGATTTAGCCACTTTTCCCTCGGTCTTCCTCTTCAGCATCCTTTGAAGCTTCTTGTCGCGCAGGGTCGTTGGTCGTCCGGAACCGGGCTTTCTTTCGATGCTCTGATCGTTGTCCAATAGTGTCAAGATGTTGTAGATGCCAGAACCGGCATACCCGGCGTCCACAAAGTGCTGCACTATGTCCGTTTTTGACGCGGCGGGGTACCGTTCTTTGAACGCGCACACTTCTGAAAGGAGTAGCTTGACTTTTTTCGCCATCACAGTTAGAGTTAGACTGATAGAGCTGTCAATTTTTTTTTGCTAACTCATGGGTTACTATGACTGATGATGCATGAGTATTTTCGTCAGTGCGATTAAAGGTAAACCCATGAAAAATCGGCAATTTTCGTCCATTTTTTTACCGCAAACGTTATTCGAAAAATGCAATTTCGCTATATAAATTTGTTAAAAACAGAGACAGTGATGGCCCAAACAGAATGGATACGTTTGCGTTGCGTTGACGTCAATGTGGCAGTAAATGTATGGGCTAACTGTCAAATTTCCGCAAACGCAGCCGCAATGTATCCATTGTGTTAAGGCCTTGAAAGACAAATTTTACGATACTGCGAATGAAAATTCAAACAACCGGACGAGTTAAACAGTTTGTTTTGGAAAGTCTTCGGGTTTTACGCCGGGAATGCTTTCTACGGAGTAGTTTCAAGCCGAAGTTCATTTTGAAGGTTGTATAATTAGGGAAATAATTGAAGCAGGCAAAATTCTGTAAATTGCTGTAAATGGCTAAAACTTCACGAAAAATGAATCATTTCTGATAAAACAGGTTTCATTTTACTGGAAAGCTGTCCTAGTTTCCTAGTATTACTTGAGAACTGGACGTGACAAAGGGTCACTGGAAATGTTTCGGATTTCCGGAGTGTGCGCCAAAGTGTACACAGCGTTGCAAATCGAGCGAGAAGCAAAACCTTTCTTCTCCTTTCTGCTTGAAAACGAAACATATGTTACGCTTCTCGAGTCTTTTGCACACACGCTTTGGAGATACTCTTTCTCCTTCATGCATTCCCTTGAGTAGCAGCAAGCACGCACCGACACGAACAAACTCTTTCGTATTGCTACTCAGCTACCGTAAAAGAGTACGCGAGTTCCTGCTTGTGAGTAGGAGTACTCGACTAAAATTGCATGACTAGGAGTGCTTGAAAAACTGTGCTCGAAAACGAAAATGCTTTCTTCCCGGTTTAGCTTCATGCACCGACAGTGGGGTAACGTGTAGGGTATCGGACTGCTTCGGTAAGTTTTTTAAAGCAGTCTAATGCAAAACCAACGGAAGCAAACCGCTGCCGAAGTAGTCCGATACCCTATCATTTTTTTCCCCTATGCAACCATCGCAAAGCATCTTGAAACAATTGTCTTTGGCTAGTAGTTCTCGCGAGTTGGGGAATAGGTACACACGAGTACACACGATGAGAGTAGACGGGAGTGTGTGCATATCATCTCGGGAGTAAATGCGAGCAAGAAAGAACGAGAAATAGCTTGAATAAAGAATTCTCTACTGTGTGAAAGCGGCATTTCCGAGAACCTCACATGAGGTGTTGCATGCCGCTTACGAGCGAGACTAACAACACTGAGTGTACATTTTTGCAACGCGTAGAACTTTTTCTGACATTGAAAATTCGCCAAGGAATCACCGAGGTATTTATCAAGTATGGGTGTTGATTTTGGCGGTTTTTTCCCTGTTGGGTATTAATTTTCTTTGAACTTGCAGCACTCTAGCAGAATTCAATCGAACATTGTGGGTGTGTAGGTCTTGTTAAACCAAGCAACTTTGCAAACTTGCGTTTGAAAGTTTATCTGGATTAACATTTAAAAAGGTCAGATTATTTTCACGCGGATTTTCTCTAAAAGGTTATTTATGCAGATTTTCAAATTAACGTGGTTTTTTACGCAAATTTTTGAAATAAAGCAGTTTATCAAGCGGATTTCTGAATTAACATGGTTTTTTTACGAGGCATGTATCCCCATGCGTAAGAAAACCCAACTGTATTTGAACCTTTTTAATGAATCAATATATTTTTTTACTTCAAAAATATAAAAAATTGAGTTGAAGATCCTACTCTGAAAAAAATATAATTTTAAAAACAAAAAATAATTTTAGAAAATATCGGTGATCTCAGATTATTTTAAAAGAAATATTTTAGATAGACAATTTAGTTGCCTAAAACGTTCTATGTGTTGCAAAAATGTACACTTTGACACAAACTCTTGAAATCCGAAACATTTTCGGTGTAGGTTGGTCACACCAAGTTCCCAAGTAATACTAATATAATACTGTTTTCTAGTGAAATGAAACCGGTTATCAAAATTGATTCATTTTCGTAAAGTTCTGGTCATTTAAAATTCGAGAGAATTTTATTTATCTCAATTATTTTGTCTACCCCAGGATATTTTTCGGCGCAACAATTTCGTTGATTTGGATTTTTAGTGGAACTAAAAATTGTTTGTTGGGTAACAGATACTTTAAATTTAAACAGTTCCAAGTTAAACTAAACAATTACCAGAGAATTACCAATAGACTGCCATGTGCATCATATATGCATATATGCATGTCCATCATATTATAAGAGTTGGCAAGCCAAAGAAAATACATTTTATTACAATTTCGTATCATTGCTTTTATGAGATCATGCAAAAAGTTTGGATATTTTTTTAAAGTTCTCCAGTACTAAGTTGTCGAATTCATCTGTTCTTAGGAAACTAAAATCTATAAATACCTTATTAGTTACCATTATTTCCCAGAAACTCAGTGGCACCCGGGGCTAAAGGTTCGCCCGCACCACCCCCAACAATGCTAAATCTTGTCGAATAGCAGCACCCAACGAATATCTAGCGGCAGAAGCAACTCCTGGGGTAGGGTAGGTGAGGTCTCCTTCTTTTGGGTCTCCTCCAGTAACCAGCCGCACTGACTTGTGCTCACCCTTATAATATCGATAATTATCGCTAACGTCAAAAAATTAACGATAATATCGATGACCATCATTTATCGATATTATCGATAAGTATCGATAAGTTTCCCATCACTACACTACGAATTGAGCGAGACGCCTGTACTGTACATACATGATACAGCTCGTGCGCCAGAGCTCGTGAGACTTTCTCGTGTACCAGGCTCAAAGTAATACTTATTTTGTGCGGTTCTGTTAGGGAAAGTCAATTTTATTCGATTTAAATGGAACTTTGCACTCGTGTTTGACTTGGCAAACTATGTATATTTTTAAACTTTTTGGGCCAGAGAGAATTGTTAATGAAAACTTGATCTTGGTTAGCAAAAAATAAAGTAAAATAGTAAATTTTTTTCAAAGCAACCCACAGTGGTCTAAACTCAAAAAACCGTGATCGTTTTAGATACGACTGTGAAATATTGATTGTATGTACCCAGTGTCTTCAGCAAGTTTATTCCATATAACAAGGCCTTTCTTTTGGCATTTTCGGTTTTTTTATCAATCCTCCTAGTAGTTAGATATAAAAACTATTTTTTCCAATTTTCAAAATACCAGATTACTTTCTTCAGCAAAGTTGTAGGAAAATATATAAGAAAAAGAATTGCTGAACACTGTAATCTTCTAACTGTACGTCTGATATGACGAAGCAGAGTTTTACGAGGAACACTCCTTAAAATTAATTTTTCGGCCATAACTTTTTCTGTAATCGTCGAAGCAATTCAAAATGTTCTAAGATTTGGTTCATTCTGCTAAACCTTGCATTTTTGTAGAATATATTGGTTTGCTATTTTTATTTGTTGTAAAGATATTTCTAGTTTTTTTGCTGAAAATAACCATATTCTGAGTCCATATTTCTGCGAAGGTTGCAGATAGTAGCAAACCAGACTGTATGCATTTGAAAGTTTGTCAAAAGAAATGTATTACTCATAAGAGTTCAACTGTTTCTAGTTGTATCCAACCGAGTACTGAATGAAAGGAAAACACCCCTCAAAATTAGTTTTTTGTCCATAACTTTTTCTGTAATGTTTCGACGATTCTAAGATGTTCTAAGATTTTGTTCATTCTTCTAAACTGCTCATAAATGCATAACAGTCCCATGTGAGTTTTCATCACTTTTGAGATAAACCTTAGAAACTTCTTTCCATTACGTGTGCTCTCGAAAATTTACAACAAAAGTTAGGTTTGTTGCTAAAATAATGAAAAAAATATTGATTCTGGTCAGGTCCACGTTACGAATAAACGCATAACCGGCTCAGAGCTAAAACCAATTAGCAGAAAATCATGGTAACTTTCATTAAAAGACTAAATAAAGTGTACTGATCGGAACAACAATGACCTTATTGCATATAAAAAAATTCTGCACAAATATATTTACCTCGGATGAATGCTTATTTTAAATTTTTGTTTCTTTGATTGAATCCATAGGAAGGAAAAATGCTATGGTTTACCTGCGTCTACTGCGTTTTACGTTTTTGGCAGTGTGACTCTTATGTGTTTATGGGCAGTAAACCTTATAAACAAATGCTTTGACAACAAAAGCTAGTCGAATCATAGATGAAGAAAAAAAAAAAGCTAGTAGAACTTTTTGATTGAAAATGTTTACTAAAACCTCTTAAAATCATAAACTTTATTTTTTTCTTGGAAAATTACATCAGGTTTTCTTCCGCTTTTAAATCATTTTTAATAAATACTTCAAATAGTTAAATATTAGGGATAATATTTTGAGTCATGAATAAAAAAGTCCCTGCTGTGCTTAAAGATGCTCTGAAGCACCATTTCAAATTTAACTTTTTCTTCAAAATGCAATATTTTACACTCACTTTAATTGGTCTACAAAGTATTTTGCTTAAATTAACCCGAAAGTATTTTTAAATCATGTGAACGGGAAAGGGTTACAAAATCGGATTTCTCAGTTCTTTTTTTCTCAAAATAAGTTATTTAGATAGACATTTTAGTCCAAAAAGTGCGATGCCCGCCTCCACCCAAAATCATGAGAGCATGAATGTTTTGCAAAATGTTTAATTTGATTTTTTTTTCATAAAAGTTTACCTTCAATAAAAATATTTACATTTCATTCCACCATCCTGAAATTTAAACCAGAAATTTTGTTATAACTTCGGATTTCTTCGAAAAGAAAATGAGAAAAAAAAACTCTTAATTTTTGTTTGTCAATTAAGATAAGGTGTTTGTTTATAATTTATTTTGACCAAAAAAGGTTTTATTGGGGTGTATTTTTTTATAAGCATTATTAGTTCCCTGAAATTCATTCTCAGACTGTTTATTTTGTACAACTGAAGGATTCTGAGCTACAATGCTTTGAATCAAACATATACCAAAATACTTATGTTCTTTTAAAAAAAATTTCGTGAGTCTGAAAAAATTGCCCGCCCGCGAAAAATATTCAGTTTGTTAAGTCAGGTACGTGTGCTGAGATTCAGCCAAATCAAAAATGGTAGATATTCGATGATGATAGGACATTTGGCATGATAACACTCAGGACTCAAATTGACGCAGACTATCTTTCTAGGATTAACACTCCGCATTTGACGAGTCGAACGTTAAAATGGTTGAAATTCATTCATAAATTCCATGTTGCACATTATAAAACATATATTTACTAGATAATATAACACCGTAGCACAGACTAACAGACGTAACACTGGAACCTAGCTCCATCGCCACAAAAAACGTTCATTTCAAATTTTCAATCGAATAACAGTCAACGCGCGAGAACGTCGTCTGGGGCGCTGTCATGCAATCTCATACATATTTTGTAGTTCCCCATTTGACACATGCAGTAACGCTGGCGCTGATGTCGAAATACATGACGCAGCGCGAACAAGACAGCAGATGGTGCTAGTGTTATTAAAGTAAAGTGCTGGAATCATCCAAACGATGATTTTATTGAAAATTTGTTCGACGTGTTATGTCTGTTAGTCTGTGACCGTAGCATTGAATTGCATTTTCGTCTCCGGTATCGAAAGCATCATGTATCAGCGACATGATTCGAGCAACGCGTCTCCCAGAGTTACTCAAAGATTTGTGTCTTCGAAACAGTATGAGCCCTCAGACCCTTCTGGAGGTGCATTAGTTGGAAAATTTCATAAAACAATATTACTAAGATTATTACAAAAGTTCACATCGTTGCACCCTAACAGCAAAAAAAGATCAGATTACTATAAATACGAGTATATATAGTCGCACTAGAGTTAATGTCGCTCTAGAATCATATATCTGATTTGCAATATCTATACCTTATTTGAAAATTCTATCCAACACCTTTATCTCCAACATGTATTGAAAAATATAAAATTGATTATATTGGTTTAGTGGTTCTGTTATTTTTAACTCCCGAAAGGCTTGTATTCGAATTAAAAATCACATCTAATCTTATAAGTACAAAACTGAATATGATTTTCTTTGGAATGGTTTCTATTATATAATAGTCAATGACATCTTAAACGACGACAGAAACTCACAGCATCTCCACGTTAACCAACATAACACTCTGCATCTAACATATTTGTTTCAGTTAAAAATATCATGCATTTTTATACCGTTCGCAAAGAAAATAATAATATATAAATATGGTAACAAAACGTTCTTCATTATTGTTAACAAAAGTCGGTTTAATCAACATATGATTTGATAAACAAATGAATTAGTTTACACCCAATGAGTATAAAAGAGAGGTGAGGAGAAAACCTACTAACACTTGCACGCGCCCCTCTGCTTGCCCCCTTCTGCCCTGAGATGATGCCAAATAGTGACGTAGCTATTTGAGTTTACCATTGAGTTCGTCTAGTTGTTTACATTTGAAGCATTTACTAATACTAGGAAAATGCACTCTCCTCCTCACCTCTCTTTTATGCTCATTGGTTTACACCAGGGGGGATTTACCGCTGTCAAATTTCATATATGTGTGCGTTATCGCAGATCAACTCTGGTCCATGAAGTTTGTTGGTCCATGACGTTTGATAAATTACCAATGTGGCGATAAAACATCACCAATTTTCGTTGAAAAATTGTTGCTGTCCCAAAATTTCACTACGGAACGCATTATTAATAAAAGTTTTCAGCGATTTCTCGAGTTTTGTTAAATGAGAACGTTCCATTTTACTTCGATCAAAACGACAAAATTCAAAACATACAAACGCCTTGTTGCCAAATGTGTTGATCACGGTTTCACGATATTTGACAGATAGATTCCCCCTGGTTTACACACCATTCATTATTCAAACAGTGCTCTGACACAAGCTCCTATAACACCGTAAATAATAAATAACATAAAATCTCCTGTCTTCATCCCTCTGGGCAAAATCAATTTCTTCCTTGCGCCATCAGCTCAAAGCAATATGTGAAGCTAGCTCGCGAGACGAGCTCACGAGAATTTGCGCGCAAGCTGTCTCGTGTGCGCAACGCCCGTGCACCGCGCTCGTTACTTTGAGAGACGAGATATCTTAGTGTACGTCGCAAAAGAAATTCCATGCGACGAGACATGGCTCGTACGTATTGCAAGTTCTCTCGCTCGCATGTGGCGCACAGCACAAAACGACTGAATGAGAAACGAGACTTGTAGCTCAAAGCGCATTGTCTCTTTTTTGTACGAGCGAGATTTCAGGAAGTCTGACTATGCCCCTCCCCAGTGCAAAAGTTATTTTGGCGAGCAGTAAATACACCAAGGAAAATTTTTCTGCTATATTTTATGAAGCGATATTTTTTTTCAATATCCGCATGGTATGATGCGGATGCGGATATGTGATTACGGATGCAGATGTTGATGCGGATGTCAATTTCCATGCGTATGCGGATGCGGATATCCGTTACATCCCTATTCAAAATACACCACTCACTTATTTATATAAAGTATTTCTCGGACGATACAGCTTTGCAACTTTGATTCATTAGGCATGAGTAGATACCTAAAAAATGCAGCACACGTAAACTGTTTCAAATTGGGTCCAAAAGTTTTACACGGTTTCTGACTTTTATATATCAGATGACTTATAAAATTGTCACTATGAGCAAAACCGATTTACCGTGCATAGTCCGTCATCGATGGTTGAGCTGTTCCAGATTGTATTTGAAAAAAGGTGTAGCAGTTTGGTCAGCTCAACGCTTAATGAGATTAATGATAATGATATTAAACCGTATGAATAAAACCGAGCATTTACTCCGCTTTGCTAAATTCGAGTAGTCAATAAATGATAAAAGTTTTTGCTCTGACAGATGTTTTCTCCAAATGAGAGTTTACTCTTCGAAAACCAGATTCTGTATGAATAAAGTAACAAAGTAGGAGTGAATGCTCAGTAAATTCTTAGCAAAGCTGATAAAGTCGCGAGTATGCTCGGTAGCATGCTTAAGAGACGAAAATGGTTTCGTTCGTAGGCTAATTTTGAAGTTTTTGAAGCAATTATTTGCTTATTTGGTTAATCTATTTACAATCTTAACTACAATCTCATCTTATTTGTGTATTTTGTAAATCAATTTACCATCAATATTGATTATATGCAAATTACATTTATTTTTTCTCGTCAAATTGTTTTATTAATACCATATTTTTCTCCAATACGAAACGAAGAAATTAGAAAAATAATGTAACAATAAATTAAAATTTGTAATAAAAGTTCTTTTATCAGAAGCTGTTCAATGGGAGGGAATATTAAACTCTCGGCGCAACGAACATAGTTACAGGAAATAGTTTATACTGTCGTCACGTCACCTACAGAATATTAAATGATATGCAAAATGAGGGATTCTTTAAAATTATTTGTAATGTCATCAATAAGTACAGTTAGCATTTGATTGTTATGCCCAAATTACATAGGATAAAGGTGAAATGATCATTTTTCAGGCAGGATATAGTTACTAGTGCCACTGACCAGAGTTGATAAACGGCTGAGCAGTGCGAACAAGTAGTACAACCGTACTAATTGGCATAAAATAGACCCCAAAGTGGTCCAAAGCATAATGCCCAGCAATTCCTCTCTCTACCTTCACATGGTCGCGATTGGGGTACGAGCAACCAAGAGAAGATCGGTGAACCGGTGGGAACTTGGTCATACGCTGACAGGAAACGTCTGTTCTCCATGTTAGGGGCGGCTCAAACAACGTCTAACCTGGAGCAGACAGCTGAATCAAAAAATACGGTGTCAGCTACACCCAGAACATCAGCCCCGTCACAAGACAAGGCATCCGCAGCCCTAGTGAGGCAGCGTGCCGGCAGCGTGCAAAATACTACGAACAATCGAGAATTGAATGCAAACCGGAACAATTGGAAGCTCGGTACATGGATCTGTATATCGTTGAACGCCCCGGATGGCGACCGGGATCTGCTTGATCAGCTAGAACCCCGCCATTTCGACATCGTTGAGCTCCATGAGCTTCGCCGGGAAGGAGAGAAAATACGGAGGATTTGTGGCCGCAGGGCACAGTACTAACAGAGCGGTGGCATAACCAATGAGCTGGGTACCGGCTTTATAGTGCTAGGCAGGATGCAGAGTCGTGTGATCAAGTTGCACGCGATCAGCGACAGGCTTTGTTTGTTGAGACTGACAGGCCGGTTCTACAGCTACACTATTCTCAATGTGCACTGCCCTCACGAAGAAAGACCCGATGTAGAGAAAAAAAAGTGTCCTAAGCACAGCTGGAGAAAGTCTACGATACCTGCTCGCGTAGAGACATCAAGATCGTCATCGGGAACATAAGCGCTCAGATCGGTAGGGAAGATATTTATAAGCCCGCGATCGGCCCGCACGGCCTGCACACTGTGACGAACGTCAACGGCCAGCGATGCGTCAACGGCCAGCGATGCGTCAACTTCGCAGCTTCCCGAGGACTGGCAGTCCGAAGTAGCTTCTTTTCCTGAAAGACATACGCAAAACACCCTGGAGATCACCTGACCAACGTACAGCAAACCAAATTTGCCATGTTCTCGTCATCGCTTCTCGAGGACGACTGGTGCAGCATTCGCACAGCTATCGAGAGACAGCAACGGCGGTACTAGGAGTGGAAGCACCGAGTGGCAGAAATGACTAGTATAACGGAAAGTGCGGGGCAGTGGTGAATGAGAAGAACCGGACCTGGGCGATATACCTGGACAGGTCAAGGAAAAGGAACAAGGCCAATTACAAACGGGCACGGAACGACATGACCACGACTCTCAGACATAAGAAGCGCCAGCAAGAGGATCGTAAACATGAGGAACTGGATCAGCTGTACTGTGCCATTGATACGCGGAAGTTCTATGAGAAGGACCTTGAGGGTGTAATCCGGAGGGCGGGCATCGACACGGGGGGCACGATTTTCACAAGGTCTGTTTAGCTTCTGGGCTTCGCGGATGACTTTGATATCATAACACGTAATTTTGCGACGGCGTAGGAAACATACGCCCGACTCAAAGCCGAAGTCGAACGAATCTGACTGCGAATAAATGCGTCGAAAACCGAAATATATGCGAGCAAGAGGCTCTAAGAAGAACAACATCTGCCTCCCAACTCAAGTCTCTGTAGACGGCGATGAGCTTGAGGTGGTCAACGAGCTCGTGTATTTGGGGTCACTGGTGACCACCGAAAATAACGCCAGCAAAGAGATCCAGAGACGCATTCAGGCTGGAAATCGTTCACTTCGGAAGGTACTTTGAACGAGTTGATTGTGACGACGTACGCGGTTGACGCTGTACAAAACTCTGATAAAACCGGTAGTCCAAAACAAAAGTCTTCTAACATCCTACATACGAAAGAACGGGTCATAATTGAACGGGTCTTTGGTCAGGTCAAACAAAGGTTTCCAATACTTCAATCGAAGGTTCGGATTGCGACAGAGAGAGTCCCAACGTTAATCATAGCTTGCTTCACATTGCATAACGTAGCAAAATTTCTAAACGATGATGATTTCGATATTAATGAGATATCCAACGAGCTTTTCGATTTTGTTTCCGTTCCAGAAGCTACTGAAGCCGCCAGCACGACGCTTCATCTTGGAAAACGTCGACGAGATGCAATTGCTTCATTTATAAACGAGTGGGTGCAATGTTAAAAATTCGGATGATTCGTTCAGTTTGAACAATACGCTTTTTTGTCCGTGTCACTTATATTTTTGACGTTGGACTAACGTCTATATCAAAGTTAGGCACCTGAATTTGAAAATCTAGTAATTCAACCGGGGAAAACCAGGGAAAAGTGGTCAGGTTTTGAGCGCTTATACATCAGTCATTTCTTTTCAGAATTTCGAGGTTTTGGCATCAACCGATCAGAAATTCTTTTACGGTTGAATTTATGTAACAAAAATAACCTATTTCTCGAGATACACTATTGAAAAATTGATAAATCACATCGATTGTCTAAATCATACCGAGCAACCAATCACCACCTCTCTTCACAAGCACAGTCGACACTAACGGATACAACCGATCTGACTTTGTAAACAGTCTCACAGCTTTCAACCAATAACGAGCTCGCTTTCGGTAGCTGCAACAGGTGTTTCAACACCGTTTTAAAATGCTTCTTTTATCATTACCACTGAACAGATTCTAAACACCAATGGCTTGATTGATAGGGGAAATATTGCGCAAGATTGTCATATAATAATTTAAATATGTTTTCGATACTAAACTAGTTAAAAGTTGTGTTAAAAGTCGTGCACATTCAACCAATCACAAGCTCGCTTCTTGTTTGCTCGCGGATGGATTTTTGCTTTGGGCTATATAATAGCCTGTGTCGTCTCATAGCAGTCATCAGTTAACATGTGAAAGGCCACCAGGCCGGTCTTGTATAATCAGCAGCGGTGGCTGATTCCAGCGGCCAAACTGAGCTGCAGCAGAACCAGAGCGGTGGTATTAGGCAGCAGCGGCGGAGGTAGTGGGAAGCTGCATTTCTTCATTCAGTTCGGTGCTCCTTCGATCTGAGTTGGACCCCACCAGCGGTAATCCAATTCAGATATCGTTGGGTGAAAACGTTGGGTGTGTGTGCAGTGTGCACATATAGCGTATGTGCATCTGTATTGCTATGACATTTGCGATGATAGGGATGGCGCTGTTGCGTGTGTATGGCTAGCTATAGCGTGTGTAAGACACTAGCATGTGTAGCATATTATGGCTATTGCGTGTATATCTTCAGCGTGTGTACGGATAGTTATAGCTTGTGTGTGGATAGCTGCTGCGTGTGTAATGATTAGTTATAGCGTATGTATGGATAGTAATAGCACATGGTTGGATAGCTTATGCGTGTGTATAGATAGTTGTATCGGATGTATGGAAAGGAATAGCGTGTGTATGGATAGCTATAGCTACAGCGTGTGTATGAATAGTTTTAACGCGTGTTTAGATAGTTATAGCATGTGTGTGAATAACTATAGCGGGTGTTTATCGAAGATTATTATTGTCATTGAAAATATTAAAACGTCTTAACGAACACAGTTGTGAATTTGATTTTACAGCAGCGATTTTAACTTCTTCAGCCAGTCTTTATTCATCGAGGAAAAATTACTACCTATGAATGATCAACACTTATTTACTAGAAATTTAATTTAGATCAAAACGGGTTCTTTTGAGTATCATAAGTTATTGGTAAAAAGAGTTGCAAGTTTTCTCAATGAGCATTCATTAAATTTTCGTTTTTGTTTCTCGGTGCGCGGTTTTGGTTTTGTTTCTCGCACACAGAGAAAGAAACAAACTTGTCGCTATCGTGAAAAATAACAAAACAATTAGAAATGCTCTAAATCACAACTGAAGAAGTTAATATATTTTCCTGTCACTCGCCCAAACCTTGATAACAACTACCGAAAAACGTGTGATTGAGCTCTTGCTATATTGAGTTATTGAACCAAACGTTTTTTTTTTTTCAAATACATGAAGTTATATGCTGGGCTGGAACTAACCTAGCATGAGTTTTATCGATTAAATGTCAAACAATTTTCAAATTTAAAATTTTCGGTTGAATCGTTCTGGGCTCCAATTTCAGATAGTTTCGTAAAGTTTGCTTTTTGCTTAGATAGGAAAATTTTACCAATTCGCTCAATTAAATGATTGTCTTGATAGTGCAGCAAACAAAGGGTTGATTCGAATATGTATGAAATGACAGCGATTAAATAAAAGATATCCATTCTTTTAGTATATATTATTATTTATAACGTTTTAACGTCTCAGCATCCAGAAATGCACTGTTAGATAAAATTGCAGCAAATACTAGAGTTGCAATTCTCTCTATTATTTGTTTTAATGGAATATAAGAATACCGTAGTCCAACGTCATGCGGTCGTGTCTTGAATACCACCCTCCTACTTTTTGTTAATTTGCTCATGAAAATATTATCGTTTAATATAAAAAATCATTACATTACATCCTAGTCGTTATCTATTTTAAGAATTTTTAACTTTAACATTGCAATCTCTTGTTTCAATTTCATTAACTTCATTTCTTCCGTGTGCTTTTCATTTCGCTGCTCAATGCTTAGCTCTTGCTGTTGCTTTAATAGTTGGTCCTGTGCGTGAATGAGATTCAGTTGCTCTTGAAGAACCGTTCTTTGCAGCTCTTTTAATTCGTTGGTTTTTTTCTGCAAATTAAACTGAAATTATACTATTTTACAGTTGGGCGTTATAAGCATGATCAACTCTTCAATAAAGGGGGAGGGATCGTTGGAATGCGTGGGGGTTTCTATTTGGACTTTAGAGAGGCATTAGCCTCTATAGACCACACAATCTCGAATGTGCAGTAACTATCACCACATACGTACCTTTGCAGACGGTTTAGTGCGTGTATGACTCGGACCAGCAATGCAATCTTCCATGGGTTCATGTGAATATAATTCAGCGACAGATAGTTCTGGCTCGCCAACAGAAATACCAACTAGAAAGATTATAAAATATTTTTATTATTTATAACTCGTAACCTTTTAATAACCAACACGTTCTTTCCGTAATTGATGGATTTTCTCTCCCACCCATCACTTCAAAGAATTTTTTTTCTGTTTTACTGAGTATTATTTGTCGATTTCCTGTCTGCTTCATATCTGTTTCAGACTTGACGCGGTTCTTCAAATTGTGTATTTTTTTTTGTAATCTGCTTTTCCGTATAATCAATACCATATTCAATAAGAAGTTTGTTTGCAAATTTTTTGATAGCGGCGGACTTTTTAGCCTTCATCATAGGAATTTGTGATTTTCTAAAATAACTGGAAACTCTTCAAGCACGTTAATAAATGCAGTATCATGTTCAACCACCTTTTCCAAATGTTTAGCCCTTTTAACGTAGGGCTGGTGTTGTCTAATGTCACATTCGTCAGAGCCTCGAAAAGAAAACGGAACGAATAGATCCAAAATAGTATAACAATAAACAATACATTCAAAAACTCCGCAATAACTAAGCAGTTTGCCACTACAAATAACATATAGAATAATCTGTGGAATTTCTACAATATGTTATAGTGCTTGGCTGCTGATTACTGAGTCATATACAAAAGAAAAATTACCTGATGATTCAAGGTATTCCTCTTCTGTGAACATATCAATAACAGGAATGTCCATTTTTTTTTAAATTACTGGGTTTATTTCCCGAAAAGATTCACTTCTCACGGTGCGATCCGGCTCGGATGGTATGATGATTGCCGATTGTATGTCAAAAAACGGGAATAGCAACAATACAAACATCAACATTGACGGAGCAAAATCTACACGCTCGTAAGTAATAACTCTAAAATGAGTAACATTTGACGCATTTTCGTAAAAAGTGGAACAACTCTTAAATTGAGTAACTCCACAAATACTCAAAACTGAGTAACACTAGGCGTCTTTAAAAATGAGTCATTATTACTCAAAATTTGAGTACGACATTACTCATTTTTTGGGTACAGTTCAGTTTCATTACTGGCTAGAAATCCGTCACGACCAATAAACGACACCACAAATTCATCAATAATTTTACCTTGTAATAAAAGTAAACAGTTATGATGCCCTCTGAGGCACACACAATTAAAAAACATATGTTACAAACTGAAGCACATCATAATCACCTTCCAAAATGGACGTCGTTATATGCGACGTTACTCAGAAAGAAGTTATATAAAGGGAACCCAAAAAGTGAGTCAAAGTTACTCAAAATCAAAAAGGACTTCTACTCATTTTTTGACGTCTACGAACATCGTTCTACACTGAGTCAGAGTTGCTCAGTTTATGAGTTATTATTTACGAGCGTGTATGTTCGAATTCGAACTTACTCCAGTTCGCACTGAGTAAAGTAAACTCTTATTCATACGAATTTGAGTAAATGCTCTGAGACTTTACTTTCTCACAAATCGAGCTGAGTAGAAGTAAGCTGAGCAATTACTTATTTTTATTCATACGGCCTATTGTCATTTTTTGCACTTAATGGTATTGCCATATATTTTGCACTTTAAAGTACGAAAAAAAAAATTATTAAATTGACTGTCAGAGTGGGTGTTTATATTGAAGGGGTTATATTTATTTTCATGTCATATGCTACTAAAACTTACAGTTTGATATGTCACATAAACTATGTACAATTCTCGAGTGTCTTCATATATCACAGAAAATGTCCCCTGAAAAATTGTAATTTAAATAGTGTAGGTGATACTTCCGAAAGTAGCGAGGACATAAATTATGTACAGCACTCTCATCAACGCTATCATTCTCTCACATTTTCGGTTGTTGTAAAAAAGAACAGAATATACAAACCCGGTACATATTCATATAAATATGAAACAAATGTTATGATTTGTGTAAAGTAGCAAAGTTGGTGTCAAGCAATGATAAGTTAAATTGAACTTATTGTTACTAGTAGCAGAGCGCAATGACTTGATGCCGCTCTTAAAGAGGTAATGCCATCTGCCAATAGAATATGAGACGATTTCCAAGTGCTTCAAGAGCGGTTTTATTGTTATTATTATGATTGCCTTATCAATCTAGAAATTTCGCGTTTGGTTTTTGGTGGAAATATTTGTAGAAGATTTATCCTTAATTATTAACTTTATTAACCTCGGCAAGAGAGGAAAACTTGGCTGTAGAGTGGGCTCATAGCAGTTATCAGGAAGCTCTGATGGTACGCTTAATTTTAAATGATGCGCCTATAATAAACTAAACATTCGTACACATATTTATCATTCTTAAGATGGCAGCAACGTACAGTCGTCCACATGGATACTAAAAAAATTGTTTCACCTTTCAGCAGTCATGTCTTGGCCTTGTCGTCAGTTGATTTTGATGTCAAGTATACATCGAATTAATAGTGTATAAATTAGTTCGACTTTCGCTCACGCGCAGCGACAATCATGTTCGATGAATTCCGCAAGAGTCAGGTATCTTGTTCTAGTCTAGTCATCTTTGAGATAAGCAAATATCCTTCCAATCGCCCAATACGACGCAGTCTTTTCGTGGTGTAGCCATTTTGAATAACAATCTGGATTATTCGATACCAACTCCAAACGTCAGAACAAAACTTCACTAGTATACTGACAAGAAGTCCAAAGTCACGGCGACGTGTGTTTTTCATTGGATTTATCAATAAGATTTATGTGTTGATTTGGAAACATGGCAGTTTTATATATCTACTTGATGAAATGTATTCCGCAATATTGCCGGTAAATTTAAATTTTTGCGTCACATGTTAGTCGTAAATGAATATCAAATAAAATGAATATGAAAATCCGATAATAATTATTTCATTGTGCGATTCGTAAAAATTATTGTATCACATTTAATTTACAAATGGATTTCTAATGAAATCATATAAAATTGAGAGATCTTTTGGTACGTTAAATTCATTGGACAAATTTAATAGAGAATATATGTCGACTTGTTTCAGTGACTAATGACAATAAATTTTTTTTCGCTTACCATTTTTATACTTGATAAATATTGCGAGTAATGCATATCAGACGCACTATACACAGTACTGCTTGCGACATTAGGTACAATGTAAAAAAAACGATTGTCGTTAGTCAAGATATTCGGTTTTCAATTCGGTTTTGTATGAGGGCAAGAGAGACCGAAATAATTCTTCACCATGAGCAGGAATGAATGGTATGAGTGTAATAAAATTTTGAGTGTGGAATGCGTACTCTCCAACGCTAGATGTCGATACTTAAAGTGAAGAGATTATGTCTCGTTTTTGGTTCTTCAGTTGAACTGTTGTGCTGCTATCCCATACAATCGAGCTGTCATCGGATATCACCTCAGTTACATACTATCGCGGATATCATGTTCGAAAACCTATAAAAACCAGATTTGAAGCAGTTCGCAACACGGCCCTAAGACATTTGACGCAACCCTACAAATTTCGAAATTCGCGTGGCATGCGAAAAACAAGGAAGGAAATATTTTTGCAATTTTCATCCCGCATATTTTGACAATTGCATATGAGAGTTCGCGTTGGTGCGAGCCAACTAGCTGACATCTCTACTCTAATTGCATTGCTCTTGTTGTCTTGTTTTTGCTTGAACCTGTTCTTGTTTTCTTCTCTTTTCAATTGCCGAAGCAAAAGTCAAATCATATCAGCTTGCCACTGTGTGAACACCCGAGGTGTTATCCGATATCATCTGGCGATATCAGGTGATATGCCGCGTAGTCTGAACAAGGCATTAGATCACGCTACGCCATTGCTTGAAAGTTGATTTATTTCTAAGCGGATTGTGTGATTTATTTACGGATAGTAGGGGAGAGGGGGGCAGTTTCGGACACTTTTTCTACCATGATTTTTAATATTTTTTTATCTTTTAAAAAAATCTGAACTCCCTTTTATTTCAAATTTATTTCATTGAATAAAAATCGAGCCAACTGGCTATAAGGGAGGAAGGTTACAAGAACTATGTAATTTTCACGGCAATATTTGATTGGTTCAAAGTACAATGGCATTCGTGATTGTCAAGCAACAGCAAAATTGGTTTACTTACGCTGCTTTCTGGAACCTCATTCAAGTGTTCCAGAATATTGCGAAACAATTTCCCAATCGCCTTGGCCTGATACGTCAATCCGTAATTCATATGGGAGCTTTCGATCAAATATTTCTCCAGAAACGTTTCTTCCACGTTCGTGAAAACTTGTTGATCTGAGTTTTTGGACGAGAAGCTTTCTGATTTTTCCGTTTTTTCGTTTCTTTGATTTTTCAGACGACAGACCAAGGTACTTCTTTCAATTCCGCAGGTATCAGAAGCGTGTTTCGAAGACATTGTTTCGTTAGAAACTCTTCCTAGCTCATCTTCATTGATGCTTGCTCTATCGGTTTTCTTTTTGTAGTTCCGAACTATTCTTAGGACTGAGAATCAGTCCAAATCGATGTTTGTTAATAAACAACAAACAAACACAAATTTGGTAAGTGTCCGAGTGTGCCCCACCACCATCCGAAGTCAAATCTTAATATTATCTTATAAATAAGATCCTTGTTTCCCCGATGTTATAACGTTTTATCATTGCATATTAGTTACGAACTAAGGTGGTGTACTTAAATTTTCAAATCGTTCACAAAGAAGTTAGGAAATACTTACAACTTTAAGCTTAAACGGTTGAAAACATGAATGAAAAATGGCGCTGTGTTGTTTCCGTAAGTAATAAACAACCAAGAGCTATCAAACTATATGGTAGATGTTGGTGGAAAGGCTGCCAACTTACTTATATTTTTAGTTTGGTTGAAAATTGCACCATTAGTTTTTTAAGCTCTGTCCGAAACTACCCCCCGCTCCCCTATCTTACAAAATGGATATTTGATTTCCAGTATACCGAGCAACTCAAAGAATAATATATATTTTTCGATTTGTTTAATCCCGGTAGAATTAAGCAACAGTCAATTATGAGGCAAACAACGCAAACAACCCGAATTTAGTGTGCGTGACTGATCTGTCAGAAAGCTCTATAAGCTGGTTTATTTTCAAATATATTCACCTTGCTATGAATTACAAATATCTTTTCGCTCTATTCGCAGTTCGATTTCGAATGATGACGGCCAATTACTCTGCCATATCGGGTAACACTAACGCGTTTCGCCACAGCAACAATGCACGCACACTAAAACATTTGTGTCTCACTTTTCGAACTTTCAAACATTCTGCGTTCTGTCTGGCCGTCAGTCAGCGTATTATTTCGGCCTCGCGCTTTTCACGTATCGTTCGGTGAAGGAAAAAAACCTATCGTCGTCTGTTGGTGGTGAGAAAGAAAGCAAAGCCCAACAGCAGCAACTAGGAAAAGAAGAACAATCGAGGAAAAATTTACAAAATTACTAATTTTCGACGTCGGTGCGTGTGTTGTTTGATTATTCCTGTAAAATTTGTGTACAAATTGTGCAGGAAAGTTGCGAAAAGCTATCCGGAGGAGTTTGTCCGTCGCCAGATATGTGCAGCTAGTTGAAATATGAACGGTGAGTTAGTGCGTGCGTGCGTTTCCATCAACCATCAGCCGTGCGGAATTTGTTTTACTCGATGCTTCGACAAATACGACTTTGTAGTGCATTTAATATCGGATGATAGCCTTCGAAATTTGTAATCGAAATTACCGAAACTAGAGTTATTCTTCGCGGACCGCTTTGCGGAAAGGAATAGCACTATTTCCGGCTGAGACGGATTGAATGATTTTCGCTTTGTAATTAATGGCATTAACTTAGCTGTGGCATCATCGAAGCTTGTATCGCATAGTTTGTGTGATACTGCTACTGCCTTGCGCTTTTCTTGCACAGGACAAGAGTCCTGTCGTCAAGTGCAGTACAGCATAGGCAACTGTTCCTGATTGCGACAGGTTTTTTTTTACAGGATTGAGATAGGTACAACTTTCAGACTTATTGGAATGGCATGAACTTAAATCGCTAGAGTCTGTTCTATAAATGTTCTACTGAATAGGTTTCAAAATGAAATATGTCAGGATTAATAATTATATGATAATCTAATTTATTTTCTCAACATAAGCCAAGGCGAGAGAGGGCTTGATTTACTGCAAAGAAAATAGCTGTACCTATTTGTAATTACTTGAGTTTTGTCACAAGCTGACCTTTTTTAAACATAAATATAAACAATGATACCTAGTGAATCAAGTCAGTGGCGTAACTAATCGTTAGGGCTGGGGAGATTTTAACTTTTATATTTAAAAAAAAAACTGGTTATAGCAAATTTTCGAGGGTAATTAAATTTATACAATTGCAGTATAATTATCACAATTTTCGAATTTCTACTCTTTGTGACAAACGCAACCGTTTGTTCAAAAGCGATTGAATTTTTTTTTATATATTTTAATTTTATATACAGTCAAACCTGTTTTTGTGCGAGGAATAAGGACCGCACAAAAAATCATTTGAAATTTCACGTGTAGCTATAAAACAATGTTTCCCCAACATTATGAAAAAGTCTTTTTTCATGCGGTGGATAGGGATTGCATGAAAAAAATCTCATTTAAAAAAAACTCGAAACTTGATGATTCTAATTTAGAATGTCTATAAGGACTTAATAATCTTAATAATCTTTCCAGGCTAAAAATACGTTATTTTTCAACGTGAAACTGGTTCAGATAGTAATCTGCTGACGCAATGTTTATGTAATGCGTTGAAATTCATTTCAAGGATCGGAAAAACTAAAAGGTTGGAAATCTTCTCGGAAGTGGTCCTTTTTCATATACCTCACAATATAAAACTCATGCAAAAAAACGTGTACATTTTCGTTTTGTTTTTTTTTTTGCAATTAAACACCCACAATCACATATTGCTTCACATTGAAGTTGCGGTTTTACTGTTTACTTGTATAACAAAATTGTTTTCATAATTGACCAGTGTCGTCACTTGGATAGATCTAAAGGCTACCCGAATTTGCTAAAACAACACTGTAATAATAAATCTTACATTATAGCGAATAATACCGAAGAAGTTTACTCCGAGCTCGAAAGTCGCTCAAATTTTACTTTTGCAAAAGTGTAAGCTTCTTAACTTCTTAAATATTAATTGCATAAAAAAGGTTTACTCATTTGAATTATATGAGAGTTTAATTTTGGAAAGGCTGAAAACGAAACTGGCGGATTTGTGAAAGGGTATTTCGTGGGACCTGTTCACAAAACTAGATAAATTTAGATGTAACTGGCTGAATCGCATGGAAATAGGCAGAGAAACCAATGGGTCAATTCTACATCCAATCGAACCAAATTAACCGGCATGTGCTCGATGAGATATTCGGGTACCTATTTAACATCTCAAAACTCGATAAAAGGCAATTTTCAATAATAGTTTCTATGTAGTAACAAGGATGAGTCAACAAGGAAGCGTTGGATTAGTTTATCTCTTAAGCGCCAGGGTATTGGAAACCATCTAATCACCGTTGGTTCAAAGCATTTTTGAATAAGCAGTTCCGGTCTGGGCAGCGTTGCGGATTTAGAAGCCTTTTTTATGGCATGTTCCACGTCAACTTTATTGATGCATGCTCCTGTAGTTGGACACTATCACAACCTGTCGAAACAAACTACGATTGTCAGTCTTCGACATTATAGGAAACAATAACGACTGTTTTTACAGGCTCCAGCATACCAGTTTCAATAGGTTGAGATATATCACAAATATCACTACATACATAGATTACAACCAGGGGCCTATAAACGTCAACATTTTGCCTACCAATCATATATTTATCACGGCGGTAATATTTCATTTCAAATACTTACAAAACTTATCTTATTCATTGAAAGTGCACATTGTACTGAAAACAAATGTTGAGCTCTTGTTTTTTTCATCTAAAACGACATTTACTCGAGAATAAGTCTACCGAAAAAATAGGACGTTTACTCTATTTCACTTGTTTTAGGGCAAACCAACCAAAAAGTGGGTACCAGAAACGCTGGTACCAGAATCAATGAGTGGTAGATGGAAAATGTATGGAGTTTGACAGCCACAAGAGCCCCCTGATTACAACGTAATCGTGGCCTTCAATTAACACCATTGCACAGTGGTTCGCCCATAGGCCAAAAATAAAAAAAAATTGTTTCGCGTTTCCTGGTTATTATCGATTTAATGTATTGATAATTAACCCGAGCATGCAGAAAAACTGTTTTTGTTAGCCTATTTTGTGAACAGTTTACATTTAAGCACGAGACAAGTGAAGGCGTTTGACACTTGCATAATCAGCTTAAGCAGTGCGTGTTTTTTTACATTGTGTATTTATGTATCCGCTGTGGAACAAATCTACTTGCTTCCTTTGCTTATTTTCATCATGAACCTTCAGAAAACAGCTTTGTTTTGCCCTTACGGTAGTGTTTAGATAGGTTTGTGCTAAACTGTAATCACAATTAGTCGTAAGAGTGAACATAGTTAAAAAGCTAAAGTGCGCCACTCATACTAAAGTTCATGTAAACTTTTAAATGTGTTCCGCGCAAGATACTATCACCCAACTACCACCAAACGATAGATTCAGGTCTTAACAAAGATTTGTTGAAGGTTTCAGCTGCAGGTTTTTGCATCTAAGTTGGTGGCAAGCGGTTAAAGATAGTTATTCCTTCGTTTGAAAAATATGCCTTTTACATAGTTTCTAGAATTTTCAAGTCCAACTCACAGATTTGTTTCAAACGTTTATCACTATTGAAAATATGGTCTTCCAAAACTGGAATTGCAATGGAGAAGAGGTGCCACGTGTTTGAGATCTGCAAAGCAGTTATTGCACAAGCTGAACATAACTTGAAATTTAAGACGGTTCAAAACGCCGGAGAATTTCCGAATTGCCTGCAACAACCTCATCTGCTTGTCGATTTTTGCGTCATTCTTCTCATTCGAGCAAATCAATCGGTTTAGTAAATCTTAACCCTAATGAAGTCGTTTCTTTGATTGTTGAAAATTGACGAAGCATCAATATTCAACGATAAAACAATTTGAGCTTGTCAAGTGTTTAAAAAACGATAATTTGTTTGAATTTGTTTGAAAAAGATAAAATATAATATAATTTATTGAATATCTTGATAAAAACATGAATTCTTATTTCACCATACAACCTCAAACCCATCGATATGCTTGTTTCAGTCTAAAAACACATTTTTCTATCGATTTCAATAGTTTTCGAGGATTAAATTGCATAAAAACTATTTATGACCGCCCTTGCCATACAAATCGAACCACTGTGCATTGTCTGGGGCACTGGGTCTGGGACTACTTGCTCGCAACTAAAGCCCTAGAGTTAAAGTTTGGACGACTGTCACTGAAAAATTCCAATCGAACTGTCAAAACTCGTTCCAATCGAACATAAGAATGTTTGACATGTCAAGTTTGTCTTAGTAGATGGAAAGTATTATAATTTACTTTACTTTACTTCTAAGGCGACAGACCGATTATCGATCCAGTGCCGAATCCAGAATACGTCGCCATGTCCCTCGGTCTTGGGCTGCTATCCTCCAATCGCCCCTAACACCTATTTCGCGTGCATCCTCGTCGACAGCACACATCCAACGAGTGCGGGGTCTACCTCGAAGTCGACGACCTCTATCGGGATTCCTGCTAAATATAGCCTTCGCTTGACGCTCATCCGGCATTCTCGCTACATACCCAGCCCACTGAAGCCTGCCATGTTTTATCCGCTTGACTATATCCGCCGGTTTGTATGCCTGGTACACTTCATGGTTCGTGCGTCTGCGCCAAACACTATTTTCTAGTTTGCCGCCAAGGATTGAACGCAAAATCCTACGCTCAAAAACACCAAGAGCTCGCCGATCAGCCTCTTTCAGCGTTCATGATTCATGGCCGTAGAGAGCCACCGGAAGAATCAGTGTTTTATAGAGTGCAAGTTTAGTACGGATTTGCAGACTGCGGGACCTTAGTTGGTTACGTAGTCCGTAAAAGGCCCTGTTGGCGGCTGCTATCCGCCTCTTTATCTCACGGCTAACCTCGTTGTCACATGTCACTAATGTTCCCAGGTAAATAAATTCGTCGACTACTTCAAATGTTTCCCCATCTAGCACCACCGCAGCACCAACCTCCGACGGACTACCACGCACTCTGCCAGCCACCATGTATTTCGTTTTGGCAGAGTTTATGACGAGCCCTGATCTCGCAGCTTCCCTCCTGAGAGGTCCGAAGGCCTCTTCCACAGCTCTACGGTTGATACCAATGATGTCGATATCGTCCGCAAAACCGAGAAGCATGTGCGACTTCGTAATGATGGTGCCGCTTCTCTGCACACCAGCCCTCCGTATAGCACCTTCCAATGCGATGTTGAACAATAAGTTCGACAGCCCGTCACCCTGCTTCAAACCATCTAACGTCACGAACGAGTCCGATATCTCACCGGCTATCCTGACGCTTGATGTAGAACCTTCAAGGGTGGCACGAATCAGCCTAATCAGCTTTGTTGGGAAGCCATGTTCAATCATAATCTGCCATAACTCATTTCTCTTGACTGAATCGTACGCTGCCCTGAAGTCTATGAACAGATGGTGCGTCTGCAAGTTGTATTCTCGAAATTTATCGAGGATTTGTCGCAAGGTAAACATTTGGTCCGTCGTGGAGCGTCCCCCTCGAAAACCGCATTGGTACTCGCCAATAAAGGTCTCCTGCAACGGCCTCAGTCTGTGGAACAGGATGCGGGAGAGAATTTTGTACACGGTATTGAGAAGAGTTATGCCCCGATAATTGCTACAGTCCAGGCGATGGCCTTTTTTGTAGATCGGGCATATGAGACCCTCCAAACAGTCCGAGGGCAATTCTTCATCAGACCACACTCTTAGCATGATCCGATGGATGGCACGATACAGCTGTTCGCTCCCGACTTTGAAGAGTTCGGCGGGAATGCCGTCCTTCCCGGCTGCCTTGCAGTTTCTCAACTCTTTCACTGCTTTCTTCACCTCGTCCATGGATGGTGGATCCACAGCTTAACCATCATTCTCAATAGTCATCCTGCTCCTCTCGACTCCACTGTTTCCCTCACCGTTCAACAGCACACTGAAGTGTTCCTTCCAACGCCTGGCCACCTCAGTTTTATCGGTTACAGGTTCCCCTCCCTATCGTTGCACATGACAGAGGCTGACACGTTTCGATTCCTGATTCCGTTGACCTTCTTGCAGGAGCTCCTCGCATCGTGCCTGGAGAAGCAACCTTCCGCCTCCGCAAGAATACGCTCCCAATGCTGTCGTTTCTTCCGGCGATGGAGTCTCTTTTCAGCGGCTCTTGCATCCCGATATCTACCCATGCTCTGACGAGTCACAGCCGTGGCCAACATGTGACCCCTGGCGCGGTTCTTCTCTTCCGTCACTCGCTGGCACTCAGCGTCAAACCACTCATTGGGCGCAGCTGCCGCAGTTGTACCCAACACTTCTCGCGCTGTAGTGCTGATCGAACTGTGGATGTGCCTCCACTGTTCATTCAGGTTCCCTTCAACTCTTTCCTCAATCCGTTCATCAACTTTCTGCGAGTACTCTGCAGCCACTCCTTCAGTTGATAGCCGCTGGATGTTCAACTGCATCCTCCTCGTTGCCTTGGATTTCAGCACGTTGGACAGCCGGGCGCGGATTTTGGCTACTACGAGATAGTGATCCGAGTTAACGGTCGGTCCTCTGAACGACCTCACGTCTGTAACGTCTGAAAAGTGCCGTCCATCAATCAGAACGTGGTCAATTTGAGAGCAAAGCTCTCCATTCGGGTGCATCCAGGTGTGCTTACCTATGTTCTGGCGTGCAAAATAAGTGCTACATATAGCCATCCCCCTAGCTGCAGCGAAATTAACAAGCCTCAGGCCATTGTCGTTCGTAGTAGAGTGGAAGCTTTCCCTACCAGTTACGGGGCGGAAGAAGTCTTCCTGGCCGACCTGTGCATTTGCATCTCCGATGACAATCTTTATATCGTGTCCTGGGCACTCATTGTATGTCTTTTCCAGGAGCTCATAGAACTCCTCCTTTTCGTCATCGGGTTTCTCGTTGGTCGGTGCGTACACATTTATTAGGCTGTAGTTGAAGAATTTGCCCTTAATTCTCAACACGCATATACGGTCACTGATCGGCCTCCATCTAATGACACGCTTCATCTGTTTTCCAATTAGCACGAAACCGACTCCTCTTCTGCTTTCACGCCGCCGCTATAGTAGATGTGGTACTTAAATGAAGTGTCCGCAATAGGATCTACTGCTCGAAATTCGCGTTCTCCCGATTTCGGCCACCGCACCTTTTGGATAGCTGTAACCTCCACATTCACCTTCCGCAGCTCTCTAGCCACGATACTTGCGCGTGCCGGTTCGAGTAGAGTCCTTACATTCCAAGTACCGAGTTTCCAATAATCGTTGTCCTTCTTCGTTCGCCTAGGTGCATTCCGATTATTCCGTTCCGTATTTATATCTGGATTGTTCGTAGTATTTAATATTCAGTATGCTGCCTTACTAGGGCTGCGATACCTAGTCTCGCGAGGGGGCTGCCGTCTTTGATATAGCTGGCGAGACACCGCGTTTCATGATTCAGCCGCCCGCTCCGGATCAGACGCTGTTGTACGCCGCCCCTAACATGGGGAAACAGCCGCGTACGTTCCCCCTTCCCAGTCAGCATACGACCAAAGTTTCCACCGGGGTTGGTTACCCGATCTCCGCTAAGGTTACTCGTATCCCGGTTGGCACCACGTGGAGGTTGGGATAGTTGCTGGACAGAGGTGGATGACCACAATAGGATCTCAAGTGACACGTGTCCAACCATTCGCCAACCAACAATAATTTAACAATAGCAAATGCGAAAAAAGAGATGAAACTCGAATATAACAAAAAACAAAACATTGAATTCCAAGAATCTTCACAATATTATATTTTTTAAATGATTACAAAAATCATAACGCCATAGACCTCCTTTCTATTGTCTCTGATCTTCTGCTTCTGATTAATTTTTAATTTTGTTTTTCCTCACTGTTGACAACTGGATGAGATTCTGAGTTACTACGGCTGTTAGTGATACATGGAATTTTCAACGAACATTGGGTAGCTTGTTTGGAGTGAGCGTAATCAATCGACATATTATCCGGTGTCTTACTGAGCCACAAACTTATACACAGGTTCCGGTAACTTTTAGTGCTTTTCCATTCTCCGACGCAAGGCATTAATCATCGTGACGAAAGAGGAACTGCAAAACATTTTTTTATTCGGATTGATATTTTCAAAACGCCAAACTTACGCTACAAAGACGTGTCGTTTCTGTTATTAAAAAATCCTCCGGTAATTCACAAAACTCAAGCCATTTTCGGCGATGATTTTTATTGGTGGGGAATCGAAAATAGCTTATGTTTCCAAAATTTCGTGATGTTCGATTTGAACAGAATAGGAAACAGCATTTCATTTTTTTCACTATATGTAGCAAAACAAACTGAAACAAAAAACTATGAAACTGAAAATACGAGTAGTCATGTAATGACTTTTATTTTTTGCAATGTTGCTGGTTCTTTGAAATTTTAGAATGGCTGCCAGATCGATGGAAATCCAGTCGGCCAAACTTTATCTCTAGGCCTTTACTCGCTACCGGTCCGGATGTAAACTAATAGCGAATTTCTTTATTCCACTGTGTGCGGGCAAAACTGCCGAGGAATGATAAAACGTCATCGCCATTTAAGACGCAAGTAAGAAAGAGATACCAGATAATTGTTCACGAACTTAGCACGTGCGGTGGTGGGTTGAAGCTGACAAATTTTACAGTGCGCTTCGGGCAGCACGGCAGGTCAAAACTGGGTCAAAATTGAGCGAATAAAGAAGAGTTTTGACAGCAGTTAGTGCGCTTCCATGTCAAAACGAGGTGAGCTGGTGGAATAAAGAAATTCGCTATAAGGGATAGCCCCTGAGCTCCAGTAATTCGAATAATCCAGCAGATCAATTGTCTGCCTGTAAGAGGCTGCCACTTCCGACGGCGGATCGGTAACCGACTCGATTATGCGGCAGAGGTGCGACTAAAACAAAATTCTACCTTTCATGATTTGGGCCGATTGAAATTCTAACCTTTCGTGTTTCGGTCGTATGGAGCTATCTTATTTCAATGTTCGTCTGTTCCACAAAATTAGTTACGGACGTATACTGCTTATAATCGCATATCAGTCCCATCTGAAAAATCATCGATTTGAGAAAACAACGTTTGAAGATATTTTTCGTGTTTTGGATATTTCACCTATTTGGGGTGTTTTGTTCTATGTTTTCGACATAATGTAATGAGATAAACCTTTATAATAACTTCTTTGTTGAAAAATAGCATTTGTATATTCCAATGGAAAATAACGTAGAGACTAATATGCGATTATTTAGACCATCGAGTAGTAAAATAATCGCATACCAGTCTCACTCACAACCGCTCTGTCTAGTAGTAATATTTTTCTCAAGTATTTTTGGGCTCCTTTGCTGCAGTACGAGGAAGAAGGCGGAAACGTCCACCTGTTATTTACCTCGACTTTCAGGCCGTCGTTGAAAAAGCAAAATCTAAGGTTCAAGTCTTGGATATGCTGTCGGACAACTTCTGAAAGCTGTTCAAAGCTAAGCACCTAAAAACGGTTTTTCTGGATTAAAACAATTTCAATTTGAATGATCATTTGAAGCAAGCAGATCATCCACAGGGAATTATCACGTCACAGAAAGGAGCATTGCTCAAGGCTATTATTCCCCTGATTGAGGAAGCCAAGAAGCCTTTCTTGAACGAGCTACAAGATAATGCTGCAGTTTCAGTGTCTATTTAACATTAACTTTCGTGTGGAATTTCTTTGAAACAACAATAACAACAATATCGCAGGGTATATTAGGGTACAACCAGGGATGCTAATGCGGTCTTGATCAACTGAATTAGTTTAAAGAATTTGTTATCGATATTGTTTTTAGCACATTTTGGCATGTTGTAGGATAAGTACAACGATACAACGTGCCCCAGTGTTGAGTCGAGAAATTTTTTACCTGAGCGGGAATCGAAGCCGACACCCCAACCGTATGGGAGAGCTTGCCGACCGACATCGCTAATCACAGAACCACGGGGACCACGTGTGGGAGAAGCGCGACATAGAATTTTCACCCGAATATTTCGAAATTTATTTAAATTTGCTCATAGCTGTTAACGTGAACAATCGTAAAATTACAGAAATAAAAAATATTACTAGAAATATATGATTTCAAGACACAAAAAAATAGCTGCTACATCCGACCCCTTTTTATAACAATACGACTTGCCGTTTCGTTGGCCGATTAAGGGGTTTTACAGGGTGATTGGTTCCTTGTTGGGAGTTTTTCAGGAATTGTTAGAGGGCCACCAGTAAATTTATCGCTTTCTAGTAAAAATGTTGTTTGGACTGAACATATAATTTGTATGTGTTTTGAAGGGTTTTATCTAAAAATTATGGAAAAATTCCCTTTTTGCGATGTTTAATAGGCTTGTGAGTCAAATAACTGAATGCAAAGCTGAACCATACCATGTAAAATATTAAAAAAAAAACCCTACAAAAATAAAAATATATGGAAGAATATGGGAATCGAACAGAATTGCAAAAATCACAGGAGGGTTGTGTGCAAAGCCACGACCGCAAGGTTGAAGTAGAATACATTTACAAGAAAGATAACCCGGCTGCTTGCGTGTCAGTCATTTCTAAATCGGATTTGTTTCGTATATACCGCTTGTTAAGCACAGTATCAACAAATCGTAATGAACATCATACTGCTGTGCATTTGCAGCAGCATCAAACCCCAGTTGCAGTTTATTAATAACCATTCATTATGCTCTTCCAAATACATTTAGTAGCCTTGAAAAAGGGCGATTGCTGCAATTGCAACTTTCATTCAACTATTGCATAAATGCTTCATGGTCAGATATACCAGCTGCAACTACTACGCTATCCATAGCCATGCCACAGTTGTGGCCGCTATATGCTACCATTGGTATCCGCTGCCCCTGCATCAGCTGGCCTAGCTGCTATAGATGCTGAGATCCGCTGCAACTGGTGCGCTATCCATTGCTATGCACAGTGGGGAACCGCTGGCCATCAGCCAAAAAAATTTTTTTTCGTTAGCTGTTTCATAATATTTTTTCCTTTATTGCTATAACATTCAAGTGTCTAAATCCAAAATTTGGGCGCAATATCATGAAATCTGAATTTTTTATGACTTTTCAAAGCTTGGCGAACTGACGATTTTTGTCTTTTTTTTTTAAAAAAGTACATTACTTTGAAACGCTCTGTAGCTTCAAGGATAGCTTGGATTTTTTTGACGTCAAAGGAAAAGTTGTTGTAAAGTTGTTGTGTTTGGTAGAAAAGTAGCTTAAAAGTTTAGTTGCCGCAGTTTGCCACGGTTGTGACTACATTCAAAATTTAGGTAAAACAAAAAACAGTCGTCGCACTCCGCATCTTTTCGTATTCATTTAGAACGTTGTGTCATTCCAGTGTCTTGGTTTTCAAATTCATAAATTTGATGAATTTTATTATGGAGCCTTTAATTTCAGCGGCACCACCTAATTCACTGTCTAGTAAGTTGTCGAGTCATGGTGTTATACATGTATTTAAATGTCCCCTTTCAACCATAGAACCCTGATTTCCTAAAATCACTAGAAGAAATGAAAATTGCAGCGAAAGACATTTTTCTTGCTGATAAGTATAATGAATTTCAAATTTTCTGGAAACAATTCAACACAAGATTCAAGCGATCACAGCGGAAGATGATGATGATGATGATGATGACTTTTTCAATTTGTAATTAGTTTGTGTTACTTATGTTGTTTTAGTTTATTTGAAAAATAAATATATTTAAAATTTGTTTAGTTCGATTGGTCGTCCATAAATAACGTTTTTTTTTCAATGGGGAAGACGCCCGGTGGCACTACTCGTGGTCAAAGATCATATAATTCTATAAAAAGGAAGAAAGTGCCAAAAAATATTAAAAATTGGGTTTCGTGCTTTATGGGCGGCCCCAAACAAAAAATGGATGCCAAATTCGTGTTCAGCGCCCCAAAATTATGTAAATACCATGTTTTAGTCGCATTTATCGAATTTTTTTTTGCTTTGACACAGCTGTGGCCGCTATCCACTTTCGCTGGTATCCACTGCACTGCTAGTGCTGCTGCTAAGGATGGACGACTACTGTTGTCGCTTTCTAGAACTTTTATGAGCGGCTTCGGCTGGAACAGGCTCTTATATAGGCCAAATAGCATATTTTAAACTGCAAGGTATATGATTATGTCGACCGTGCTTGGGAAGCAATCTCATAACGACCAATCAGAGGTCTAATTTTCCGTTTTGACAAGGCTTAACTGTTTTCAATAGTACAATAGTTTGAATAATAAAATTACAATTATCTTCATTTTGAGAGAATCTTAGAAGATTTTCCAATCTATTGCTGCAAGAACGAAGGAAATCCATCGAATACTAACCGATTTATTAGCATTTGAAATTGAACATATTTTTCACTTTTTTCGGTTTTAGATTTTCATTTCACATCCCTATGTAGCCGAACTTCCTGAGAGAAGTATTCTACTTCAAAAGTGCAAAAGAGTGGTTTCGTAACTTAAAAATGTCATGTTTTCATAAATCACATTTGGGCAACCTGAAAACGATTTATTAGAAAGTCGAAATGAACTACAAAAATACTATAAATTACATTATCTTTCAATTTAAGGTTGAGCACCTTGACTATTTCAACATCTATTTTTTTTTAGGACACCCTGCTGCACACTCGCCATCGTAGCCTTTATCAGTCTGGTAAGCTTCCCGGGGAAGCCGTTCTCGTCGAGTATTTTCCATAACTCTTCACGATTAATCGTGTCATGAGCGGCTTTAAAGTCGATAAAAGATGATGCGTAGGGACTCTGTATTCGCGGCATTTTCGGGGGATCTGCCGAAGAGTAAAGATCTGGTCCGTTGTGGACCGACCTTGATTAGTGGTGACAGTCGCTGAAAAACTATTTGGAATATCATTTCGTAGACGGCTTTCAGGATAGTGATCGCTCGATTGTTTTCATAATCTAGCTTGTTGCTTTTCTTGTAGATGGGGCGAATAACCCCATCCTTCCACTCCTCCGGTAGGCATCCCGTTTCCCAAATCTTGACAGTCCGTGGATGCAGACAACTCGCCAACTTGCCCAAACCAATCTTGAGAAGCTGCTCTCCGATACCGTTCTTTCCAGCTGTCTTGTTTCCAGCCGCCGGATAGCATCATTCACTTCGCTTATCGATGGGGATGGCACAACTCCGTCGCTTGCTGCACCGACAGTCTCCTACATCGCCGTTCTGGTCTCCTGTCTGTACACTATTCAGATCTTCATCGAGTGCTGTTTCCACCTTTCGATCAGCTCACGATCATCAGTCAAGACATTTCGGCTCGCAGAACAAAGCTTTTGCGGGATACGTCGAATCTCTGATAGAACTTTCGTGTTTCATGAAAGCGGGACAGCTGTCGTAGTTTATCGCACTCCTCCTCCTCCTGGCGGCGCCTTTTTTCCTGGAAGAGTTGGGTTTGCTGTCTCCGTTTCTGTTTGTACCGCTCCACGTTCTGACGGGTGGCTCTCCGAAGCATTACTGCCCGCGCTGCGTTCTTTTCATCCAATATCTGCCGACATTCCTCGTCAAACCATTCGTTACGTCGACTCGGTAGTTCGCGACCTAGGACGTTCTCCGCTACATTGGTGATGGCTGATTTGACGGTATTCCAGCAGGCCTCTAGAGGGGCTTCTTCCAGCTCGTCCTCTTCTGGCAGTGCGGCTCCGAGAGAAAGCGCGTAGTTTACGGCGCCCCGGGCCCCCAGCACCTAAATTCGGCTCTGTCTAGGAAAATGAAAGATCGGTAGTTCCATGTTCCGAGTATCTAATCCTTAGTCTGTTTTCGTCGTCTGGGTCTTTGCCGATTATTCTGGTTCGAATTTGCTGTTAGAGCGTTCGTTGCTTTTTTCTTTTTCCTGGTGCAGGCTTGTAAGGCCCGCGACCAACCCCATTTTCTCGCAAGAGGACCAACGTGGTGTTACTGTTTCGAGTCCCGAACAAAACCAGGACTTGGACATAATGCTTGTGGGTGCGTCTCTTAGGGTGCTTGTGGTGGCGTTACATGTCCAGGAAACTTTCTTCCGAGGAAGGAAGCCCGCGTCCCATGTCGACATGCGACCAAAGTTTCACCGGGGTTGGTTACCCGATCTTCTTACTAGTTACTTATAACCCGCTGGTATCAACGAGGAGGATGGGGTTCGGTAGCTGGAATTAAACTATTTATTATTATTTGTAACTATTTATAAATTAAACTGTTTATTTAATTCAATTTCCATGCATTTGAAAACGTAGAATATTTTGAATATTGTCGTTATGGATTTGAGCCACATTGTATCACAACATAATCTTCCAAAAGATTTCTATGCATGACAATGCGCGTAAAAGTCAAAACAATACACTTTTAACCGCGTTTTCGCACAGAGAAAATAATTAGTACCGTAAACCGGGGTGACTTTGACCACTTCCTCTAATATTTTCCAAATTTAAGGATATACTGCGTAAACAAATTTCTGATACTTTTAAAATGAGTACTAGTTTCTTTCTTGACCCTCGCAGCTGGTCTCGAGGTACGATGGTGGCCCAACAAACCAGTCTTCGTTGGTTTGAGTCTCGACTCGGGAGAGACTGTAAGTGTCAGTAGCGCTAGCCCCGCAATTGTGTCCTGTACACTTAACAGTTGGCTGCGAAGTCTATGTAGATAAAGGTCGAGTTCCGAATCGGAATGTAGCACCGAGGCTTTGCTTTCACTAGTTTCTTCCTCTGTGTGGACTCATTACTGCGACCAGACACATTTGATCTATTGTGATATTTGCAGTATCACTATTGAATTAAGTGACGCGCTTATTATTTTTTTATCTGTTCAGGTGTGTGAGGCAGTGCCACATTTTCATCTGTACTAGAAGGACAGAAATCTTTTTCATCTGTACATTTTCTTCTGAAAATCTGTACCTGTGTTGCATAGAAGGTCCACTTTTGTTAACTTTAAAAAAGTTGCAGAAGTTGCAAGTTATTCGTTTGGTTGATGATGTTAATACATATTTTTATTGATTTTGGAATTAGTTTTAAAGTGTTCTGAGAAGGGAAGCAGGACAACAGCAACGTTTGCATCAAAACACGGACTGGTCTTTCAGATTGAGCTTTACAGAAATGTTTAGTTTTGTTTTGTTTTCCAATTGATACACTGCAAGTGATTTCAAGTGCACCGAGAAAAAATAGCAGTTAAATTAATGGAAGAATTTGTACCCATCTGTACCTTTTGACAAAAATTTGTAATCTGTACCATACAAAATCTGGACCAGAAGAAACGAAAAAATCTGTACCTGTGGCAACACTGGTGTGAGGTTTTACCCTTTCTTATCAAGCATACTACTACTGTACTATACCACCTTACAATTACAATTTTCTGAAGAGCTAATACTAAACCTTTGGACAATTTTATTATAAGTTGGACATATATTTTGTGAAGAGGAAGGAGTCTTGTCGAAACTTCACTGCCCCAGCCAATATCGCGTCATAATTGCAATTCCTTGAAGGTTTTCTTTTTCTCATACGTTTCGTTTTTATACGTTACTTGAACCAATTTTTATTATAAGTGTGACTTATTTTTGTGAGGAAGGAAATCAACAGGGGTTCTGTAGAATTCGGCTTGAAGAAAAGGCTGTGGTGGGGAGTCTGAGAATAAAACATATTTTAAAGTCCTTTGACAACCAAAATGGCTGATTCTACTGAGATTCGAACCCGTGAACACTCATTTGTCAAAGCGGACTCTGTAACCTTGCGGTCACGAAGCTCCTCCCCTCTTATATGAGTTAATATGTATGAAATGCTACCTACTACATTTCACGTAAGTAGTTTGTGTTAGCGAATTTTAGTCGTTCATATATATATATAGGTCAGGTGAACGATAGACAGGAGATTTAAAACCTCCAAAAATGGAATGTGATTATAATTATTTGAATTACGAATTCAACATCTAAATCTGTAACTAAAATCGAGCCTTAAAATTTCGAATCTCAATGCTTAAAAAACAAACAACCAACATATTCTGAATTCGTTGGTTATCAAAATTTGTTTAAAACAGAGTCAAATTGTGATTGGAATTATAGGGTAAAAACCATCATTATTGATTGATCACTTGGCTCTTTATAAGATTGTGGCCTGAGGTAAACAAAGATTCGTATGATCCTTTTCATGGAATGGAACATACAAATTCTAATATGTATCAGTTTAATTTTCCAAGCGGTTGTTATACATTTCTAAAAGAAAGTTAAACATATTTTCAACTATTAATAACTATTTTCCCCGATTCTATTCCAGTTTTCAACCAAGTGATACCTAGTATGAATCCACAAGAGCTAAGTACTATGGTTTGGATGGGACAGTTCGCCTCGCCTCTGGATGAAAACCTGACCAATCTCTATGGACAGCCTATGCCAGCGGTTATGGACGATATCACGCAACAAACGCCCTCGATGGTACGTACTGCCCCTAGTTATCAATCTAAGTTACTGCACCTGAAGATTTGAGCGAATGATTCAAAGCATCTAAAGTCGTGTTTGACTTTCGGAACGAATATCAAAAGTTCAGTTCAAAGGCTTGTAGTTGTGGTGGATTTTGAATTTTTTGTACTTGTCGAACTCAAACGAAATCCTGTACGCTTCATTCACTCTTTAAGCTTTACGTTGGGCGATAAGTTTTAATTTGTTTTTGTCTAATTTTGGTTTTTTATTTCTCTTTTTTCACTTTTGAATTTTTATTCGTCATTTTTCCTACCGGAAATATTCACATATCACACGACACACCCACATCCAATCGACCAAATCATACAAATATGGTAAATTCAAGGACATGAACCCAGCCATCGGTCCGCTTATCGGTGACTACAGTGGCCACGTAACGGCAATCCCAACACCAGCAACGGCCCTTGCTACGATTTCCAATTCCGAGCTGGCCATCACCAATCCAGAACTGTTTAATCTCCAGCAGCAGCAGTTGCAATTACAGCAACAACTTAGTCTAGGGAATTACAGTTTTCTCGAGCAAAGTGGTCTCGCTAGTCAGTTGGCAGGTACCGGAGCAGGTGGAAGCGTTGTTGGAGGGGTGAACGATGCGGATGATTCGGTAGGAGGAACTCGGATGGTTGATGACGATGACGAAGACGATGGCCTGAACGATGAAGAGCATGCAATGCAAACATACGAACAATACCAACGAATGGTAGAAGCTAGTAGTGAATTCCTATCTGTTGCTGGCCAGGAGAACCTGTTGAATTACAAGCTAATGAATGAAACTCAACTGCTTCAGCCGCAAGGCAATTTTCTTGACTACGATGGATGCACGAACGACGACGATTCTTCGAGTCCTCCCGGCGGACAGCACGACGATATCAAGGTAATCGATTATGCCCAGCACATTGCCGTAGCGGCAACTGCCGCATCTGGAGCGTCCGGTGCAACACAGGGCGGGGGTGGTGAACCCAGTGGAACGTCGATACGATTTCCGAACAAAAAAATCAAACCAGTCAAGCGGCCCGGGTTGGTCCTGAAGACACCAATTGCCTATAAAGGCGACAGCGATCCATCGGTGATTCCAATTCAGCGCGATGGAATGGGTAGGTGGTGGTTTGGTTTGTTCAATTAACGGGGGTTGAACGGATTTTTCTTCGCAAGTTTGTTTCTTTCATTTTTTTGAAACTGTCAATTTATTTGGTTTGTTTTTCTTTTGTTTGCCTGCGTTTTGTAACTGTATATTTAAGAATTAAAATTAAAAAAAATAAACCGTATTTATCAGTTAGAAATAAATGTTCAAATTTTTGCGGTAAATCTTTGCAATAATCAATATTAATTTTAATTCGAATGTTAACTATAACTAACATGGAATTGTTTGTTGGCAAAATATTGTTGGATGAAATCATGTTGGCTTTCAGAGGTAAACATTATTCTCGTCTACGAAGTAGACGGTAATTAATATTATATTGTTTGACATTTATTTATTTAGAACTACTTTTCGTCTTTTCCTCTTTTGAAAACAGTTCGTTTTCTTTTACTAGATTCATCCGTAGTTGATTTTATTAATTAGAATTTAACACAATATTTGAACTTAATTCGCAAATTATTTCTTGATTTTTAGTAATTTACATTGAATTCCAGTGAAACAAAAGCAGGTGTCTTGAAACAATGACATTTTCGATTCAAATCTTCGTTGATAATAAATGTTTCGAATAAAAATTTTTCATTCGCTTGATAATCAGCGTTCGGATCGAAAAATCAAATTAAACTTTTTGATAAATTTGATACCAATGTCCATACAAAAAAATGCCCTTGTCCATATCGATTATCGCTACTAAAATCGAGGATCCAAATGCGCTCATTCGGCTTCATTCTCCCTCCTGCAGCAATTTGTGAAAAGTGCGGTGCAATCGGCGTAAAGCACTCATTCTACACCAAGCAACGCCGGTTTTGTAGCATGACTTGTGCCCGATCATTCGACGCGTTACGTTTGTACAACAGTACCAACAACAACAGCAGCAGCAGTAATAGCAGTGGCACCGCTGGAAATAACAGTTCTTCCACTGTCAGCAGCAAATCACTAACCGTCACCTTGCAAGAGAGCATCCCTTCGCTGGCAACTCCGTCAGCTTTGCCACCGGAACAACTAATAGACGATTCAGCTGACGAAGCGGAGTCTGCTAATGCGGCTCAAGCTAGTGTCGGAGCAGACATCGTCGACAGCAAGCATCTTCTGCATCAGCAGCAACTACAACTCCAGCAACAGTTGGCGCTGCAGCATCAGGTTCAACAGTTACAGCAACACCAACAACAACAGCAGCAAGTACAAAATATCAGCTATAGATTCAAAATGTCTCAAATAGGGTATGTTTATGAGCTAATTTGAAATAAATTGTTTTTAACGGGTTATTTTTTTCATACCAGCGACAATAGTAACCACGGTGTAAATAGCGACAAAACAATCAGCCACGAAATCGTGCCCCAGGATGAAATCCCGCAACTTCCTAGGGGTGCACGATTGCCTTCGCCTTGTGCTCAGGATGAAAGAATTATCAGCATTCGAAGAAAGCCTTCGGAATTTATCAACTCGTTCGATTGGACCCCTTCGCTGGCAGATCCGACCTTTTTCGCCGCACCGGTCACCTGCTTTCGGCATGCTCCTGGCTATGAGATGTGGCCAAATGTTGTAATTGGCATGAAAGTCGAAGTGGAGAACACGGATTGCGACGCTCAGCAGGCTTTGATCGGCGGGACACCGCATTCGTTTTGGGTGGCCACGGTGTTACGCATTTGCGGTTATAAGGCTCTACTGCGCTATGAGGGTTTTGATACAGATTCGTCAAAGGATTTCTGGGTAAATCTGTGTTCTTCCGAGGTCCATCCGGTTGGTTGGTGTGCAACTCGCGGAAAACCTTTGATCCCGCCCAAGAGTATAGCAAAACCGTACAAAGATTGGAAAGAGTTTTTAGTTAAGCGATTGTCCAATGCTAGAACGCTTCCGTCTACGTTTTATAATAAAATCAGCGAAAGTTTTAAATCTCGTTTCCGAGTTGGTCTCAATCTGGAAGTAGTGGACAAAAACCGTATCAGTCAGGTGAAGGTTGCTTCGATTAACAAGATTGTGGGGAAGCGGCTTTACGTGCGGTATTACGATAGTCCACCGGATGACAACGGTTTCTGGTGTCATGAAGACTCTCCACTAATCCATCCAGTTGGTTGGGCAACGACTGTAGGTCACAACTTAGCCGCTCCAGAGGAATACATGGACCGCATGAATGGTAAGTTGCAATTGAAGTGATTAATTGAAATGTTTAATATGTAAAACGTGGCTTTACTTCATAGCTGCACGTGACCAGATTCTGGAACCAAACGAGGATGATGCTACTATGGACTTGTTCAAAACTAATTTCCATTTCGAGGAGTATTATCTGGAGGGTAAGCAGACTGGTTTCGAGGAAGGTATGAAGCTGGAGGCCGTTGATCCTCTTAATTTGTCGTCGATCTGTGTTGCAACGGTGATGTCGGTGTTGAAGTTCGGTTACATTATGATACGTATCGATTCGTACGATCCCGATGTCAGCGGAGCGGATTGGTTTTGCTATCACGAAAAGTCGCCGTGCATCTTTCCGGTGGGCTTTTGCTGTAGCAATCAGATCACCCTAACACCTCCCAAGGGTTATGATTTAACAAGCTTCACTTGGGACCAGTACCTGGTAGATACCAACAGCAAACCTGCGACAGAGGATCTGTTCCATCGAGATTTACTACGACAGAAGTTTAAGGTAAGTTTGACAATCCAATCATCATCAATTCGAACCAACTGTTGGAACTGTTCAACAATTATACATTTGAGGCCAGCTCTAACAAGCTAATATGCTGGTTTATTTGTTCTTCAAACTATTTGCTTAGCAATCATTTCTGACGATTGAACTATCAATAAAAGAACCTGACTATTCAAAGAAGTTATTCAAGCTTTACTCAGTTTTTTTTAGAAAATCTGTGTATATTAAATAGCAACTTATTTTCATAATCAATTCAAAAACTTATCGGTATGCTAAAATCCTGCAAATTACAGGTGGGAATGAAGCTTGAATCTGCCGATCTGATGGACCCGAGACTGATCTGTGTGGCAACGATTTCCCGCGTCGTGGGACGTTTGCTTAAGGTTCACTTCGACGGGTGGGACGATGAATACGATCAGTGGCTGGACAGCGAAAGCCCAGACATCTACCCGATCGGATGGTGCGTTCTGGTAGGTCACAAACTTGAAGGACCTCGTATACTGCCCAAAATCCCACCGACGCAGAAAATCTCCCCCAAGATTACGAAGAAGGGAAAACGAAAGAAAAAGATTATGAAATACGAGCTGAACACAGCTGAACGTAAGTTTGTAGATGATTCTGATGGACTAATTATTCGCTATTAACTTCTTTATTCTCGTCTTTAGTGCACCCTGTGGCCACAACACGCACCGCGTCAATCAAAAAAGAACAGGAGCAGTTCGAACAACAGAAACAAGTTAGTGGCCCCACCCAGAACAACATCCCTTACTCCATATCGGATCTACACAACAGTTTGGATCATATTCAGTACACAAGCCATAGCACAGCGATTTCACTGGAATCTCGCAGTGCATCTGGCAGTGGCGCATCCTCGTCACTTCTCTCAATCAAACATGAACCTCCACACGACCCGCTGCTGGGACCGATCTTCGATCATTCAACGGAAAGCATCGGAGTCGGTGATGACGACATGGGCGGTTTAAAAACCGAAGATGAGGACGGTGAATCCAACAGTGCCACCGGTAATCCTTCATCTGTTCCCTCGGAAATCACCGACATTGAGATGGAAAAAATCATTCCACGGCTTATCAACGACAACGGAACGAGTTCGCCTGACCCTTCGACGGCCGGTGGCCAAATCAATCCGGACAGCTGGGATGTGAAAGACGTGGCCATGTTCCTTACCGCGAACGATTGTTCAATGCACTGCGAGTCGTTCATGGCCGGTGGCATCGATGGTCGGCGGCTACTGCAACTAAGCAAGGATGAAATCATCACCCTGCTAAACATGAAAGTCGGCCCGTCGCTGAAAATTTTTGATCTCATCCAGCAACTGAAGTGCAAAATCGATCCGAGCAAATCGCGGCTACTCAAATCCAGTTTGGGAAAAAAGTATCTGTAGCGAGGTCTTACGGGAGAGACATATCCGATGAGTATTAACTTATTTCTCTGTTCTCCAATTGCGCCACCTGCTGAAAAGTTTTATTTAGATGCTTTTCGTTTTTTTTACAACCAGTAGTTTTTCGTCTAGCAAAGTTTATAGGTTCTTTTTTTAACAAGTACTCTTTCTGTTGTGATTAAAGAGAAACATTTTTTTACTAACCATCGTATCGGAAATTCCAAAGCTTTCTGTCGTAGACGAAGTTAAGCAGGTTTGCGCATATTGTTTCACGAATGAACATTTCCAGTGATAAAGTGGGCGGGAAGTGAAGAAAGCAATTACCAAATACAAAAGAAACAACATGGATAACAAAAAACAATAAAACACTAGTTGAACGTGAACGACAGCGTCACAGAGCTTGCATTCTGTAGTGTGGGAGTTGTGTGTGCAACAGTGAATTCTTGCTCGAATTGCTAAATAGTGTCTAAATGGAAAACACAAGAAACAAAGCAAAACAATACAAAAGTATAGAAAGTATACATGTATAAAGGTAACAGCTAACATGCTAGCAGTAGAATAATGTTTCAGAATTTATTGGAATATCTTTTTTACGAGGAAAGAGAAAGCAAAAAGTATATTTAGAGTAGACAAACGTGTAAGAAATATAAACCGAAAGGAAGTAACTTTTCTTGAAAATACGCATGTATTATTTGTGTGGAATATCCGAATTGTGTTTAGGTTTTAGGAGTAGTGCGGTGGGTAAATCATAATTTTTAGTCCCTAATGATGGAACTTATACGATTATACGGTTATACGAATAAATTCACTGTGGAAAAGGAGGTGGTTGAAAAGTAGCCTCTGGATCTGATGGTCACCCGAAAAATAGACAATACCCTAAAATTTGTCATAAACAGAAAACCAACATCCACAGGCCGCTGTTTCACATCAGATTCCAATCATTTTGGTGCACAAAAGCAAGCAGCCTTTCATTCAATGACACATAGACTCTACAAAATACCCATGAAGAACGAAACATTGCGGAAGAAAAGCAAGGCATTTATAAAGCTGCAGAAGTGAACGGGCACAAAAAAAATTGCCACCAAGGTTTTAAAGAAACACAAACAGTTAAACGAATAAGCCTACCTTTCTACCCTAAAGTCACCAACCCAATCAAAAACGCACTCGAAGAACACGGATTACACATAGTACACAAGAGCGAAAATACTGTACGCGACTTATTGTGTAACTTGAAGGACAATGTACCGCCGGATGAGCAGTCTGGGATTTATGAAATCCCCTGCCAAAATTACCTATTTGTTTATATTGGGCAAGAATGTCGCAAAGTAAAAACTCACATTAAAAAACATAAAACAGCGACAACAACAAGAGCAACGAATCGACTGTAGCGGCCCACACAGTGTATTGCAACCACCAAATCGATAGGAGCAATGCTAAACTGATTAAATTTCAGTCCGGAAATCACAACGCATGAGAGTCGATGAATATCACCAACTACCAGGTGCCACTAATGAACGACGACGACCCACTCATCATCTCGAGTTTGTAGGACCGGACGAAACTGAAAATCTAGTAACAGAATTTTTTAACTTCGGACGAGTACGAGGCTTCTTTTCACTAAGTCGAGCACCGTCCAGCTGATGGGCAGCACCGCATCCAAAACCGGTCAACGTCAAGGTAATTTTCATGTTTTTTGAGAGAACAGTAAGTGTCTCTCACGGCGTGTAAAAATAACAACTTTATTTTAAAAAAATGGGCATCGCCAAAATCTTCACCATTTGAAAATATAGTTTTTTACCTTTCATTTGGGACCCTCCGGAAAATCATCCATCGCGGGCTTTCGAACAACTTTTTTTTCTCGTCAAAAAGTATTCTGACAGCAAAGCGTTTAACTACCGTGAGGATGGTTCGGTGCTAAAAATGTAAATAAAAATGCAAGAACTTTCGAAAAGACGCAGTGAAGATTGTAGGTTAAGTCGAGTGCAACTTTCGCCCATACTAGATTTTTTTCAAACACCCCTAAAACTTGAAATTATGGTCAAAATGCTGGTTTTTTCACCTTATTTTTAACTCATTTGTTTTCCAACCGATTTTGAATGTTTTAGGCGTTTTGGGAAGGGGAAAAATAGAGCTTTTAAAATATATACAGGTTTGTACTAGCTTTATTAAAATATGTGAGTTATTCGAGCGTAAATCTAATGTTTTAAACTTCTCCACGCAAATTTTCAACTTCACTTGAAATTTGTCAGTTATTTTTGTAAAAAAGTACTACAAGTACACTAACACTTTGAAACTATATTCAATTACGAATAAAATAGAAGCTGTTCTATGTGAATCGGCAGATATTTCGCTGAGTTATATGTTTCTTAAGAAAATCAAAATTTTTCACTCTCATCGAACAATAATATTTGGACTGTTTATTTTACGGTACTATGAATGGAAAAGAATGTAAGTACATACTTCTAATGTGACCAAGTGTAGATTGTAGCTCTAGTCGTGTGTTACTTACGCACAAACTTGAAGTTTTTCAAATACCCATAAAATTTGAAGTTATTGTCAAAACTCCGCCTTTGGACCGTGGTTTACATGTTTATTTTCAACTATGTTATTTTTCCATCAAATTTTTATATATAGATCGTTTTGGAAAAAGAACATCCATAAATGACGTAGCTTTTTTTGACCCCTCTCCCCCATCGTAGCAGTTTTCTTAGTTTCATATTTGCTACGTAACTTGGCTTGACTTCCCCCCCCTTCTTCCCCCCGTCACATTTCGTCACAAAACTGCAAACCCCACTTCCCCCCTCGAATGCTACGTCATTTATAAATGTTCCCAAAGGCGAAAAATAGAGCTTTCAAAATGTATAGATAAATCTATAAATTTCACTTAGGTGTACGTGTAATGAGTAATTTTAAAAAAAAAAAAAATATATTATGTTTTTTTTTAATCCGAGAACAAATTTTTACACATCTTTATAAAAATGTACTTTAAATGCTCTATAATTTTTTACAATCTACACTAGCTGGCATCAGTAGTTGTTGTATTTTCTTCCATTTGTAAGACAGTGGAATAAACAACCCAAATATTATTGCTCCATGAAAGTCAAAAACTCTGATTTCCATAAAAAACATGTTACTCAGTGAATTATCAGCCGATTTACAAAAAAAGTAGGAGGGTGGTATTCAAGACACGACCGCATGACGTTGACTACCGTATTCTTAAAAAAAAAATATTCCATTGAAGCAAATAGTAGAGGGAATTGCAACGCTTCTTTTACAAAACTTCTGTAACAAAATTTCGAGGCTCCAAAAGGTACCAGTTTCCGATTATTCTCGTCCAGAATTCCAGCCATTTTAGTATTTTGCAGTAGCCATTTATTACTAACAGCCACCAGCATAATGGGTGAAACCGGCACGAGATGACCGGTACTATTTTGTTTTTCCTCCTTTTAGCTGCTAACACCGAGCGTCCGTATGTATCCGGTACGTTTTAATAATGAAACTGATGGGTGAAATGTTCGAACGATACGTTTTATACCAAGGCCTCGTCAGATAAATAGAAAGAGGGAGGGGCTACATAGATGATGGAATGGTAGAGACAAATGTTTCTTGAAAGCTGCGCCGGCCGCTGTCATAATATTAACACCAACACAAACATGCATTTTTGCAAGGTTTTTTCCGCTAGCAGCAGCATTTGGTAAAACAGAAAATTCAATTAGCCGCTTCTGTACAAAATTCAGAGGCACCAAAAGGTGCCAGTTGCCGATTATAGTTTCCTGGTTAGTCCGTCCAGAATTCCAGCCATTTAAGTGTTTTGCAGTAGCCATTTGCTACTAAAGCCTCCAGCATTAAGGGTGAAACCGGCACGAGATGACCGGTACTATTTTGTATTTCCTCCTTTCAGCTGCTATCACCTAGCGTCCGCATGTCACTGGTGCGGTTTTGGAATCAGAATGATGGGGCGCCGGCCGCTGTCGTAAAATTAACACCAACAAAAAGATGCATATTTGCAAGGTTTTTTTCGCTAGCAGCAGCATAAACATCGGAAACAGAAAGTGACAACAACAATAACAACAAAGTCAGATCGATTGTATCCGTTAGTGTCGACTGTGCTTGGGAAGAGAGGTAGTGATTGGCTGCGCGGTATGATTTAGACAATCGATATTAATTACCAATTTTTCAATAGTGTATCTCAAACAATAGTTTGTTTCTGTTACATAAATTTAACCGTAAAAGAATTTCTGATCGATTGATGCCAAAACTTCGAAAACCTGATTATAGATGACTGCAAAATAAGCGCTCAAAACCTGACCACTTTTCTCTGGTTTTCCCTGGTTGAATTACTAGATTTTCAAATTCAGGGGCCTAACTTCGATATAGACGTTAGTCAACGTCAAAAAAACTTTTTTTTTTTTTCTTCACATAACATTTATTTGACACGGCACAAATACAATTTAATGTTTAACGGCGCCAATTATATCTGATGACTTAAAAACTAAAGCAAATTTTTTATCCTCGCTGCCGACTACGAGCTGAAATTAAGTCTAACTTAAAACTAGCATGGGATTTCCAATCAGTGTTTTGTTGTTCAATGGTCGTCTGATAATCGTCGAATGGCATGTATGGATTCGTTCTGCTGAGCCACGATGTCGTGAGTTGGGACAGAGGCTCGTAGTCCTTGGGTCCTGGTTCTATTGTGCGGGGTCTGGTTGCTGGTTTTGTGCTTAAGGTTCAAACGTGTTCTTGTCGTTTTGTTGGGTGTAGACGGAGGGGAACGGGACTAGACTGGGGCGTGGATGGATTTCAGGAAAACGTATATAAGGGACATGTAGGATAGGTCACGGCTCGCCAAGACATCACGAACAGGAACAGCCGGCTAAAAAAAAAAAAAAAAAAAAAAAACTTTTGTTTTATATCGTAATTGAATATAGTTTCAAACTGTTAGTGTTCTTGTAGTACTTTTATAACAAAACTAACTGACAAATTTCAAGTTAAGATGAAAATTTGCGTGGAGAAGTTTAAAAAATTAGATTTACGCTCGAATAACTCAACATATTTTAATGAAGTTAGTATAAATCTGTATATATTTTGATAACTCTATTTCTCCCCTTTCCAGAACGGCTAAAACATTCAAAATCGGTTGAAAAACAAATGAATTAAAAATGATTTTCATGCGCTGAGGTCAAAATACCGGCATTTTGACCATAACTTCAAATTTTAGGGGTGTTTGGAAAATTTCTAGTATGAGCGAAAGTTGCACCCGACTAACTTACAACCTTCACTGCGTCACTTCAAAAGTTCTTGCATTTTTATTTTCATTTGTAGCACCATTCTATGTTCTCGGTAGTTAGACGCTTTGCTGTCAGAATAGTTTTAAAGAAAAAAAAAGTTGTTCGAAAGCCCGCGATGGATGATTTTCCGGAGGGTCGCAAATGGAAGGTAAAAAGCTATGTTTTCAAATGGTGAAGATTTTGGCGATGCCCATTTTTTTTAAAATAAAGTTGTTCTACGATACACGCCGTGTCTCTCGTCGTTCAGCTTTTTGTATTTTTTGTACACGTGGATGTAGCGAACTGTGGTTTGGTCTATGCGATGCTTGCTGAGTTTTCGGAGTGCAGATCTTTTCATCCTCTTTCAGTAGTCTTAATTGCGAATTAGACCAGACAGATTTGACACGTTTCCGGCAATGTTCACGTGGCACAAATTGATCTATGGCATAGAACAGGACGCTAAACAAAGTGGATGCCGTAGAATTATTGTCAAGATTACGAAATGTCTCCTCTAAATCAATGCTTGCAAGGACGCGTTTATGTCGTCGAAATAAGCTTTTCCAAACCGTACAACACACTACTAATAACGTCGTCACTATCAATAATATTTTGCAGGAACGCTAGATACTGAACAATCTGGACCTATTTCCTCGCAGATAAAACAAAGATCATGCGTACGTCTGTTGCCATTTAGAACCTCGTTGACCTGTTTGAGTTCGGCCATACAGTGACCACCCAGCAACTCGATTGAAGCCGGCCTGAACGAGGAGGTACCAAGATCCGAGTAAAGGAAGCCACGGGAGTCTTGCACTCAGGAGATATCACACTTGTTGAATTCACCATGAATTACGATGTTGCCTGTTGCACCCACCTCGGAGACAATCCATTGGGGCAAGCGTAAATGTTGCTCAATATAGCTACTATCATCTACACGATCTAGCGGGATGTAAACGATACAAAGAACCACTCACAGATGTTCAACTGTTGATCCCTTGGGAGAATTTAATATGCGGGACTTGAAACAGGACTCCACAGCCAAGAAAACGCAACCACCTGAGCGCCTAATGCTATTGGTGAGTGATCGATCTTGACGGTAGAACGTGAATGAGTCGTCGAAAAGTTGTAAAGGGAGAGTGTTGTCATTAAGCCATGTTACTGAGCATGCATAGATGTTATAGAACGCACCGTTGCACGCCAACTGGTAATCTATCAAGCTCGAACTAATTCCACTGCGGCAACACACATGAGAGGGGGACAGCTTTTATCGTGTTAAGTGAGATGCGGAAACGGGTGATTGGGTGGTGGCCCATCAGCCTTGAATGTGCAGGTTGAGAATCAACGGCCGGTTCTTCAACATAAGCATCATAAACGTGCACAGCCCTCACCTCGGAAGTACCGAAGACGACAAGGATGAATTTTACGCGCAGTTGGAGCGTGAATACGACCACTACCCGAAACATGATATCAAGATCGCCATCGGGGATTTCAACGCAACGCGCGTACCTGGTGACCATCGAAATGGGCCTAAAGCCTGTGGTGCTTATTATGGGAGTCACTTCACGGTGAAAACAGAGTGAAGTGAATGAAGTCCTATTACGGGACTCACGTAAGTGAGAAAAACGTCGCAAGGTGACATCTGCCGTGAAATCTGGGTTATTGGTGCTTATTACGGGAGTCACTTCACGGTACGCTCACTTCACTTTTTTAGACCTATTCCCGATTCCACCTCAAGTGAGGTGACAAAAATCACCTTCGTGGAGTGAGATTGACAGTGAAGTGAAATTGAGAATAGGACAAGTGAAATGAGATTGTTTCCCAGCTCAAAAATGTCTAAGTCCCAGAAAGTCGTTTTTTCCCGTTTTTTTAGATAACACCAGATCTTGACGTGTTCTGCATTTCTAATACATTCGGCATCAAAAAAAAATGTTTTTTTCGGTATCGAAAATTTCCTGAACTAGTTTGCATTTTTTTCATCGGGCAAAAAAATGAAAAATTGACCGCTTTAAGGCACGGATCAAACTCTGATTCGCTTCGTTACTGAAGAATAAATCCAATATTTACCATTAGATCACAAATCAATCAACTTTAAGACTTATGGCAGCTTCGTGGAATCAATTCACCGTTCATAATGGTCGTGAAATAATTCCATGCGAAACGTCGCTTTTTCCGTTCTCACTTCACTGATATGACACTCATAATAACCCAGGTTCCACGGCAGATGTCACTTCGCGACGTTTTTCTCACTTACGTGAGTCCCGTAATAGGATTTTGTTCACTTCACTCTGATTTCACCGTGAAGTGACTCCCGTAATAAGCACCATTATGAGTGTCATATGAGTGAAGTGGAAACGGAAAAAGCGACGTTTCGCGTGGAATTATTTCACGACCAGTTTGAACGGTGAACGGGCTAAGAAATTTTTGAGCTGGAAAACTCCCAGATTTCACTTGTCCTATTCTCAATTTCACTTCACTGGCAATCTCACTTCACGGAGGTGATTTTTGTCACCTCACTTGAGGTGGAATCGGAAATAGGTCTAAAAGAGTGAAGTGAGCGTGAGAGTGAAATATGTTTTACCGTGAAGTGACTCCCGTAATAAGCACCTGTATTACACATGGTCAAATATTTGACTTTTTGAAGTAATGGTCAAATTTATTTGACATCGGTGCTTATTACGGGAGTCACTTCACGGTGAAATCAGAGTGAAGTGAACTAAATCCTATTACGGGACTCATGTAAGCAGGGCCGGATTTACGACTGTGGGGGCCCGGGGCCCAGTTATAGTGGGGGGCCCAAATTAAAACAAAACTGTTTTTCATCGTACGAGTTAAAAGCATTTATTTGCTATTGAAAAATTACCAAAAATTTGTTAGAATTTTTTCTTAAGCTCTATTTAGAGTTCCAAGCGAAGTGAAAATCTCATACAACATGTTCATGTTTTCACGCTCGTGAAAAATGCAACCTGCAAAAAATTTCACTTCGCTTGGAACTGTAAACAAATTCGATCCAGCGAAATCGATGGTTGTGGATCTCATCTTTTTCACTTGGGTTTATTTCTTTCACGCATGCAAGCGCTAGTGAAAAAAGGAGCAGCAAGCGAAAACTTGCGTGCGTTTCTATTCTGTCAGTTGCAGCCAATTTTCACTTCGCTCGGAATGTAAACTCGTGAGTTTCACTCCACTTAAACTGTAAACTGCAGGGTGGTGAAATACCTGCGTGTTCCACAAACGGGTTTCCGCGACAGATTTCGCAAGCGAAAATTTACGCTTTTTCACTTGTCAAATTTTTCACTTCGCTTGGAACTGTAAACTATGCTTTACGAGTTTTTTTGCAGAAAACTTATTAATTAAATAATCAACATTCATCTTCTTCAGTATACTCGTACTCGAAACTTAATAATGCTAAGTTTGACTGCCTTTCATTCTTCACAGTCGCACGCAACCTATTTTTAATAAGTTTCGTCTTCAAGTTTTTTTCTTGATACCTGAAAAAAAACTACCGCAATTTGAAAAAAAATGCGAAACACAGGCAAAAATTTGCACACAATTTGAGAAAGACGGCGCAAATATAAGACGACTCTGACAATAATAGAAACTAGGAAAAAACTACACACATCTGCAGGTCAATAAAATATGCACACGAGCTCAGAAAATCTGCATTTTGAAAAGCACATCTGGTATCCCTGATTCGGACAAGTAAGCAAAAGCAATGCATTAAAAAAACTTGTGGATTATTTTCTTTCTTTGCTTTACCTCCCATGCGCGCTAAAGCTCTAGAGTTAAAGTTTGGCCGACTGTCACTGAAAAGTTCCAATCAAACAGTCAACAGTTTTTTCATCATAGTTTTAACATTGCTGATGTTCGATTGGAACGAGTTTTGACAGTTCGATTGGCGCTTTTAGTGACAGTCGGCTAAACTTTAACTCTAGGCGTTTAATGCGCGCTGGTTCGATTCAAATGGTGTGTTAATGTGTGTCATTCCAAGAGAATCCAAGGTGAACTCTTATGGATGTAGTTGTGTGGTCTGTTCAAATTTTCTTACTGTAAATCGAACTTTTGATTAAATCTCATTTTTAAAAAGAAAAATCTTTTTGTCGATTTGTGGGGGCCCTAAAAATGTGGGGGCCCGAGGTCCGGGCCCCCTGGGCCCCCCCATAAATCCGGCTCTGCATGTAAGTGAGAAAAAAGTCGCAAAGTAACATCTGCCGTGGAATCTGGGTTATTATGAGAGTCATATCAGTGAAGTGAGAACGGAAAAAGCGACGTTTCGCGTGGAATTATTTCACGGCCATTTTGAACGGTAAATGATTCCACGAAGATGCCATAAGTCTTAAAGTTGATTGATTTGTGATCTAATGGTAAATATTGGATTTATTCTTCAGTAACGAAACGAATCAAAATTTGATCCGTGCCCTAAAGCGGTCAAATTTTCATTTTTTTGCCCGATGAAAAAAACGCAAACTAGTTCAGGAAATTTTCGATACCGAAAAAACATTTTTTTTATGCCGAATGTATTAGAAATGCAGAACACGTCAAGATCTGGTGTTATCTAAAAAAACGGAAGAAACGACTTCCTGGGACTTAGAGATTTTTGAGCTGGGAAACAATCTCATTTCACTTGTCCTATTCTCAATTTCACTTCACTGTCAATCTCACTCCACGGAGGTGATTTTGGTCACCTCACTTGAGGTGGAATCGGGAATAGGTCTAAAAAAGTGAAGTGAGCGTGAGAGTGAAATATATTTCACCGTGAAGTGACTCCCATAATAAGCACCATCATGATTGTTATTTGCCTCATGTAAAAATTGGAGATTGACAAACAATTATCTCTGACCAAGTTTTTGTCTTTTAAAAAGTGACAAATATTTGACTCTTGATCAATTTTAAGTTATTAACCTCACTGCGGTTAAAATGAATTAAATAATTTACAAGGGAAATTCCAGTTCGCTGACTGTTTTCGCCTCGTGATTTTTGTTTCATCAGAATTACTTGGGTAGGGGCTATACCAAGTAATTCTGTCAAAGTGATTTTGATCTCATCAACGGTTTGATCGTTGGTGAGACCTTTCAATACGACCTTGAACGGCTTGGCGCTCTTCGTATCATATGTAAAAAAATTATACATCTTTTCAGTTAAATACTGAATAAGACGATTCCAATCTTTCAATGTTTGGGCCAGTAAACGGCATTCGCCTCTTCGGCCAATTTGATAAGTAACTTTGACGTCGGAGAGAAACGTAGAAAGTTCTCTTTTAAAAATATTAAATTCAGAAGCAATAGTTACCACAATAGGTGGAACTTTCTCCTTTTTTACAGAAATTTCACTTTGAATAGTTTTACTTTCGAACATTTCAATTTCGCCGGCTTCTTGCTCAGGCAGAATATCATAAAAATTTTCACTGCATAAGCTAGTTTCAGAAAGAGATGCCTCTCTTTTCCTCCCCGTAGCGATGCGTGGTTTATTTTTTCGTCCTGCCATTTCAGGTGATACGAAAAAAGTTCAAAAATAATATCAAATTGCAAATATTAAGAAAGAAAGAAATAGGTAGTCTTGAGAAAGACTGATGTAAGTTAACTTTCAGATAATCTTCAAAAGACACACTGACAAAACACAAACTTTGAAGCTATAGGCAGTCAAAAACCAGTCCACAAGCAACCGAAAATACGTCTGATCTGTCGGGCAGCTCAAGACGCACTCAAGCTCTACAGGATGTTGAACAGGAAGACCGAGACAAAAGTGGCAACATCGTTGCGTGCGCTTGGTCGGGAGGTCGGCACAACCGACCAAACAGTGGAAAAGTAGATAGCGAACAGAAGGTCAGAAAGCGCCAGTTTTGTACAATGGTCTCAGAGCTGCTGGCAAAGACGCAGCGGCAGCGGCTGAAAAAACATGCCAACACTCATGTTTCCGTCCGCCATGACGAATGTGGATTGCCGGAATGCCGCTCGCAATAGCGTAGATTTATTTTAGCAGGTAAGTTAATAATACCCTGCATGGAAATTCATCAAACTCAATTATCTGGCATAATTTTTTATCACCATCCGAAAAGTGTCCCTTTTTTCTATGCAGACAGCAACCGAAATCCGCACAAAGCATATAACTAGGCTATGATTTGACAAAATTATTTGTTCAGTTGGGTTACAAAATATGTATATGCTTTCCACCAATTTCTATGTAATTTTTTTTAAATCACGTTTTGCTCCGGAGAATTCACTCTTTTAGCTGATACCTACCCATATAAAACTCAGAAACTCGTATATGACCTAACAACCCTATTCCAAATTACATCGTATTTTGCTCAGAAAACGCAGCTAATTCAGATGATAAATTGAAACTGATTTAGCTAAGTTGTTTGTTTGTTTTAAGTATATATAGCGATTAATACCTCAAAGGAGTCTCATCAGTGGTTTCAAAAAAGTTATTTTTCCTAATATTTTTCCGAGGTGAAAAAATAACAGAGAATTATTCTTTTGCATTTATTTAAAGGTAAGACGGACTTATTAACAATTTTGCACAGCAGCTTGTCGTCAATAACTCAAGCGACGTGCCCAATTGTGGCTGTATTTTTTTTCCTGTGTGGACTCATCACTGCGACCAGAGCTTAGATCTATTGTGATATTGCCCAGGTGTTTTCTGTACTCCGCACTTCATATTATTGGCAGTAACACTATTGAAGTAAGTGATACGCTTATCATACATATCCGCGCTTGTGTGAAAGTTTTACCTTTCCGTTTCAAGCTTACTACTCTACTATACCGAGCCTCTGTCCCTCCTAACAATATAGCCTAGTTACAATTCCCTGAAGAGAACTTCCATACGTTACTCACACCAGTTTTATTATAACAGGGACTTAATTTTGTTAGCAGGAGAGTCAACAGAGGTACTGTAGAATTCAGATTGAAGGAAGTGTACTTGGTGGGGAGCCTGAGAATGCATGGGTTTATTATCCTTTTGCAACCAAATGGCCTGATTCTACTAAGATTCGAACCCACGACTACCCGCTTACCAAGGCGGTAACCTTGTGGCTACGGAGCTCCCCAATTGTGGCTGTACCACACCATCACAATATTTTCACAATATGTACCAGGATCGTAACGCTACCCAACAAACAATTTGGTTGTAAAACGACTGATTAAGCTTTAGTTCAGCCAAAACCCGCCTAATAAAAGCTTAACAAGCAATAAATCAACAGAATTGTTTGTTGGGTAGTCTCGCAATTGTTCTGTACACCCGAAAGTTACCAGGCGAAGTCTGTGTCTAATAAACTAAAAGTCACGTTTCGATATCAGAATGTAGAACCTAGGTGTTACAAAAGCAGCTTTAAGTGCATCGTACTCAACTCTTGGGTAATTCGACGAGCTGAATCTAATAATATATGAAATACGGTTATCCGGGTGTTGAATACATTCCCGCTCTTCGATCGATCTTTGTTAAATTGCAATTGTAGTTTATGAAGGTAAACAAATCGATTTTTTTTGTGAAAATAATGTAGAGAAATGGACATTCGCTTGGTTTTGTTAACGTCAGATCTTATTTGAAACAATATATAAACCACGTGGTTTTTCAACAAATATTCAACTACTAAACGCACTCGACTCATTTGTGCCGACTGTGTGTGCGGCCATTGCTGCCTCACCGCGCGCACGTACCTTCCCGTAAGCTCTGCCCATACGTCTAAATTTCTAAGCTCCCCTGCTTCCACAAACGTAGAAATCTGACGCAAAAAGCTCGTCTCATTAACAGCAAACCAACATGTTCTCACACCAAGCACTCACCGCTCAGGAATCATTGCATACACCAGGTATGGAGCTGTGAGAATGATGATGGGTGGTAAAACAGAGCTGGGCTGGGAGACCGAGTCCGGAAAGCCAGTCGGTGTATGTTGCGGTAACGAAAGAAACGAAAACAGAATTGTGCGAGAAGTGGTTGAATGAGATCGGCTGGTAGGCATGCAGCAGCATGATGATTACGACTGGCTGACGATGATCGCGCAACACAACATTGACGATTGCCGGGGTGCCGCTTGTGGTAGTGTGCGAGTAGTGTTGCTGTTTAATTCGGCTTTTTCTACGGATGGCCCTATAAAAGAAAAGACGTAATTTAAGCCCAACACAGTCACACGTTTCGCATACACACCACCACGCAGCTAACCCGTCCGGTACATTTCAATTCGTTCATGCCCGTTACCAACACTGACGTGTATAGCACAGCGCATACCAACACAGCCGTAGAGAACATGATCCCCGCTCGTTGTTTCCCTTCGCTTTTGACGATTTCGAACGCGTCTCATTGACCGTAGAGCATTTTTTACTACGCGAGACGAAAGTAGATCCAGTGTAATTTTACATCAGACCGAGTGTTTTTCTTGCCAATTTCCATCGGAATAGTTTCTAAATAGAGCTTTTCTGGAATAAACTGTCCTTTCCGGTATATTTTAGCGCCGATTTAAGCGAAGAATGCCATTTTTACCCGTTACCGCCCAAGCGCGTAGCAATACAGAAACATAGCGTCACCTACGGACTCAGCTGTTTCCCGCCACCAGAAATCGGCTGAAAGTCGGCAAAGTGTGTTGTGCGGATTTTTCGCTCTCGGTCTCTCGCGCACTATCGAAGTGAGTCGAAGCTACATCTGATCCCCCTTCAAAGTTTTCGGTACATTCATTGAATTCGATTGAATGTCAGAAAAAAGTGTGTTTAACTAAAGAAAAACAAAACATTAACCCGCTAATCGGAGAGTGTAATCGCGTGTGATAGCCTGCAGTGAGAAAACAATCCCGTGATTCATATTGTTGGCTGGGAAAAGTGGGAATCTGTGTGTGCGATTTGGTTCGGTGTCGACGGAAGGATATCTACGCCACCAAATTCTGGAAGCAGCAGTGCGCGGATCACCGCGCAAAAACAAGAGATAACCAAACGAAGGTTAAGAATTCACAGGAAACTATTTGTGCGAAATTCCAGGGCCGGGTCATTCGTCGGTGTAAACACGGAGCTGAAATTTGTAGCTGTTGAGAACGCGTATCGTGTTGGAGGTTTCGTGCGACATGCCACACATCACCGGTGAATGGAGCGGGTGAGTGTGCGGGGGAGTGAGTAAAGTGCAAACATTTAAGTAGAAGGTGTGTTTTGTGGCTCTTTGGGTTCGATTGCATCCACGATCCTCCGTCCTTGTGGAGCTCCCACCCACCTCTAGTGGGGGACCATCCGCAGCGGCAGCAGCAGACCTGCCTTCTGCTCTGTTGCTCTCGTGATATCAGCTGCTAGTTCTAGCGAAATTACAGTGCGAGGGGGCGGGTGTGTGTTTGAAATTACCTCAGCTCCGAGAAGTGAGGAGAGTAGAAGGTCCTGTTATTTGGGATAGAAACAAAAGAAGCAATAATAACATCAGCTGCACGAAAAAAATCAATCGCCAAAATAAAATAACAATAACAACACTAGCAAGGCCTGAGGTGAAAAAATGACAGTGTCATTCAGAAGTGTATTTGTTGCGTGAAAATTGAAATTGCTGTATGCTGCTCTAGCGAAAAATCGACCAAAGTGAATAAATGCCTAAAGTGAATTTTTCTATTTTATAAAGAATGTCAACTCCAATTGCGTAAGCTAGAGGCCTTGCCCGAATTGAAGGCAATCAAAAAGGGATTCTGGAAAGTTAAGTAAATATCAAATTGTTTATATTGAAGCTCGCACCGCAAGTCGCGAGCCGGTATGTGCTGAATGTTGCTGTTGTGAATTTGTGGACAGCTGTCAGCAGTATAAGGTAGTGGTGTTTGGAGAATACCTATTGAAGATTTGAAGGCGTTGTTTTTCGTTTGAAGCAGTAGTAGCAACAACGAAAAAAGTGATTACTGCGCCACCGCGTCTTACAGCGCAAACGCAAATTCATACAACTTGTTGTGAGTGTTGGCGCAGGTTGCAACCAGTACCTGGGTGTGAACAACCGTTATCATGTCCGTGGACGTTTGGTGTAAATCGGAAGATAATATGCAGGATATTATCGTTGAAGATGACGCCATGAGGTGAGTAGTGTTTGAGGTCGATAAGACGAAAAGATTTGATGAAACGAGATAAAAATGATTCGGTTCTAGGCGAGAGACTTTACGTAACTTCCTCAATGGAGTTGGCAACATTTTTTGTACATACCCTACTTTTAAGATTTCTAGTCCCTTGTAATTTTAGAACAAAAAATGAAATGTGACGAAATTATTGTATTTTTATTTTCCTAAAAAATATTGAATACTTAAAAAGTTGAGTTAAACAGTTGAAAAGCACTTTTTCATAAATTCATGTTTTTAAGTATTTTAGTATAGACACACCGTAGAATGTCGTGAAAGTCGTCTATGCTTTGCAAGATGGGCACTGTTACAGCGAAAAAGTTTTCCTAACCAAAACTTTCTCGTATTTTGAAGATTTTTCAAAATGTTTGTTGCTTGGAAAAAAAAAATAAGATTTACATTTTTTCGGTTTTAGAATGCGCATAATCTATAGAAATCTACTGCAATGTAATTTATAACGATTTTTTAATCCTATTTTTGATATGGGTCATCTATTGAAAATTTTTATTCTGTTGCAAAGAATCACCCGAATACTTACATACACAAGTTGTTTACAATTAATTGGGTAGTATGTTGAGAAACTGCTGTAAATTTTAAAACTAATCAGGACTGTTTTCGTAGAGTGTAATTTTCAATGAACTGAGCTCATCAGTTTCAGAAATCCTGTCTTTCTATGGGACAAATAAATAATACCCCCTCTTTTTCATTGGAAATATAGAATAAAGTTTAATACCTTCATTCGTTTCTGATACTTTTCCCACATATTGAGCGGATTTCCAATATGCGACTGATCCCATTAAACAATTTCTCATCCCATCCGCCATTTAGATCATCTTCGAGTAGATCTAAATGCGTTTTTTAAGAGGAAAAAGTACCAATCGTAGTATTTATCCGCCTGTTACGTGTGCGCCGCTTCCGTACACTATTCCGAAACATGCGGATTTTTAATCAATCTATATGTATGTCTTTCTATGGAGGCACATCGCCGTTCTCAATTCCGATCCGGAAGCCACTTACACCGCTTCCAGGCGTAGCGACGTGACATAAGGAGAGGATCGGCGAGAAGAAAAGCAGAGCACAAATCAACGAGCAGTTTCAAATGCTGGCAAAAATCAATATTCCTTCGAGAGTTTTTGCACCGTTTCCAGCAGAACCCAACTCTGGCCGCAGCCTGCAGCAGCAGCAACAGCAGTAGGACCAGAGTGCGGTATCATCTTTTCGAGAGTCGCGTCTGCGGAGAGAGAAAAGATAGGGAAAGTTCCATTGTGGAAGGGTCCGGGGTAGAAATCCTTTTTCATCTGGCTGCCGGTACCGTGCCCCTAGATTGAAGAGAGTACTAATTTCTAGTGGAAAGGGGAACTACGCTCCAGATCCCGTTCTGTGGGGGTTAGGCGTCGTTTGGGGATGTTTAGTAGACGATGCACATCCATTTTCCGTTCCTCACCGAGTGCAGTTCTATCTCCCTCCATTCCGTGAAAGCAAAGCAGAGGCAGGTTCCTACTTTCCTCTCACACGCTGTTGGTTTGCCTCTACGACTATTGCGGCGGGAACAGGATCAGCAGGCTATGTGCCATCATATTTTACGCAAAGTTCAGCACTTGAAATTTCCCAGCTGTACCAATCTTCCGTCGGAGTATGCGCACATGTATGCGTATGTCTAGTACGGTGCAGTGGAAAGTAGTGTGTGAAGCTCCTTTTTACGCTATCCTTACACATGCATTCGTCCTCACAGCAGTACGGCGAGCAAAGGCCGTGTGTATGTATGAATGTATCCCACACTGTCTGTCACTTGCACACTACTTTACCAGCAGGACTTTTAAATCCATTTGCGTCCCGTTCTATCCAATTGGAAGCGTATTCGACTGTCATCGTCGTCAGCATCATCATTCACTATCATTTTTGTATATCTGCCTTGTGCAACGAGTAGCATTTGAAGTTCCCAGTGTGTGCATCATACGCCCGGGATCTTATGGGTGGCGTGCGCTTTCACACCGGGAATCATGGGGAAATCAAAGAACAGGTTGAACTAGAATCGACAGTAGGTCGGGAGACTGGATATGTATCAAAATCTTTCGGTAGATTGTACTATGTTGAGTTTATTTTATCCTAAAAAAATATATTTTTTCCATCATAATTTCGGAATCGAATATATTGCTTCAACTCTGTTCAACAAGGTTCTTCTAGTGCAATCCGGGTTTTTCCGCTGTCCAGACAGGACATTGTATCTACGTGTGTTTATGTTGGGTGTTCGCCCGCACACTGCCACATGAGCGATAGAATCCCTGTCACACACAGGGATACACGTTCGGCAACATTCGCCCAAGTGAACCCGAAAAAGAGGATAAAAACGATCGCCGACCGAACGATACATACTGTAATCAGATGTTTACAACCATATGTTTTATGTAATTGTTTTTCATCTCCTTCTCTTTCGGCTTTCTACGTCGTGCCTTTTTTGCCCTTGCTTGTGTGTACATCGCATTACCTGCGTGCGTCGTCGCATTTTCTGTTTTTAGTTGCTGTAAGCTCGAAATGCTCTAAAATCAAACTCTATGCGTGTTTTATTTTTATAAACCCTACCTACCTTTGCTTTTTGTTTTCGTTCTCACCATTTCTCCGTTCCTTGCGTTCTGTCGTTCACTGGCACAGCAGCTGGCATTTGTTTTCCATCCATTTTCCGCTTTTATTTTCGTTCTCCAGCAGGTTTTGCTCAGTGTGTTAAGCTGTTGAGTTTCAAGGCGAACCTATGTAGGAGGTTTTATTAGATTCCAACTAATCAGCTGACGAAATGTATAAATCTGCTTACTGACAGCGTAGAACAACTGGACTAAGCACTTGAGAAGTGAGATGCATCTGCCTGCTTGTATTAACCCGGATAGCTTGAGTTTGTTGCGCAATGTAATTTTTCTACAAAAGGTTTGGGGCTCCTCCAAAACTTTTTGACGTGGGACTACGTCTTCGTTCTCTATACTGGGGTTCATTCTGTAAAATTGGAAATGAAACTGGTGAATGTTCTGCAAGATTTCAAGCGATAATAACAGCATAATCCCAATATATGGTTATAATAACCAATATTTTGTTGGATAGATAAAATGTAAGATAATTTTGTAATGCTCCAGTTATCATTATTATTTCATTGCTTAGCGGTAAAAACTGATAAGAATTTCCAAGGACAAATTCACGCGAACAATGAACCAATCACATGCGAGCACAGATGGCATGAATAGACACCAACTATTTACCGTGACATTCTCTTTATCACTATCGAAAAAAAAAATGCAGAGTCTCCACGTCCCAACAGGTCAATCAATGTTTGCTTCCACGAACTTAGACTAATTTGATGTCTCGAAAGTAAAGGTTTTTCGTAAAGTTTGCAAAATTTCCCTTCTTTTTAGACAATTTGTTAACCTGATGTTAAAACGGAAAGAAAAAACTTCTTCTGATGATGAAAATTTGACAGACGCCGATACTCTGGTAGTGTTGAATTCAAATGATTTTCAGCGTTTAATTCGACATTTTTAATTTTGAATAGCTATAGCGTTTTTAAGGACATCTTAGCTCTTTAGTGTCTTCGGCAAAGTTGTTAAGCATAAAAACCTACCGTTTGCAGTCTTGAAGTCTTTTATTTTGAGCCCTTCTGAGGTTTCTAGAATGGAAAATGCTAAAAATTAGCAGGGTTGCGAAAACCTGTAAAATCCGGGAATGTCAGGGAATTCATTTTTCGATCAGAGAAATAAGGCAATGTAAGGGATAACTGAAAAATATTCAGGGAAAATTTTTCAACCGAGACACGATTCTTGTTCGACACTTTTGCACAAAAAAAAAATGTTTTTTTTTTTTAGCATAAAAGGTTAATTTGGGACCTATATATTATATCCGATTGAATACTATTTTAACTGAGATTTCAAAGCTACGTTCGTTTACGTTGCACTTTTTGAGGTCGAGAGCTGAAAAATATCGGGGAAATTAATGTTATATCTCCGGGAATATCAGGGAAAATCAGGCAATTTTATTTTGAAATCTTTTTCGTCATCTTATAGTAGATTTTTTCATATAAATACAAACATACAAATTTGAAATGATTTTAGGATTGTTTGAAGCACTAAATGGAACCAATTAAAACTCGGTTCTGGCTTTGTGCTATCAAGTTTCGTATTTTCCATATAACGACGCCCCACTCTGATGTGTATTCATCTTAATTTGTCTAAAAACTTCAAGACGTCGAGTGAAATAGATTTAACCAATGGAAAAATCGGAAGGATTTTTTATTTGGCCATATATCCTTTTTTTACTACAATAGGAATTTGAATACACTTTCAGTGAAAGCAACCCAAACAAATACAAGCCAAAAAAAAATAATGTACACTCCACCGACATAATCCTAGACTGTCAATGAAAGGAAGTGGTCGTTTTGTGAAGTCGGTGGACCTTGAATTAAAACAGAAGTTAAATTCCCAAGCAACACTTATTGCAGGCAACAACTTTTCCAAAAACAATTTTTGAAAATTACCTCAACAACTCGGTATATATCTCATCCCAATGGTCCTTTCAATATAAAATAAAAAGAATTGACTATTTGTTCGTTTTCTATAAGGATACGATTTTATGTTATAACCTTCTTTTTTTTTATTCTCGCTTGTTTTCTGTCGGTCTAGTTCCGCCACTGTGTTGTTGTGCCAATCACCGACGCCCGGGGAGGCGACTCCACCCAGGACCCTAACTTACGACCCGTTGATTAACGGACCGGCACAACGGATTTGCTTCCTCATGCGATGGAAAGCGTGATCCAGAGATTTTTCGCCTCAGAAAATCTCCCGGTGTCGGCTAGGACTGAATCTAGACCGGTTGGGTTGGTTGTGAGTGGATCGCGCCACCCCACAACCATCGACACCTATGTCGGCGTTGGGATTCGAACCCAGGCCACCAGCGTGGTTGGCGGAGATGTTACCAACTACGCTAGGCTCCCCGCCATAACCTTACCTTCTTTTTGAAAGAAAATGATTTCATGTTCCGTAATCCTAATTGCTCATAGCTCGAAACATGAAATTGCAACCACAATCCAGCTTATTCATCGTTTTTCAATAGTTTCTCGTTGTTTGGAAACTTCGTTCCGCATAAAAAATATGAATGCTTCGATTTTAAACACATCTCGATTTCTAAATGTCAAATGTGCGGTCAGCTGGCGGAACGTTAAGGTGGTATTTATATCAGAGCCGGGCAAAAAAGATAAAACTTTGCCAAAGGCTTACAGACCTATAAGTCTGACGTCAACGCTTCTCAAGTTGATGGAAAATAACAGGAGAGTTGTGTGCAAAGCCACGACCGTAAGGTTGAAGTAGAATACTTTTACAAGAAAGATAACCCGGCTGCTTGCGTGTCAGTCATTTTATCTAGTAAATAAACGTTGACTAATCAGATTAATCGAATTTTGCGCTTCAACAAGGATTGACCATTTTCAGTAATATAGTAAGTTGCTTGTTATGGTTGGAGTTTGACAATTTTTAAATTTTGAGATGAAATTTTTTTGGATGTCGAGCTCATGACTGAACGAAAAGATAATTCAGCGCGTTCTGGGACACGGAGATAAAGTAAAATTTATAACTTTTATAAATTTAAAAATGTGAATTAACTAATGAGAAAATATTAACTCTTCAATCAAGTTTTTATTTCATCCTGAAAGGTACAATTTGTTGTTCATTTTAGTATCGGATAAGATGCCGATCACATCTTTGCGTTATCACTGACAGTGTGAATAAAATATTCCTTGTGATAAAATAAACAGTGAAAAACTGATTTAACACTCAAAACTAGACGGCTCAAAAGGCTGTTGTCAAAGTGAGTCAACTTTTCATTGAATGCATATACTAGTGCCCACTATCGCACAGAGACTGTATTTCACTAAAGTGCCTCACTGCATCAGCCGCTATCGATGCTGAGATCCGCTGCAACTAGTGCGCTATCCATAGCCATGCCACAGTTGTGACTGTCCCTGCATCAGCTGGCCCAGCTGCTATCGTTGCTGGAATCCGCTGCAACTAGTGCGCTATCCATTGCTACGCCACAGCTGTGGCCGCTTTCTGCTAGTGCTGTCTAGAACTATTATGAGTGGCTTCGGCTGAAACAGGCTCTTATATAGGCCAAATAGCATGTTTTAAATTGCAAGGTATATGATTCTGTCGACCGTGCTTGGGAAGCAATCATATATCGACCAATCAGAGGTCGAATTTTTCGTTTTGACAAGGCTTGACTATTTTCAATGGTACAATAGTGTGAATAATAAAATTACAATTCTCTTTATTTGGGAAGAATCTTAGAAGATTTTCCAACCTACTGCTGCAAGAACGAAGGAAATCCATCGAATAATAACCGATTTATTAGCATTTGAAATTGGACATATTTTTCACTTTTTTCGGTTTTAGATTTTCATTTCACATCCCTATGTAGCCGAACTTCCTGAGAGAAGTATTCTACTTCAAAAATACGGATAACTACATCCGCAGCAAGTTTCTGAAGAATTTTCCCTTGCATAAGCATCAATATGCCTATCAACAGCGCAAATATACGGAAACTGTTTGGCATTGCCTCGTGACGAAGATCGAGGAAACACTAAAATTTGAAGAAACATCGGTCTGCACTTTTGTTGATATTGAGGGAGTTTTCGATAACACGTCCTTTGCATCAATTCACACGGCTCCACAAAATAAAGCAGCCGATAATACTACTGAACTGGATTCAAGCAATGATTTCAAGCTGGAAGATCACAGCTGGGAGATACATCTGTCACAGTTGAGGCAGTTAAAGAGTGTCCTCAGGAAGGAGTTCTCTCTTCACTGCTAGGGTCACTGGTGGTAGACGTTCTTCTCACTAAGCTATCGCAACTAGGCTACGTGATCATTGGTTATGCCGATGACGTAGTCCTTATTTTTAGGAGAAAATGTGATGTAACTCTTTCTAGTTGAATACGAACGGCTCTTAACACGCTGAACATTAACCCCACTCAAATAGTCATTATACCCTTTACCGAGCGAAGGGTGCTTTCAATCACTTCTCCTCTATTGAATGGGATAAGATTGAGTTTCAGCAATGAGACCAATTATCTTGGAATCATTCTGGATAAAAAGCTGAATAGAATTGTACAACTAGATTACGCTATCAAGAAGGCAACTTCAGCGTTCGGCGCTTGCAGTACACTGTTCGGGAAGACCTGGGGATTAAACCCACAATTGGCACTTTGGTCACCATTGCTCGGTCACGTATAACTTACGAAACTCTAGTATGGTGGCCTAAGGCAAATTAAACGACAACTCAGGCAAGACTTGACAAAGTTCAACGATTGGCCTGTCTTTCAGTTACCAGTGCCCTACGCACCCGACTACAGCCATGGAAGCCATGCTCTGCTTGCTGCCTCTATATCTGCATGTGAAGAAGGAAACAGAGCTTGGTGCACTGAGGCTACGAAGAAACACAACGATGCTCGAAGGTAACCTAACGGGTCAGCAAAGCATCCTAAAGAAGTTCAAGCTAACACCTTCAGTAAGTCTTAAACTGGATGAAAGCAAAACCAAACATGGACGTTCCATATTGGGTGATTGACACAGATCGTTCGGTGTGGAACAATGGAGGGGCGTGTCTTCCATCGGGCATCATCCGATTCTACACGGATGGCTCAAAAATCGGGTCCCAGACTGGATCAGAGATCTACGGACCAGGTATAAAGTTCTTTTTGGGAGAGTGGCTAACCGTCTTTCAAGCAGGGGTGTACGCAACATTTATCTGTGCTACAATATGTCTGAAGCGCAACTATAGACATGCGAACATCGGAATCTTTTCAGAGAGTCAGGCCGCACTGCTGGCATTAAAGTCTGCCACATGTGTTTCCAGACTAGTCTGGGAGTGCATTGCAACACTTAAGGAACTTTCCCGCCTCAACAAAGTTTCGCTACTTTGGGTACACCGACATTGTGGAATCGAAGGAAATGAACATGCCGACAGCCTAGCAAGACAAGGATCTGCTCATTGGATTGGAACCGTTTACCTCCATATCCGCCATTCAAGGCGAACTAAGTACATGGGAAAAGCTAGAAATAGCATCTCATTGGCAACGCGCGCAGGGTTGTAGACAAGTTAAACAGTTTATCTACCCCAACCTTGCGGTTAACAAAAGGCTACTTAGTGTAATTCGTTGTGAACTACGTATCATCACGGGACTCCTCACCGGACACTGTCCCGCTCTCTATCATTTGAAGGGAATCGGCAAATTCTCAACCAACAATTGCCGCTTCTGCAACGCTGACCCTGAGAGCTCAGCGTATTTGCTCTGCTTTTGTGGAGCTCTTGCTTCATCGAGGTTCAACTTCGGAAGTTACCTCTCAACTCCATACCAGGTATGAAGCACGAATCCCAAAACGGTCATTGGTTCCATCAACCATGTTGTTCCGAATTGGGGCACAGGCTCAACTCCATCAATGAGTTCGAGCATCCTGTAATCTGTGTAAAGCCACAACAGACAATCATTCCACACGCTTCTGCCCTGTGCGTTTCAGGCATACAAAAAAAAGTACGTAAAATCGAGCTTTACCTGTAGCTGATTAAAGCACTAACTTTTTCGTGTTGTGTTTAAAAATATCTATTGGGATCTTTTCATGAATTATTTAACAACTGTCAGTGTTATTTTTGAAGACTGCTGCTAATATATACGCCTAGTCTTCATTGTTCGTCTGGTTCTACTAAACACATGATAATAAGATAGTGAAAAAAGTAAGTTTTGAATAGAAAACTTGGATGATCTAAAAACAGTGTATCTTTAACCGGTTTGAGGCTCCACTTCTCAAAATCTGATATAGTCAAAGGTCAATTTTTTTCCGTACATTCCATTAGCATCCTAAGGAGCATTTTCAAAGAAAAGTGAAAGGAGATGACTTAAACTATTCAGGGCCGGGTTTGCAAACGGTTATGCTGTCTTGCTCAACATTGCCCAAAAGTGTACACAATTTCGAAACAACTCCCCGGTCTGGATTTTGTTTTTCCAAATTTTACCACTAGTAAGCTCTATTCTGAGAAATATGTTACTTGAATTCAACTGCTAATTTTGAAATGACCCAGATTAATTTTAACTGATATTGGTTAAAATTTCATAAAGAAGGGGTCATTCTAAAACATCTGCATTATCTGCAAATATAATTTTCGTGATTCAGATGACACAATACGGACAAAAATATCATGGAAATCGATTGGAAAATTCAATGTACCCCAGTGACTTCCTCGGGCTACATGCTGCTGGAGATGAATTGTAAAATAAGAATTTGATCAAAATTGTATACAAATCTAAATTCAAATTAAGCCCTCAGAGTACAATTGAATAGCGTTCGAGACCTTTCAAAAGCCCCACTCCACGCATAGCCGAATATTTCACGATAGTTTGTCCTTCGCACTGCCATTGAATGTCAATTCTAAAGCAGAGCAAAGCCTCGTTTGGCTTCTTGCTAGGATTTTGGCGTATGAATCACACTAGTGTGTAATTTACGATCAGCTGCCGTATATCGAAGTTGACGGAGTCCGGTCAGCTGTTCAGCTGTTGGTGCTCTCGCGTAGACAGGCGGAGCCAAATGACGACTTTTTACGATTGTGGTTTAGCCAAATAAAACGCGTTTTTATTAGCCGACCAAGGCCTGCGTAAATATTCGTCATTCAGCGGTTGAATTCTATACTAGGCATAGAAAAACGTTCCTAAGTTGAGACGAGTGATTTGACACACCTTTGTAGAGGAATTCGTTGTTCCTACATCTGGCCACAACTGTAAGAATAGCTGGTGAAAACTGTGAATCTAGCAGAACCTCCATAACGGCAGGTAAAATTTCGGTTTTTTGTTTCATGCTACCAAGCAACATCGCTGCTGTCGCAAAATTTCAATGGAAGGGTTACTCGAGCGGGCTTTTTTTGGAACTGGGAGAGAATGCGCATAGAAAGTATTTACACTTTCTTTCTTGCTTGTTTCCCCATTTCCACGCCTAATTTGATTCGACGCTTGGCTGTCGTGTTGCGTGGTCACAAGTAGGGAAATGATGACGAAATGATTGCAAAAAGCTGGCAGGCGCACCGCGTTGTGGTCGAAAGAATGGGAGCAAGGGATAGACGGTGCATAATTGCATTATGTGTCGCTGGTGTGGGCCGCGGCGCGGAATGAGCGTAACAACAACAGAAGATAAGTATCCCGGCCGCACCGCCGAAGTACAATAAAAGGAAGGGTAGAAAGACTCCTAAATTTATTGCAATTATACTGCCACGTATGTTTTTAAAAGGGGCTAACGGCTGTACGTCATATTATAAGAGAAATATGGTGAACATGACGTTTTTAATGGGGGTAATTTAATAACCTTGTGCGGTAGGCGCTGCAGTGATGATGAAAAATGAACGAGGGGAAAATTGTATATTCTATTATCAATTGTCTAGAAATTCGATACGAATCTCTGGAGAGTTTTCTATGCAGTGGACATTAACAATCACGAAAAGCACATACTTTGGCTAGCGTCGGCAATGATTGTGATGAAATCGTCTGCAGTTTAAAAATTCCTTCGGTTATAGTGTAGTAGCGAGTGATAAAAATAACAAAAAGAAAGTGAGATCGAATTACTCAAAGTTTTTAATGAATGAAATATTTGTCTTGAATATTACTCTATGTTAGTGACTGACATCGAAACGAAAATTTATCTCTGGATTTAAGTCCGGCCCGGAGACTTGGGAATAAAAGTGATTTGTTATTGAGAGGCGTTGTTTTAACAAAGCCTTAAAACCCTGTCAGAATACGTCAAGATATTCAGAACGATCGAAAACAATTTTTTCTCAAACTAAAAAAAAATGAAGGTAAAATAAATACGCCAAGCTGATATTCCGTGGGTATATTTTGTTGCCGCATGAAGTGTTACGACAGGCTCCAGAAGTTTATAATTATGTCCTGCGGGTAGAGCTAATCGGCCTTCGATCGAAAATAAAATTTAAAAAATTCTCGGAAAACCCTAAACAAACTTTCCCGCATTGCTGCTTGAATTCGCAAACCGAATATCGTAGGGAAAAAATTATTAGATTTATGGTAGTTGTTTTGGTAACTCAAAAAAAAAAGTACTGGAGGAAACTCTTACCAAATTTTTGCAATGAGAAAAAATAAAAAAAAAATCTGACAAAAAATTACATAAACATTTCACGAAAAATTACGGTTCATGAACTATAAGTTTTTCAAATATTCAACAAGCGACCCTGATTTTTTCAATGCATCTATAATACCACGTGCTGCTTCAGTTTGCAACAAATTTCCGCAAGCACTTTCCAGTGTAATTACATTTTCTTAGATTTATTAGTCAATAGAACCTTGTTGAAATCTGCTGATGACAGATCGCCGGAGGATGGTGCAATCATTTAAACAAACAAAATAAATTTGCCTACTGTTGTTGCCTCTAGCCACGCAACTATTATTACAGCTGTTTCGTGGTTTATCTCTCTCTCTCTCTTTAGTCATCGTATCCCTCTTTAGACTAGCGTCAGCGATTTATCAAAAAGCATTCATTCCAAGGGAATGGCAGCCCTATCTAAACTCTACACGTTTGACAGTAGCCAACATATCGGGGCTTTATTTAAAAATATAGCCCCGAGGCAGGCGCCCAGCAAAATTTCCATATACTTTTCACTTTAGTCGGGAAGACTCTTCACTCATTCAACATAGAAAGAGATAGCATGTTGCCATCCCCCTGATTCATTCTTACGACTGTAAATGAGAGAGAATCAAATGCAGAGCGAGAGAAAGAGCGTGGTGAAGGGAGAGGCAGCTAGGCCGCAACGCACCATCTTCTATTTTTAGCTACAAACGATAATTATTTACAGTGGAAATGCGCCACGGTACCAGAGGAGAGCTGCTGCTGCCTGCGACTGATGATGTGAACGAGAAGAGCGCATGCATGCAAACGGCGCATCGTAAAACAGCGACGGCAATCGTCGTGATCGTGATGATGGTTGTGCGCCGCGCCGTGGGGCTCGAATCAAGATCGGAACCCCGCACATACGACTGCCGCGCTGTGTGTACATGTGCATACTCGCTGCTGATGGTTGTGATGATATTACGGTGGAATTCCCCAAGTGCCCAACGTGAGAAGTGATGAATTATCAACCGCTCAAAGCTCAGCTGACTGAAGAGTTGCCGTTCTGCGCACACGATACTGCTGATGACGAATCACAAGCTCTCACATGACATGTGCTGGAGATAAACAATTCCGGAACTGATGCGCAAATACGGACGAACGGACGGGACTTGGAGCAGCTCTTAAAACTTGCATCCGCATCAGTCTCGCGCCAACGTGTACCAGGAGCTTCATCATTGCTGTACGCAACTGTACACCTCTTCGCCGAGGCCACATGGTGATGTTTTTCCCCTCGAATCGAGGCATGTCTTTGGATTATACTTCTTATTCTGGTTCTTTCCCCGCTTCCCATTTATTATTCTTCATTCCCTCTCGTGGAGCGATTCCCAACTTCCTCGCGGAGTCGGGCGGGCTTCATCAACAATTCACGGCTTCGCTCTTCCGTATCAGTGCACCTTGCAGCGTCTCGAACAGGCAGGCAAGCAGCAACCAGTCAGTTGGTTGTACAAGTTTTTCCACTTGTTGTTGCTTCATCCGTTGTAATGTGTTTTTTTTTTTACTTTTCACTTTTCCTCTTCTTGTTACTCTCTGGAATATATCTGTATATGGCGGCAAAGGCAGCAGCAGTAACAACAAAACAAACTGCTTCGAAAAAAAGCATACGAGGAAAAAGATGCGTCGAAGAAGGAAATTGAACCAAACGTGCGTACGTAAATAACTCGCCCCGTAGTCCGTTCATCGGACCCAAACCGCTCCAGTAGTCAGTAAGTTAAGGGGAAGTGATAATAGGCGGAGATTATGATGCGGTCACAAGTAGACGGCGACGTTGAAGATTAGTAGTAACCATCAGCGGAACAGAAAAAAAGAGCGAACCAGGAATGCCGATTGCGGCTGAAAAGAATGTTCGTTACTGGAGATTGGTTGATCAGTTATGGCATCGATTATGGTTGAAGTTTTCATTTCACGAGGTGATTTAATACATTGACAGGTAGTGGTCTATAGATGGGGTCATTTCTGATTTTTAACTTCAGAAACAGATAGATCTGTTTCTAAGCCACTAAACTGAGTTCCGTTAAAGTATTTTATTATGAAAAAAAAACTCTTTGAAATATTGAAATTGAAATAATTTTCGATTATGTTTAGCATAGGACGAAGAACCGGCATCGGATAGGGTATAAAAATCAGTTTGAGGCATACTACCTACGTTACGTATGAAAGTTATTGATTCTTCTATCTATAAAAATATAAATCCCTTCACAAAAATCAAGTTTAAATGAGAAAACAAAAGTTGTTTGGTTAAAACTGGTGTTTCATACTGGTCCGATCTCACGACCTCAGTTACTTTTTTAGTGGATAATTTAAGGTAAAACGGTATAGGAGCCAGAAATGGCCGACTTCGAATCTTCCAATCACCCCGAATCTTTTAAGCAGGTTGCATCTGTTTTGCAGGAGATTTTTTCCAGCACTTAAATAGCGCCTGAATAGCGGCAATTTTATTCATTTGATGGTTTTTCTTATATTTTTCTGTGTTGAACGGTTTTTTTATAAATTCATAAGACAGCTAGTTAATCAGAGTTTTTCGTTCTTATCATTGAAATTGTCTATATTGACCAAAAATCAGGAAATTGAGGCCCGTTAATGATTAAAACAGGCGCCACTGCTTAAGCCGTTCCTTACCCTATTTTCTGTGTTAAAATAAAGCTGCTCGAAATTATGTTAAGTTAAGTTGTATTGAAATTTAATATTACTTTGATATATCATTCCAAGTGCGCATTCCAACAATTTTATTTGATGATTCTGAACTCTCTTCCTCGTCTTAAGGCTAACGTTTTTGAAGTTATTTGGTAATATTTGATTCCTCAATTATTAAAAATATGAGAGTACCCGCTGCCGTTTTCGTTACTGCTACCGCTGTTGCTACCAGCTGCTACTAAGTTGGAACCGTCCTTCTCATTATCCACTAGAAAACTGATTGGTTTGAGCAAACGCAGGCTTTTTTATAGCCTAAAGAGTGCATTCTCGGTTTATATTCTGTCAAGCATTGGGCGGCCAATCAGAGATTGGATGAATGATTTAGAAGTTAAGAAGATCCTTTGAATTCTTCAACCCATGGAAATAAATTTCCGTGAATGGTAACACAAACTCATAACTTCTGAATTATTGATCCAATCTCTTTAATGTCAAAGAAAGAGTTGTGTCATATCGATCATATATTTCAGTAAATCTATGTTTGATGCTGGAGAACCACAAATAACTCACGAATAAGCGTATTTTCATCAAAAACTGAGATTTTTCAAACTTAGTATTGAAATATATCGAAAACGGATGCATTTAGAAAGTTGGTTGCCAAGAGCTTCATGATTTAAAATTATTACTAGAATCATATTGCATTATTGGAATTTTGTTTATCCTTGAAAATGTTGAAACTGAAAAAAATAAATTTTTGAAGCTTTCCTTCTCAGTAAAAAATCGTCTTACATTTCTTCATCCAGAACCTTCTATCAAAAGTTTGGGAATAATATCAAGTTTCAAAAAAAAAAAAAAATAATTCGAGGGAAAAATTTAATCCATTCATGATTTGATATAAGATTTTATTTTCTGATTTGCACTAATTCAATTCAAAATGACTTGAAAATGGATGCATTTACAAAGTTAATTGCTATGAGCTTTTCGATTTGAAATGACTATTTCAATTAGTTAAAAGTATTGGATTACTAATAATTCGAAAAATGTCCAAATTAATTATTTTCAAAAGCTTAACCTTCCATAAAAATAATATTTCATTTCTCCATTCATAAAATTCAGCTTAGCTTAGTTCTGACTGTACATATAAATAGTTACTACTCCGTGATTGGTCCGAGCCGCTGAAGTGCACAATGAATCAACTGAGAGAACGACAGGGAGTGCTAATTCCTTCTCACTGTGTATCATTCAATGACCCGACTTTTTGTAGACCAATGACGGCGCCGGCCATTTTGAAATTTTGATGTCAAACGATGCCAAATACGGTTAAGTTTTAATGCACAAAGACTTGTTTCAAATTTCATAAAAAACTGAGTTCTAAGCTAGTGTGTCTTTGGAATTCAAATCAAACACATGCTCTCAAGATGGTGAAAACAAAAATATTCTAACTTGCTCATAGCTTTCGTGGATGTGATAAAGCTAATTCTTCAATCGCGTTTCTCTTGGAACTATGAATTTCGAGTTGTGCCAATGCCGCACGAAACCTAGAATAAGGAGGGAATGTTAAAATGTAGTCTTTGCCTCGATAGAGACCGAGTATACCTCTGCATCCCTACAATGACTACGGAAAAGAGTTTTTGTTAGTGGGGTAGGTTTTTGATCAGGATTCACTCTGATAAGTGATATGACCATGATTTAATTGGATTAATGTAACAATTTAGATATGATCATATACATATAACATGAGATTAATAAAGATGAATTCTAAAATACAATAAGAAGTACTATGGTATGTCAAAAAGATCTCGGTTGGCTGTCATGCATAGCTGCAGAAAACGTGAAAGAAATATTAAAAATAGATTCGAAGAACATATGTAAATTATCCGTCATGTTGTGCTAAAATGAAATAGATAACTAATTTATTGTGCTGCTTTCGGCGGCTGAAAACATTAATTGAAATAAGTTATTAAAACAACATTGCAGTGCGACCATTCGCCGTATAAAGTCATCCAAACATTGTAGATATGATCATGTATAATGTGAGATTAATAAAAATGAAATATAAAATACAACAAGAGGGATGTGAAGAAGGTCTCGGTTGACTGCCTTCCATAGCTGAAATATTTGAATTTTTAACGAAAATAAAAAAGTTTCGAAAAACATATGGAATGTGTCCATTACGTTGTGCTAAAATAAAATAGATGAACCTATATTAGATTATTCACGAAAAATTAATAGTTGTTATTGTGCTGCTTTCGTCGGCTGAAAACATCCCTTACTAACACGCAGGGAATCCTGAGTAAGAATCCCCAGGATACCTTTAACTCGATGACGGAATCGTGAAGAGAATCGTAAACACGATCCGGAGGATTCTCTCTCACGATTCTTATTCAAGAATCCTAAAGCCATATACAGAGCATTCCTGTGGATTCTTTTTTCAGGAATCCTTTTCAAGGACGCTCACGAATCCAACGTGAGGAATCCTAGAGAATCTATGCTATCCTAGAGAATCGTATGTGTTCGTCCGGGATAAATTGAAATAAGTTATTACAACAACATTGCAGCGCTTGCACAGACGTGTCGCTCCTTTCTACAACCATTCACCGCATAAAGTCATCCAAACAGATCATCCATACGTTCACGTATCTACCACAACCACAAACGTTATCAGCAAAAAGTGGAAAAATCGGAGTACCGAGATTCACGATTAACAAGTCTAGCGAAACAGGATTGGACCTACACGACTATAAACCATTTTACAAGACGTTTTAGAACTTAATTTATGAATAAAATTTTGACAAAAAACATGAAACAATCTTACCAGTTTGTAAAATGGTCTATACACATTTGCCCGTGTATGTACGAGAAATGTCACTTATCATCATAAACAAACGCATAAAGAATGTATGATAAAGATCGAAAAAAAATACTAGGATTTTTCCACCGATATTGCAATGCACACACAATAAATTTTCCTGCAAGTGCAGCTTAAGATAGGTCGTCGAATATTTTCTACAGGGTGTGAGCTCGAATATCAACACATAACAAAATCACAACAATAATTTGTACTTATCTTACTAAATCCATTGAAATAGTTGCATATTCGAGCGCCTCTACAGCCTGCAGCAACCACTCACACCAAACACACTAGTTTTAGCAAATAAAACTGATGAAAAAACACATGAAATTTTACTGAGCAGACATTTCACACGTGCTAATGATAGCCGTGCTACCATTTTTCCATATATCAAGATCAGTTGAACAATATTACTGAGCAAAATAAATCTTTTGCTATTGCAAAATGATCCACAATAAATCTTTTGCTGAGCAACGAATGGGCACAAAATATTGAAGGTAAAAATGTTTCTAAAATTGAGGTGAAATTTGTGTTAAATCGAAGCACGAAAAACGAAGGGTTCATATTACAGGGTGCACCAGATTTATTGCAACAAAAATGCAAAGTCGCTTTGCGGGTCGATGTTTGTTGGGCCCAAAAAAAGAATAACAATCAAAACGGTACCTTCATGAAGACGGTTTCCCCGGCCCACACAAAGAAGATCGTTCAAGACTGGTGCAAGTCCAACTTTCCCTCTGTCATCACCTAGGATGAGCGGCCTCTAAGCTCGCCAGATCTCAACGTGGTTTGGGGGATGTTAGGGTCTTTTCCTGAGCGTCTCCGAGCTGTCATCAGAGCTAAAGGAGGACTCATTGAACAAGTTATTGTTTTTTAATTGTTTTTATTCAATAAATTATTTTTACTTCTAAAGTTTTTTCTCTGTTTTTTTGTTGCAATAATTGTGGCGTACCCTGTACAGGTGGTGATGAAAAACTGGAAAAACCAGAAAAGTCAGAAAATGTCAGGGAATTCGTTTTTGATCAAGGTTTTTGAATAAAGGAACACCAGGAAAAACTGAAAAACAATTAGGATTTTCTTAACCGAGACGCGATTTTTTTTAAACGGCTCTTTAGCGTCGAAACGGATTTTTTTTTTCAGCATGAAGCCTAATGCGGAATGTCTACTGTTTGTGGTCTTATCCGATCGAAAGTTTTTTTCACTGGGATTTCAGACTTTTTGTGCTGAATGCTAAAAAATATCAGAAAATTTAATTTTGAAAACTCTTTCGCCACCGTGAGGTATGTTTGTATACAAGAAAATCTTAATAGCTGAATAATATGTTTCGTCAAACTTTCTCAATGATCTTAAATAATCATTTTCGAAGTACTTGTGGAGACCAACGGTAACCGTCGTTTGAGAAAAATTCATACAGTTTTTTATTCATCATAATGAAGCATTATTCTTCCTAAACACCCTAAGAATAACTCGAAAAACGGCCCATTGAACCGAAACGAAACCTATCATGCATGTGAATTTCTATAAAAGATGATAAAGTTATGTGATTTCATTATGCGACATGAAGTAGTTTGACGCTACGGTTAACGCAACCTCAAAAACAAAATCGAAATTATTGGGATGTGTATTTAAGAGGAGATTTTTTGTGTAAAACAATTTTTTACGCCGTAAACAGATTTATGTGCAATATAAGGTCTTATGAATGTATACCGCAGTCACCCTACTATAATCATAAAACCGTTCCAAATCGCAATGTTAATAGGACTCTTGAGCCATGCACTATATCACATTTCAGGTTATATATGGCAAATTATTCGAATTTCATTTCTCGACTACGATAATCGCATAAATAAATTGACCGTTGATCCCTCGACGCTATACATCGGGGAGTCGTAACTTCCTAAATACATCTTTAATCCGTAGCTCCAACTGAATTCAACGAGATGCACTTTCTTCCCACGTCACTCGAACATTCAAAGTGTGTATGCATCAGCGCCCAGCAGCAGCTCAGCTCTCGGTCACAAGATCAGCCGGCTTAATCACGAGACATCAATCGTTTACAGAATCTCTTCTCCGCCTTTGCAATGGCGACGGGGCCGTCGCAATACCGGTGTGCGTCCCGATCCCTGGTGCATATTTGGTGCTGGTGCATCGCAGCTTCCCCACACGTATATATTGCTCTAGGTCAATATACGCCTCACCCTGCTGATGTCTGTATATGCAGTAATCATTCCGAGTTACAAATACGCCATGATCGGGCGACTTGCTGCTTGCATATGGTGCCTCCCGCATTTCAGTTTCGCACCCAACCCAAGCTGTTTCGGTAGTACGAAGTGCAACGGTGGTGTTGCTTGTTTAGTAGAACGTTGTGGATCGGTTCGGTATAGTAGTTTAAAGCGCGTCATAGTCATCAACAAATAAACGTCATCGTTGCACTTGTCCCGGGCACAGTGGTAAAAGTGTAGTCACTTTCAAAATTAAGTCTTCTTATGAGTCATAAAATCTATGAATAAATCGCAACGTTTATGTATCCCTTGGGTCGTGTCAGTCGGTTCTTCTGATTTTTGCATGCAATTTTTTTATCTATGATTTTTGTACTCACTGGTTGCCGCCGGTAGTGTAAACGGGGGTCGCTGCATATGTTGCTTCACGTATCTGATTCATTATTCTTGCCGATTCTGGTGAGATGGCTCCTACCCAGCCTTCTCCAGTGGTTCGAACCATAGTGCATGCACGCACATGACCCCTACTTCACCCCTTTTGGTTTGCAGGCAGAGTGCAATTAGAGAGTTAACCATTGCAGGCTGCAATTTATGTTGCATTAAAGGCAGAACTCTGATGGAGGTATGATTACTTGACGTGATATGACATTTACGAGCTTTACGCTTGGATTCTGTTCGGCGATTACGCAGGCATGCACCCAAGCCCATAATAAACTCAATATCTTAGTGATAATATGTTAGTTGTTGGTGCGTGGTCCTCTTTTGACGGGTGGGTTATTACAAGTGATGCGTTGCTATGGGTTTCAACTTTCGAAAATGTCTCAGTTTCATTCGAGCTGAGTCAAGTATTTGTTCAATGACAGCTCTCTTGAAAATATTCAACATTCTTGGTATGCTTTTTAAAAGCATTTCACAGCTAAAAAATAACATTGTATCATCTTGAACCGTTTTGTTCGGTTATATTTTCCTCATTGCAGATAGTTTGCAACCACGTTTACACAAATACGAACCAGAAAACGATAGTAGAGCAAGGTGATCGATAATGTGGCAACGGAACAACAATACCTCCGCAGTTACTTTCCCGACACAGAATAAGGTGGATGCAAATGTGTGTTTATGTATGAGTGCGTCAGTGTATGCATTGCCACATACTTAGAAGAAACCCATAAATTTAGATTAGTCACAGGCTCGACTCATTACCGCATTGACATAGAGCAAAAAATGTATTTTTATCAAATCCGAGCGTTGATTGAAGCGGAGTTCGCTTTTCTTGATTACAACGCGACGATAGAGCGCAAGTTTCACTCTCCATATTTTTCTCGTTTTCCTACGTTCTGTGATAAGGTAGAATGAGGTTATGTTACTATTGGAAGAATCTCCTATATAACTTATTGAAAAAAAAATTTGGCTATCGACACAGTCAACTTTCTAAATTTTAAATTGGTAATTTCGGCCGCGAGGTAGCACAGGATGATATTCATAATTTTCACCTTGACTTCGCTGACATCATCAGGGGATGAAGGTGATGCCCCTGTAGCCAGCCACGACATAAACGGGTATATGCACATACATTGTTCGTACGTACGTAAACATACTGCGAACGAATTGCAACAAAAGCCGAAGACACAGGGGGGAATGTTGGGCGGTTTGTTTTCATTCTCATGCAATTTAATACGAATTATTGCGTCCCACAGCTTGCTTCAGCTTGTGCCGCAGGTCCATGATCCGTGGTAGGGTCTAGGAAGGGGTTTGATAATTCCATCTGTTTGTAATTTGAGTTGAGCACACCGAGGCTGTCAGGGGCAACAAAAAAGGAGAGAAAAAAGTACAACAAGAAACTGAAACGTAGTAGACTAAATGATACATACGGTCGGACATCATTCATTGTTTTTGCGGAAGTTGATATGCAAGGTGATGTAAACCTGAAGGAGAGCAGCTGTTTGAGGAACTGGGGACAATTGGACTGTAGAATGGGCACGTCTTTTAGAAGTAAATTCTTAGTTTGTTTTAAATGTTATGACGAAACGAGCAACATGAGCGGATGCTTCCACAGGATGCAGAGAGTTTTTCGAATAAAATTGAAAATTTGACAAAAAAATTACTTCAAAGTTGTTTACTATGTATGTATAAAATTTTATTCGAATGAATGTACAATGAAATGTCTATAACCTTTATGATCTCCATGGAATATAGTAAACTTCTGTGAACAGTCGACTCAGTTACGAAAACTGACCAAATTTCGTATCAAAACAAGTGCTTTTAGTAAGAAAAAAATTTTTAAGTAGAAAGTTCATTACCGAACAGATATTTTTAATGTAAACCTTAGTTAATAGATAACATGGAAAATGTGATTGAAATATATGGGAATCAATAAACTTACTCGATTTTCTCACCAACGGCCATCCAATTGATGATCAATACGAACAAAATTGAACAATGTATCGTTTTGTATCTAATCTTATAAGTAGATCATTTATCTGAGTTAGATGACGTTACTGATCGTTTGCCTCAATGAATTGAATGGCATGGTCTGCTGTTCTCGATCGACTGTATCATAGGCAGTCGTGAAATCGATGAAGATGTGATGTTTATACTCGCGACATTTCTGTCGGATCGAAAAGATCTGGTCAGTGGTGGTACGGACTCCCATTAAACCCTGATAGCCGACTGATAGACCCTGGTGATAGACGACGGAACAGCATTGATTAGCGAGATACCGCGGTATTGATTTAATTTTTATTAGAGAGCTTTTAACCAGAAGGTCATTCAGCTCTAATGATACCGCGGTAGTTGCGACACTTCAGGTTGTCGCCCTTCTTGTAGATGGCGCAGACGATTCTCTCCATCCACTCGTCTGGTAGTTTATCCTCTTCGCAAATCCTGGGTATGACCCATTGCAGTGCTCTAGCCAGCGTCTCTCTCCCATGTTTAAAGAGCTCGCTCGGCAGTCCGTCTTTGCCTGCGGCTTTGTTGTTTTCCAGCTTCCGAATCTCATAAAGAACTTCATGAACAGGGCTGGTACTCGGTCATCTGCTGCTGGTGCTACTAAGTCAGTTCCTGCTCCGCTTCTGTTTATTGTATCGCCATTCAGGTGTCCATCCAAGTACTCCTTTCACCTGTCGACCACCTCGCTGGCATCCGTGAGAAGGTTCCCATCCACGTCGTTGCACATGTCAGCTTGTGACACATAGCTTCTGCGAGACTGGTTTACCTTCTCATCGAACTTCCGCGTATCACTGGCACGGTACAGTTGCTCTAGCTCCTCATGTTCAGGATCCTCTTGCTGGCGCTTCTTTCGTCTGAGAAACGTGGTCATGACATTCCGTGCCCAGTTTTAATTGGCCTTGATCTCTCTCGTTGATTTGCCCAGGTCCAGTTCTTCTCATTCACCGCTGCCTATCGCGCCCGAGAGGCGATGCGCCAAGCCCCTTTTGCCGTGGGTAGTACCGCTTCGAGCTGTTGCGCGTATTCCTCCGCAGTCTGGGGGTCCCGGAGCTGGTTTATGTTAAGCCGCGGGGTTCGACGATGTCGCGCATGGTATACGGTCGACAGTTCTGAGCGCAAAGTTACCGCAACTAGGTAGTGGTTCTAGTCAATATCCGTTTGAAAAGTCTGAGAAGAATCGGCCGTCGATGAGAAAATGGTCAATTTGGTTGGCTCGAGTCCTCGAGAAGCTGCGAAGTTGACTCATCGCTGGCCGTTAACGTTTGTTACGGTGTGCAGGCTGTGCAGACGGATTACCGGCTTGTAAATGGCTTCCATACCGATCTAAGCGTTCATATCTCCGATGACGAAAAGTTTCTCCGTGAGGGCAGTGTACATTAAGGATAGTGTAGTTATAGAACCGGCCTTGCCTTTGATTCTCAACAAAGACAACCTGTCGCATGATCGCCTGTCACTTGATCACACAACTCTGCATTCAGCCCACCACTTTAAAGCCGGTACCCAGCTCAGAGCTTGTGCCGCCGCTCTGGTAGTACTGTTCCCTGCGGCCACAAATCGTCCGTGCCGTTCTCCTTTCCAGCAAAGCTCCTGGAGCGCAACAATGTCGAAGTGGCGGGGTTCTAGCTGATCCAGCAGAATACGGTCGCCACCAGGGGTGTTTAGCGATCTACAGTTCCATGTACCGAGCTTCCAATCGTCATTATTTTGTCACCTTGGTCTTTGCCGATTGTTCCGGTCCGTATTCAATTCTTGATTGTTCGTGGTTTTTCAGATTCGGCACGATGCCTTACTAGGGCTGCGGATGCCTAGTTTCGCGACGGGGCTGCCGTCTTGGGTGTAGCTGGCGAGACACCGCATTTCATAACTCAGTCGTCCGCTCGATGTTTGAGCCGCCCTTAACATGGAGAACAGACGCTCAGGCAAGCTGTCATCCTAGGAAAACAACTTCCGCTTCCCTGTCAGCATACGACCAAGCCCCCACCAGTTTTTCGATCTTCCCTTAGTTGTCCGTATTCCAGTCAGTACCACGTGGAAGTTGCTGGGCATTCTGCTTTGGATCACGCTGGGGTCTATTTTATGCCAACTAGTACGGGTGTACTGCTGGTTCTAAAATTCTAACGCACTGCCCAGCCATTTATCAACCATTAAAAATTAAAAATTGTTACCATTCTAATAAAAAAATGATATAAAAAACAAAGATTTTTTTTAAAAAAATTTTTACAGTGTACATAATTTTGAAAACAAAATTTTTTACAACATTGTCGAATATACTATACCGATCAAACCGTTTGGACACTAAAAATGGTTTTTATCATTACCAAATACTCGGGGCAGGAGATAATCCCGAAAAAAACTTGCTGTTTCAGATTTTGTGCTGTGATACAAAACAAATTTTGAGATTATTTCATGGCTGTTGAGCTTGACCGACCGCACATTTGGTCGTGATGGGTCTGGCCTAGAGTAGATGCACATAGAACCACTGTTAGGTGGTTTTGGGATCAATTTACCATCTTAAACGTACAACAACTCAGTAGATTTTGCTTTGCATAGATCAATAACGGCGCCCGTTACGTCCTCAGGATCGCGTTAGGGAAGGAAGAAGGAAGTGCCACAATAATTGTTGCCAGAGACCGAGTTATCTAACAACTGTTAAAAAAGTACTTTTCGCCTCTGTGAGGGGAAGCGGCGGATTTTTTATTTGACCCTTCCGCTGATAACTCTATTGGTCTTCTTTACCGAGCATCGATACTTACCTTGCCAAGTAGAATGACTTTGTTTGAATTCGCTGGGGAAGGGTCGAAGTGGTGGGGGGAAACCGGAGAAGCCTGAGAATAAATCCATGCGTAAAAGTCTCTGACACGGAACGGTCTGATTCTACTAAGATTTAAAATCATGAACATTCGTTTGTCAAAACGGATTCCATAACCTTGAGGCTACGAGCTCACCTTATCTTCTGGCCCGAGTGTCTGTAAATAATATCACTAACTGGATTATTTGATCGTTATAGTGTCTTCGAAACAGTTGAAAATAACAATGTTGTCCTAGAACAAAAATATACACTGTAAAAAATTGTTTTATTTTAGAAAATTTTAACATTTTTAGTTTTTATTTCTCCAAATTCGAACAAGCATCAATGTTTATCTGGTTTTATTTCACATCTAAATTCAAAAACTTATTTTCTGATTTTCTTACAAAAATTACTAACATATTTTTGTAAAAAAATAATAACTTTTTGCTCGTTTCAAGATAGCTTGACAAAGTTTTTTTTTTTTTAATTCTTTTAGCACCAATATTTAGTGGTTAATTTGTGGTTTCGAAATCCAATTTGTGGTAATTCGTGGTTGAGTAATTTCTGAGAAATTTTCAGAAAACTGAAGACAAAAAAAAACAGAAAACTTCGCTTTAAATGAATCGGACAACGATGCTATATACACCAATCGAAAGCTCTTAATTTGTGGTTCCCGAAAATGTAGTTTTTGTAGGCATACTTCATAATAAAATAATTAAAAAACTATTATTTAAATTTTTGAACATTGTTTGCCTCTTGTTGTCAACACCGACCGTACGCGGCGCTGGTAGACCATCAAGAGCTAAGAGATCTAGAGCATATCGCAGGGCTAGTAGCGAGTCACTTTTTAGTGACTTTGTCACTGTTTTGAGCTTAGTCACTAAAAAGTCACTATTTACGCGAAAAAGTCACTAAAGTTAATAATTTACGACAAAATGGTCACTAAAGTCACTTTTTTAGCTTTAAATGTATAAACCAACTTCTGTTGTTTTGCAACATACACTAAAGTCGCTTTTTACGCAGGGGATACGTGCCGCGTGAAAAAAATTGCGTAATTCCGGAATCCGCGTAAAAAAAACCGCGTAAATTCCGGAATCCGCGTAAAAAACCGCGTAAATTCCGAAATCCGCGTAAGAAAAAACCGCATAAAAACCGACCTTAGTGTACTTTAGAAAGCTTGCTTCTCATTTACAGAATATTTGGACAGTTCGGTTTGTAAGGCATTTTTGTTTACTTTTCCATCATAAAAGTTTCATGCTTTAAAATTTCTCATCGAAGTGAACATTGCAGAATAGTTACGAACGAATTGTCTAAGAGCTGCAAAGGAACGTAAAGGTTTATTCTACAAGCTTGTCGCGTCTCTAATCAGTGTCGTGCGTGAAATTACGTTTGTAGTTTGATTTCCTTCTCTCAAATCAACTGTTTCTCCTGGTTGAAGTGGATTCAAAAATTTCGAGCTTATGTTGTGCATAGTCGTGTTTAGGTCTCAATTCGTAGGACGATTTTCAATCGTCCGAACCTACCGGTGTTTACCAGATACCATTTCGAAATTCCATAATGATAACCCGTTCTACGCATATTTGTCCCATGCTCCAGATCAAGCAAACGAGTGTTTAGTGGGACGAATTTGATTAGAAAATGTCAAGTGGGTTAAACATGCGGGGAAAATCATTGATGGGACAAACAGTCTTAGTATTGTTTTTGCAGATTTTTATTTTTAATATATTTTGAAAAACCCCTCCCTTAGTTAGCTTAACCAACTCCAAACGCTTTTCGAAGCTGTCACAGGCGGCACGGATTCCCAGATTTCATCCCAGATTTTCTGGATAACCGCTTTAACCGCTATACAAGTTGGAGATTTTGTAAAAAACCTAAATTAATCCACCTAGCGGTCAGACCCAGCCTTTCTCATTCAAACTTTTATTTGTAAAAATAGAATATATATTTACTCTTTAGGTTCTTGAATATTGATGTTGTAATCTATACATATAAAAGGTTCTAAAATATTGATGTTGTAATCTATACATATAAAAATGCAGTCCGGTCTGTCTGCCTGTCTGTCTGATCCAAATAGGCTCGAAAATTACCGAGTCGATCGACGTGAAAATTTGTTTAGGGATTTTTGGTGCCAATAAAAATTCCTATGATAGTTTGAGACCCCTCCCTCTTCTGGAAGGGAGGGGTCCCATACAAATGAAACATAAATTTCTGCACAACTTAAGAACAAACCAAGCAAATTAAACCGAAATTGGCATGTGGATGTTTTAAGGGGTTACAAATATGTCCATAATAGTTGGACGCCACTCCCTTTTCTAGAAGGGAGGGGTTCCATACAAATGAAACACAAATTTCTGCACATCTCGAGAACTAACCGAGTAAATGGAACCAAATTTAGCATGTGGATGTTTAAAGAGGTAACAAATATGTTCCATAATCGACCATAGGCAACATTTTAGATTGTAGGATGGCAACTTCCGGTTTCTGGAAATCAGCCAAAAATGGTCGATTTCCACCCAATATAACATCCGGATCTAGCATGATACACAGGAGCTGAAATCGACCACAGATACCATCTTGAATTCTAAGATGGCGACTTCCGGTATTGGGTGTTATTCGATCATTTTCGGCTGTTTCCCAGGAACATGTGATTCTAGTATATATATAGAATTGAGGCGATGTACAGAAGCCAAAAGTCGAGGATGTTGTCATTACGATAAAACCAATCATTTCAAACGACTTTGATCATATCATATGACCGATTAGTCGTGCATTTTCATATTTTAAACACATCGCAAGGAATCAATGAATTTGGAACGTTCAAATAGTACTATACCACATTTAAAATATGTTGAGGCCACATATATCGATCAAAGCAGGTGTAGTTTTAAATATTTTAATTTCTTTTCTTTCCATAACTTTTGAGCCACATCAAATTGTAATGAAGCTTGTTATCTGTAATTCGAGAGATGACTCGTTCGTAGTTATGCTCAAATAAGTCATGTAATTTTTGAGATAATAGACTTTCGTTGTTTTATTAACAATTGATTACATAACGGTTGCTTAAGTTCGATTATAATCAAATGAAAATAGGGCAGCCTAACTTTGAAACCACGTGTTCAACCATAATTCATCAGTTAACCTTAAACTAGCCCGCTTATCTGATAATAATATTGATCAAATCCGTTGTGTAGTTTCTGAGATAATGAAGTTTCGTGATTTTCACATTCCGGTACATTACAGACGAAGTTACAGTTCGATTACAGCAAAATTCAATAGGGTGTCATGAGGCGGCTAGACCTTTCATTTGACGCTAATTCTGTGGAAATCGGGTCAGCCATCTCTGAGAAAAGTGAGTGAGTTCAAGCAGTCTTCGGAATATGTTCCTTTTCATAGCTGGATTTCACATTTTTAAACATAATAGGCAAAGTAATAGTCTGATTGCAAAACAAATCAATAGGGTCTTATGGGGCAACTAGAGCTTCCATTTGACATTGATTTTATGAAAATCGGTTCAGCCATCTCTGAGAAACATGAGTGAGATTAAGTAGTCACGTTTCTTGTCATAACTTTTGAACTACAAGTTCAATCTTCATGAAATTCAAAAGTTAAGGGTATTTTAGGTAGCCCGTTCACTTGAAACCTATTTTGTTCAAATCGGTTGTGTAGTTTTTGAGATAATGATGTTTCATGATTTTACATTTTGATACCTAACCTCTGAACCAAAAATCCGATTACAATGAAATTCAATAAGGTCTTATGGGACAACGAGACCTTTCATTTGCAATTAATTTCATGAAAATCGGTCCAGCCATCTCTGAGAAAAGTGAGTGAGAATAAAAATCTGCACATACACACACACACACTTACACACACATACAGAAAATGCTCAGCTCGTCGAGCTGAGTCGAGTGATATATGCCATTCGGCCCTTTGGAGCTTTTTTTACATTCGGTTTTGCAAGTGATTGCTATACCTTTCTAGGAGAAAGGCAAAAAATATATAAAATATCCTGTTTTATTTTACTAGGAGAAAGGCAAAAAATATATAAAATATCCTGTTTTATTTTACTACCTTAGAAGGCGATTGGTTGAATGAGTGGAAAATACCAATTTTTTTGTGATGCAATTTGGTCCCGGACACTCTTTACCCAATCCAACGAATCTGCTTCAGAACAGTCCTGTCGAAGATTTCTGTATGATTTCATGTTCCTTGGTGTGCAAAAACAACTGGAGAGCAACAAAATTTCAGTTGTCACCCGTTAGCTAATAACTGCACTGGTTACCTCGCACAAACTACTACGATAGATCATTACCATGACCAATGTAAATGTTTCATCGCATAACGTTGATTTGCGAAACTCTTGCGATAAATCTTCTTCTTCTTTTTCTATATCTATAAAATAGATGATACCCAGCCCGCGTTGCTGCGCCTCTTAGTTTGTAACGACAATTATGTATTTCTGGAATGTGCCATAATTTCAAACATGTATTACCATGCAATAAAAACCTAAATTAATCCATCTAGCGGTCAGACTTATTATTTGTAAAAATAGATTTACATGAATGCTTAAATCCAATAAATGTTTATCCACTCTTTGGGTTCTAAAATATTGATGTTGTAATTTAAGTATAAGATATGAAATTTGACGTAATGTTAGTACTTAAGAAATAGCGAAATAAAAGCAATGACTCTTAATTTCGAACAATTTAATCACGAGCGATGCCGGAAACGTTCAGATAGTACGATACCACATTTAAATCATGTTGAGGCCATATATATTGATCGAAGCAGGTAAAGTGTTGAATAGTCTTTGAATTTCTTTTCTTTCCAAAACTTTTAAACAGCATATCAAATTGTTATGAAGTTTGTTATTTGTAAGTTTGAGAGATGACTCATTTGTATGACACTAGTTATGTTCAAATAAGTCGTGTAATACTTGAGATAATAGACTTTCGTTGTTTTACAAATTAAAACATAACGCTTGCTTAAGTTTGATTACAATCAAATGAAAAGGTAACGTATGGGGCAGCCAAACTTTGAAACCACGTGTTCAATCATAATTCATCAGTTAACCCTTAACTAGCCCGTTCAACTGATATCAATAGTGTACAAATCGGTTGTGTAGTTTCCAAGATAATGAAGTTTCGTGATTTTCACATTTCGATAAATTACAGACGAAGTTACAGTCCGATTACTGCAAAATTCAATAGGGTGTTATGAGGTAGGTAGACCTTTTATTTGATACTAATTGTGTGGAAATCGGGTCAACCATCTCTGAGAAATATGAGTGAGTCCAACTAAGTTGTCTTGGAATATGTTTCTTTTCATAGCTGGATTTCACATTTTTAAACATAACAGGCAAAGTAATAATCCGTTTGTAAAAAAAATCATTAGGGTCTTATGGGGCAACAAGACCTTTCATATGACACTAATTTTATAAAAATCGGGCCAGCCATCTCTGAGAAACATGAGTGAGATTAAATAGTCTCCAGAACACGTTTCTTTCCATAACTTCTGAACCACATGTTCAATCTTCATAAAATTCAAAAGTTAAGGGTTTTTAAGGTAGCCCGTTCATTTGAAACTAATTTTAATCAAATCAGATGTGTGGTTTCTGAGATATTGATGTTTCGTGATTTTTACACTTTGATACATAACCTCTAAACTAGAAATCAGTTTACAATAAAATTCAATAGGGTCTTATAGGGCAACTAGACCTTTCATTTGCAATTTATTTCATTGAAATCTGTTCGGTCAGACCATCTCTGAGAATAGTGAGTGCGAAAAAAGGTGCACATACACACGTACACACCCACACAAAAACATATACACCTATACATGCTTATATGCAGAAAATGCTCGATTCGTCTAACTGAGTCGAGTAGTATATGACATTCGGCCATTTGGATCACTTTTCTACCTTTTAATTAGCCAGTGATCGTTAGAAGGAAGTCAATATGTTTACTTTCATTGAACAACATACATTTCATGAACAACGGACAAAGTTACAATCCGATTGCAATGAAATTCAATAGCAACCTATGGGGCAACTAGACCTTTCATTTGACACTAATTTTGTGAAAATCGGTTCAGCCATCTCTGAGAAAAATGAGTGAGTTTAAACAACCGCAGGATAACTTTTCTTTACATAACTTTTGAACCATATGTTCAATCATTACGAAATTCAAAAGTTAAGGGTTCTGGGGACAGCCCGATCATTTGAAACCAATTTTCTTAAAATCGGTTGTGTGGTTTCTGAGATATTGATGTTTCGTGGTTTTTACATTTTGATACATAACCTCTAAACTAAAAATCCGATTACAATGAAATTCAATAGCAACCTATGGCGCAACTAGACCTTTCATTTGCAATTAATTTTATGAAAATCGGTCCAGCCATCTCTGAGAAAAGTGAGTGAGAAAAAAAAGTTGCACATACATACACACACACACATACACACATACATACATACATACAGAAAATGCTCAGTTCGTCGAAAGGGTTCGAGTGGTATATGACATTCGGCCATTGGGACCACTTTTATACCTTTGGTTTTTCCAGTGATTGCTATACCTTTCTAGGAGCAAGGCAAAAAGTGTATTGAGTTGAGATCAGGTTTCTATTCAAAAAGTTCCTCAAATTATTTCTATACCAACCTTGAGTTCAAGTTCGCAGTATGCGCTGATGCATCGTCTTACTGGAACATATAGTAATTAGCTCTGAAGAGTTTTCGAAGACACGGGGTAACGTTTTTTCCAAATCCACCGTTTTATAATAAACAGCATTAAATTCGGTGTCTTTGTAAATGAAAATCAGAGGAAGTTTACTCGCTTGCAAATTGCTCCCGAGACCATCGCTAAAGCTGTACTCTGCAATCGAGGAACACTCCTTTAGAACTCTGAAATGTTGTCTCTTGCTGCTGCCCACATTCGATTGTTTTGTGTAACCAGTCACACTCCAGGACAAATAGTTTCTCATCAGAAACAATGAACTCGCGAACAGCGAGTTGTGAAAGTATCATTTTCACTCTATCGAGCCTCTTTTTCTAAAAGAATCGGCCAAAATATTGTGGACCGATTCAATAGATATACTCAGATGGGTGGGAATTACAAACTGAACGTTATCATTTCGCCGGTCACGCTTCCTCATAACAGTCACAATTTTACGACTTGCGGCATCCTTGCAGATCGTGGCCGACCGAATATTCAACGATCCCCCAAAGAGAATGTCTCCTTGTGTTTTCCGATGGTTTAATAAACGAAATCTCGCTTATAGCTTCACACGATTTGAGATGTTTGAATATTGTGCAAGGGCAGTCACTGACCAAAAATCGTTTTACTAAGACTTTCCGGATTTGTTACATCGCACATCAAGAACTAAATACAACTGTCAGACCACCAAAACACCAATGCGTATTCGAGAGTGCATACATTCGTTCACGTACTTTTATTAACACTTATAACTCGAAAACTTGTATTCGAATATATTGAACAAGGTGTTATTACAACCATTTCAACGTGAAATTATGATACGGATTTTAGTTCGACTTTTTTTCTACGAGAACAAATCATTGCACATCCTATGTTCTAAAGACATAAATTTCAGATAAAATTTAATTCATTTATGTTCAACAATAAATTTCAAAACCCTCTTTTGTATATTTTTGGTCACTATTTAGTCTCTATTCGGTCATTATTTTAATTAAAAAAGTCACTAAAGTCACTATTATTTTACTCCAAGTTCGCTACTAGCCCTGATATCAAAAACCGGTAAATCTTTGTTTGAATTCTATCATCTACCTGCGCCATATGCACGTAACGTTTTCCAATTCGTCATTTTCGTGTAGTGCGTATTGTTCGAGTAACGTAAAACAGATGATTTTTTCTCAGAAAGCTTTCGTGTAGCGATGAGTATGGTGAAACTAGAGATACTCAGAGGGAGAGATATGCGGTGAGCCAAACGAACCGTCAAAATTGGAGCCAAACGAATAAGAAAAGTAACACCACATTGAGAGGTATTGCAATCAGGTACAAAAAAGAACGTGTTTATTTCTATACGATTTTTTGTTCTATTTCCAATGAATGAATTAAGAATGCTGTGAGTGATTTTTACTCGAAGTTCAACAAACCTTGTGTATAGGTAACAAAATAGGTGAAGGTGTATAAAATAAACATAAAACCTTAACAGTTTTTGCGAAGCACATCACTATTCTTAAGGCACGGTGCCCCGCTGGACCATTATTATAAAAAAAAATTGTCCATCAAATCCAAGTATGAGGGTCAATTCTTGAGGTCATTTTACACTTCTGGTTAAAATTTTAAAAAAATCTACCGACCGGATCTCGAGAAATCTCGATTTTAGGGTGTTAGTTAATAAATTTCAAAATAATCCGTATTCGATTTATGCAATATCATCGAAATTCATCCAAAAACTTGCCCAAATCATTTTATGCCAAAATATACTTGTTGGTGTTGTTACAATTATGATAATTCACCACTGACATAACTCTCCAAATGGACTTAAGTGTGTTATTTGTTTGGTTTAGTGGCTCTAGTTTAATTTAAATGTTACTCTCTGTGGAGTGAATGTGGAAAAATGAATCATTGTGTTTTATTACAAATCCACACACAAACGCTCACAAACACACATAAATATTCACACACGTATACATATAAACACACAAATTTTGAAAATTATGTATTATATTTTCACTATTAGAAAGACAAGCGCTGCTAAATGTTTGGCTAGAGCTAGAGCTACTAAGCCATACAAATAACATACTTAAGTCAATTTGGAGAGTTAAGTCAGTGGTGAATTATCATAATTGTAACAACACCACCAAGTAGATTTTGGTATAAAATGATTTGGGCAAGTTTTTGGATGAATTTCGATGATATTGCATAAATCGAATACGGATTATTTTGAAATTTATTAACTAACACCCCAAATTCGAGATTTCTCGAGATCCGGTCGGTAGATTTTTTAACAATTTTAACCAGAGGTGTAAAATGACCTCAAGAATTGACCCTCATACTTGGATTTGATGGACAATTTTTTTTCATAATAATGGTCCAGCGGGGCACCGTGAAGGACTTACACCGTCACCACCGATTATACAATTCGAATGTAAGTCAACATTGCGCTTTGAGAAGAGATCTGGCACCTCTGACATATGAAACCCAGTTGCCGAATTGGCGATTTTTTCCACTGCGAATCTCTTCCTCTGAGTATTTCTAGGTGAAACAGTATGTAAACAGCAGGGATACTATATGTGCAGATTTACTGCGAAATGCAAATGTTGATCAATTAGCAGATATTTGTAGTTGACAAGCCTCCGTGTGTTTTACGTAAATTTCCTCAAAATAAGTGAAGTTTTACGTAGAAATGGGAGCGTAATATTCTCGATCTGCGGTCGAATCATTTCCGGAAATGTAGTTTTGCCGTTTACCGTTTGTTTGAAAAAAAAAAAACCTAAGTTAATACACCTAGGGGTGTGATCTGGTCTTTCTCATACAAAATCTATTATATGTTAAAATCTATTAGCACATTCGTTTTAACTCTTGGAATAAATTACAGCCTGATAATAATAAAGAACAAAGGTCGGGAATGGGCCTTAGAACTGTAGGGAACGGTTGAAACGCATGGTAAATGCCTAAAGGTGTGTCCCTGAAAAGAATTAAAATTCGATATTTTCTCGTCTCAGGAATATGCTACTACAACTACCCCCTGAATAATAAAACAAAAAAACTTTCAACGGCAGCGACAACTGTATGTCGTATATATGAACGACTGTCGATATGTTCTAGATAACCCACTAGCACTAACATCGGCAGGTGCCAGTACTATGCTCATCCAACGCCGCGTACGGTCGGTGTTGACAACAAGAGGTAAAAATGTTCAAAAATTTAAATAATAGTTTTTTAATTATTCTAATATGAAGTATGCCTACAAAAACTACATTTTCGTGAACCGCAAATTAAGAGCTTTCGATTGATGTATATATCATCGTTGTCCGATTCATTTGAAGCGAAATCATTTTCAGAGATGGCTTGACTCAGTTTTCTGAAAATTTCTCAGAAATTACTCAACTACAAATTACCACAAATTGTATTTCGAAACCACAAATTAGCCACTAAATATTGTTGTTAAAAGAATTGAAAAAATACTTTGTCTAGCCATCTTGAAATGAGCTAACTTTTTAACTAAATTTTCAAAATTCAATTTTTTTTCTTATGGTGTATATTTTTTTTCTTGATCGACAAATATAGACAATTATCATTGTTTTGCTAACCTTCGGTAGTTCTCATAAAAAAATAATTTAAAATAAACTTAACTTTCAAAGATATATTGATTTTTTCAGGTGTTTTTTCATGAAATTTTTTTTCTGAAAGTCAAAATTACTATCTACAACTTCATCGAAGACGTTATATCGATCAAACAAACCGTTCTGGCTCTAGCAACATTTAAGTCGTTATTAAAAAAAATCTGTGTACCACAGTTTACACAGCTCAGTCTTTTCCAGGTATTTTAAAATTTAAATTAGGGTAGCACTGCCTTGGATGGACCACTACCTTCAGTGAACCACCCGTCAGATTGACTCAATTTATACGGAAACTCGAGGAATTTTCAGAAAATTTCCACCGGGAAACATATTATCCAGCCTTTCTGCATCACAAACATTTATAAATCCAGATTTTTGTTAAGAGAAATGGAGTTAATCTGACGGGTGGTCCACTATAGGTTAATAAAATTAAGGGATCCACTTTAGGTTAACTTACCCTATATAACTAGGAAGAAATTTAAAAAATGATTTTGCACGGAAAAAAGGAAAAAAATCCTTATCTTTGGCCCTATCAAAACGTCTTTCGAAGAATGCCTCTTACAAGACTTCTATCAAATCAAAGCTTCATTTTGATTCAATTTATAAATTACGACCTGTGCCAACGTCGAGTAGCGATCGCCGTCGTCGTCGCACCACTCGACGCAGTCGTTTTCGGCACGGTTGGTCTAGAATTCCATACGACCCTCGGCAAGGAAACCCGCAAAATGCAACCATGTAGGAGGTTGCTAAATGTAGATCCATTTCACTGTGTGTGGTATGGTGCAGGCAAACGCCGGAACGGGCGCCAGCTAGGCCTTTTCTTTGGTCGCAAATTGCAAACAGGGCACCGTCGTAGTTTCGGATGTCACCTGCCCGTGAAACGCGCGGGAGGTTCTCGTTATCTACACCGCAGTGCAATGAATGGCGCAGCTGCTGCTGCTGCTGCTGCACGCGGGGTCTCTATCGGCGTGGAATGTATATTCCATAAAGCAGCAGAGGGTGGTTTATTTGCTGCAGGTTTTCCATGAATCCTTTGCTTGCAAATTAACACGCGACCCAGAGGGTGGTGATATTAATGACTGTAACCATCGTGTACTGTTGGGCAACGTCATAGGTAGTAGTATTGCGCCGCCGAGAACTAAACCCGTTGCTGCATCGCTATCGTCGTCGTCGTCGACGATGCCGCCACTATCACCTTCGGGTTTGTATATGTGGAGCTTTGTTCCGTTTTTGCACTCTAGCTATCAGCCCTAGGGCACACACCGGCAAATTGTAGCGAATGCCGTGGCGTCGCTGTCGGAACTCAGCTGTGTGTATACTATTGTGAATAATTCATCATGTGTATGCAGCGGAGAGATCTATACGAACATATGCCGTTTGTGTAGGGGTGTGTGAACAAGTGATGAAGTCTTTTTGCGTTGTTGTTTTGTACTTTTGAACTCTTCAACCGGATTGAAGCACTTTCTGCTAGTGCCGCTGGAATACTTGGGCGAAGGGAAAGCCCGTAGCAGGGGCATTGTTTTGTTATTGTTGATTACGTCGAATCATATCGCGATGGATTGCATTCTCGGACGAATGCACCCCATTAGAAGTGGATAAGAGCGAGAGTGAGAAAGAGAAAGAGAGAGAGAGAGAGAGAGAGAGAGAGAGAGAGAGAGAGAGAGAGAGAGCAACAAGGGGCTTTTATAGTTATTATAGGGTTCATTGTTGTTGCATTTAAATGCGTGTACTTCCATGTGCTTTTTGCTGTGTCGGGTTGGCCGCCGACGCCGGTCGTATTAGTAGGCAACAACTGTGTTTGTGTAGTTCGAGGAATCACGGCCAGGCCAATTAAGGTTAGGCCTGCTGGCGCCTGAGATTCGCGTATGTTCACAATCGCACAAATTGGATTAGGGAAAAAAAAGACGACTGAGATAGCAAAAGAAAAATTGTACCGAAGTCTGCAATCAGGCTTATCAGCTGAGTTCCATTCCACCGTGGGTCCATGGTTTCGTAACCCTAAACGCTAGTAAGATTCCTCGAGAAACAAAAATAGAACACCGCCTGGGCTTATCAGGGTGGAGGACAGATAGCCCCCCTCTGTTTTGCTTCAATACTAAGACGGCAGGTTTTGGTCTATCGTGTTGTGTAACAGTTGGCGCTATCTGGTAAGAAAATTGCACACACAAGTGCCCCAACTCGACTTATTAGTATGTACTATAATTCTCACTGGCTGATAGGTAGCAGTGTTTCCAGACTTATTTGTTTAAATTTTCTTTCATTTGAACGTGTTTTTACGTGTATGATTCTTCGTTATTACGAAGCAAATTCTAATTCACCCCTGGTTGATTTTTCAAATCCTGACAAATTATGCCGTTCGGTAACACTGTGCACTGAAGGAGGCGTCTGCGGTCATTGCGAGAAACCTGTGTGGCGCCTTTAGTTTGAGTGGATTCCCTTCTAGATTTATCCAGTTCACCGTTCTCCGCAGCACACGCCGGCAAACGACGCTGCTCTGGAAATTGCTTTTGAAAGAAATTAAAAACACGTGCTGCAAACATGTGTTCTCGCCGTCAGTACTAGCAACGATGACGACAACAGGGAGAAGAAAAAGAATAACTACAGTTTTTCTACCTTTCCATTATATGTCATTCACCAATTTGGTAAAAGAACAAAAATATTAGTTTACCCAACTTGTGGCGTGTTGAGTTAGTTCGAACAGATTAACTTATATACTGTTTTAAAATTCGTGAGCACAATTGAGAAATGATTTGAAACTCATGTGTTGATTTTAAGTTACAGCTACCGTTCTGTTTTGCAATAATATTTTAACTACATTCTACTTCTAGAACATTTGCACTGATTACTTTTTTTTTCAATCGCTTTAAATACTAGACCCTAGTGGCCTCATCTGCCGGACCGAGTTCTTTGCTCAAATGAGATACGATATTTCTGTTTTTACCACGCAGCAAGCTTTAGTCAGTCAGTTTTATTACTGTTTCAGCCACGCTGCTGGTGAGGGGGCTCTCGGATAAGTAGTTATTTTTCGCCGCTACTCAGGGGAGACGTGGTCGACCAGGTCGCGAGTCTATTGAATAATTCATCAGTTTTTTTTGTTTTAGAATTTTCTTAGTTATGTGAGGCCTAGTTCGGGTCGAGCACGGCGGCGTCGCTGGCGGTTTGTGTGATCGGTACGTACTAGCGAGTTCTATTGACCTGCAGAATGGTGGTGATGACTATAGCTAAGACGATAAAATGACGTTTTTAACACGGTTGGGGTCAGGGTCACGTGGTCGATAGACTCTTTTCGCAGTAGTTGCTTTGTGCCTGTGTGGATTTCGTCCCATACGAATACTGGACGTTATTGCGCAACGCCATTCCAACAGACGGTGCGTGTGTGTCACGAAATCATAATGCCATACAAGAATTGTGCTTTCCTATGCGATGAAGGATTTTTAGTGACTGACTGGTAATTGAGCTATTTGGAATTGTGTGGGAGATTGATGGTGTGCTGCGGCCCGATCAGACGAGCATAACTTAAAAAAATACAAAATTCTATCAACGCGAGATACAAATAACATATTTAGATACAATTTTGTATTTTTCCATATAATTTTGATAACAAAATTGAATCTGAATGAGTTATAATAACAAAACCTGAAATGAAGTAGTTCTGAAACAAGTCAAACTAATTTTTCGTTTCTATCAAAACCTGTTGTTTCTAACAATGTTTGTTATTATATTGTTCTATATACTATCTTATTTTGTTAGAAAGCTGATACATTAGTAACAAATTTTGTTATGTGTTTTATACTAGTAGAATCATTTCAGTTATAATTTCTGTTATTTTAACATTTAACGGGACCAAATTGAAAACACAGTCGGTAAGGTTTTTCCTGTAACAAACTAACAGCTTCTGTTACATTTTTGTTTTTTCTTTCTGATCGGGGGGAGATTCCCTTCAAATTCTTATTAGTTTGTTGTCGAATTGCACTGTTGAAATTGTTGGTTTGGATACATTTCAAATACTCAGTTATTGATCTTTTTTTTACTTTCTCTTTTCAGGTAAGATTGCATGACTCTTGTAAATATTACGGCTTTATTTCATCTGGTGAATATTACCTTGAGAGATTTTGTAATACTTGTTTTACCAATTTTACCAATTATCTTGCATATTACACGTCAATCGTTCAGTTCAGCTAAGCGTCCTCGACCAACACATTTTCGGTAGTTTTCCAGCAGTGTAAGATTATCTGCAGAACAGATGTTTACACAGCCAGGAATGAATTATATGGTGAATCAGGTCCTATCTTTCATCTATCCTGCTATGCACCACCCGGTTTCGGTCTATGAACTTGTCTGGTACACAAAAATGCTGCGGCACACTGGCATGGCACTGAGCGGAACAGATGATTTTTTGTCTTGCTATGTAAACCGGCTCTCACACAACTCATGTGCGGCCAGCAAAAATGCCACGTACGTACACCCAAGCCGGGCAAGATTGAGGAGAAATCAAATATTTATCTAATATGTACTGCCAGTGCGAATTTCTGCGAAACTCGATACCGAAAGAAGGGCCCCGAAAAATTCGCGGAACGAATCAAAACTCGAACGTTCGCTCGCGTTCGTTGTGTTTGGAAACATATGGGGGCAATGTCGTTTTTTGTATACCAATCTGGAAACGTAGGATAGAGATGTGTCTTTGAAAGACCAACATAAATGATACATAATGCAAAATCATAAATTGCAAATTTTGTCTTTAAGATTCAGATGCAGATTTTTTAACTGCCACAATATCTTGCTAATTATCGAAACGTGTCAAAGAAATGCAACAAAAGACATCATTATTCGGATAGCAGTAAATGTTCCATCTACAAGAAGTGATACAATTATGAATAAATAACGGGCTACTAAATAAAATAGGAATGTTACGGATGCGATTTCCAGATATCTGCCGATGCGGATATGGTTGTGGATGATCCGCATTTACGGATGTAGATACGGATATCCTCTACGTCACTTTTGAAAACTTTTAATTTTCGTTCTGTTTCGCAAAGACTTTGCATGTAAAATACATTACTCTTGGATTTCACAAGTGTTGGTGCACGTGTAACATATCGAGGCATCGAATTAAAAAAACAACTTATAAAACAATAAATTTTGTGAAGTTTTTTTTAGAAGGAAAGATGTTCTTTTCTTCATTTCTTTCAAAATGTCTTCCTCTCTCAAATCGATCAGACAATTATCGACGCAGCATATCGTCAATTATGATGAAAATGAACACCACAGACAATAGACAGTTGCTTACTATACTGATAACCACCGCAAAGCGTCCAGCATAAAAGCCAAGTTTTTTATTGTTGATCCTAAAATTCAGCACGGTTAATCATGACACTTTTTGCACCTTTTAAAAAATCGGGGAATTTTTAATGCTTCTCAAAAAAGAACAATCAAACAACGAAAAGTTACTTGAATGGTAAATATAGATAGATTACCTATTAGGCTGGTGTACCTCAAAGAAGTATCTTGGATCCAATCATATATAATATTTATACTTCTGATCTTCCTGATTTATCACCGAAATGTGGGAAATCTCTATTTTCTGACGATATAAGCATTTCCATAAAAGGAAAAAACCTTCGTGTCATGTGCAGTGAGCTGCAAAAAGTCTAGATATATTTTCATCATTTTTGCAGAAATGGAGGATTTATTCTAATACATCAAAACCACAAGTGATTATTTTTCCTCATAAGCCAAGAGTTGGATTTTTCAAACCTCATTAAGCGGTGCACACCTTCTTCGTCCATCGTTTTAGTTATCTTATTCCACTAGGACTTCATCTGATTGATGTCTTGATGACAGTTTTTTTTTCCTTTGTCTTGAGTCTCCTCTCCATGATTTCCCAGTATTTCTCAATAGGGCGGAACTGGGGGTAATCGGGTGGGTTAAGGCTTTTCCATACTGGATGGCTCACCAATTCTAGCCAAAATATCGAATAAACAGTAAAATTCATTTTTGGAGACACTCTGACGCTGCTTTGGAGACCCTGCAAATGTCTTTCCAAATCAGAAATTTTCGTGCAAATTCGTCGGCAAAAACAAATTTATATTTGGCTGGAATATCACCCCGAGCCGTTGACAAGTGAAATTTTTGACCAGAGATTTGGCCGAAGTCAGCCTGTGGACATAGGTTCCATCGTCTATCAGAAGACATCCGTCAAACTTGGTCAGCACCGGTCGTATAGCTTCCGAGCACGGATTTTGGCCACTATTCTGTTTTATGGTCGACTTGATTCCTTCCCGGAGTCAAATTCCCTTCACGGTACTATGGGCTACACTGAATTTTCTGGCCAAATTAGGTTCCGACAGATTGGGATTCTTCTTAATGGTCTTAAAAATCTTACCACGCAGTTTCCGAATGACAGTTTTGTTTGAAACACGCCATATGGTATTTCTGAGCAATTTCAGCTGTTTAGTAGAGATGGTCGGGTTTCATGTTTTTCAAACCCGTACCCGACCCGAACCCGAATTTTTTTTTCGGTCGAAACCCGAGCCCGACCCAAACCCGAAACTTTTTTTCTCGTTCAAACCCGAACCCGAAAATTTTATTTCTTTGAAACCCGTACCCGAAATTGTGAAACCCGAACCCGAGATTTTATAGATTTTATAGTCGGGTTTCGGGTTTTCATACCCAAACCCGACCGGAACCCGACATTTTCAAACCCGAACCCGAAAATATTTTTTTCCCGAACCCGACCCGTACCCGACACTTTCAAAAATTTTCAAACCCGAACCCGACCCGAACCCGTCGGGTACGGGTCGGGCTCGGGTTTCGGGTTTGAAAACCCGAAACCCGATCATCTCTACTGTTTAGCTAGCCTATATGCCCACAAGGGATTTTACAAATAACTGTGCACACTTTTTTTCCTTCTTTCTGCTTTCATGAAACCTACCTGTTACTGCCTCACGAGCCACCTGGTTAAAGTTGTCAGATATGAAATAGAACTTGGAAGAGTATTGTATAAGCACAATGTTGATGAGCACAATGCCACTGTTATAGTTGCAGCACTTCAGCTTGTCACCCTATTCATAGATGGGGCAGACGACTCTCTCCATCTACTCCGGCAGTTTTTCCTCTTCCCAGAACTTGGAAATGACCCAATGCAGTACTCTAGCAAGTGGTTCTTTACCATGTTTGTAGAGCTCACCCGGAAGACCGTCTTTGTGGGGGTTTTATTGTTCTTCAGCCACTCAATCTCCCGCTGAATTTCGTGGAGATCGGAGGCTGATACCCGATCACCTACTACTGGCACTCCCAGGTCCGTTCATGTTCCGCTTGTTTTTGTTGCATCGCCATTCAGATGTTCATCGAAGTGCTGCTTGCATCTGTCGACCGCCTCGCTATCGTTCGTGATGAGATCACCATCCACACCCTTGAGAAATTCGGCCCGCGGCACACACCTTTCACGGGATTGGTTAATCTTTTTGTAGAACCCCCTCTTCATGATCATGATCCTTTTGCTGGCGTTTTACGTCTCAGGTCATGTCGTTCCTTGCTCGTCCGCACTTGACCAGGTTCTATGTCGTCCTTACCCTCGGGCAATTTACCAAGGTCCGGCTTTTCTCTGTCACCGCTGCCTCGCATTCCCCATCATACCAGTCGTTTCTGCCACTCTGCGCCTCGGTTCCTAGTGTCGTCGTCGCGGATTCCCTAATGGCCGTGCTGTCCGGTTTCAGCGCATACAAACCGCCACCAAGAAGTGGTTCGAGTCAATACCCGCAATTCAGTAGGTGCGTATGTTGGTAATGTCCGAGAAAAACCGACCTTCGATGAGCACATGGTCAAGTAGGTTTGTTGTATGTTGGTCAGGTGATTTCCAAGTAACTTTGTGGAAGTCCTTGGGGGTAAAGATGTACTTCAGACTGCCAATCCTCGGGAAGCTGCAAAGTTCATGCATCTTTGGCCGTTGTTGTTCGTCTCGCTGACGCACTAAGATTATATAGATACTTTTTTCATTCCTAATACACCTCATACTCAGGTATAATAAATTATGCGTGGTAAAAATTTGAGAGAAAAAGCCTTATCAAAATTCTTTAAAATTATCAGTTCTGATTTTTTCAAAAGACGAAGTTCATACTTTTGGAATTAAACTGGTATGATCATTGATTTGGTATGATCTTCGACTTTACTGGAACTTTCAATGAAACCTAAACGTGCATTAGTTCTATTTATTCAATCAGAGCGATCGAGTTCGAGTCGAAAAATATATCGAAAATAGCCGAGTGGTCTATTCTTGCTAAGGTTTCTCAGGCGGTTTCAGAAAATACATAGGGTAGAGGAACTATACTTCACCCATCCTATCCTCTTGATATTAATGCTTTCAAATTTCAAAAGCAAATGAACTTTATGAGCTACTCTCAATTCATATCATCATATATACAAAAAGTTCAAGATGAAGAATGCAAAATTAGGTTTGAAAATTAACAGCAGAAAAACTGTCCACATCAAACTACGAGAGGATCGAGCGGTAAACCTCCAATGGGATGCGAGTTTCTCCAGTGCCTACAACAATATGCTCTACAATCTGAGGGAGATTTACAACCCACCACAGCAGCAGGGGATGATCCAACCTAACGCTAAAACTTAAAATTAGAGTAACAAAACCCACCGAAGCGATCACGATAGAAAATTTGTTTGTGAGGGCTAAAATTCCTAAATGAAAAACCTATTTATTTTGTGACACTAATTATATTTATTGTATTTTTGTTCATTTTGTGTGTATATTTATAAAATATAAGCCTGAAGATGATCGAAACGAAGGACAAGTAAACCGAAACGTCAGCAAATTTGATTTAAATACTAAATAGCACACCGAAATTCAATTGAAAATCGAGTTGCGAGTCATTTTAAAAGACAATTTTAAAATATCGAAATAAATATATTTTTTGAGATAACATCAGATCACGACATTTTATACATTTTAAGTCATTTGGCATCAAAAAATTTTTTCATTTTTTCCTATTTCATGTACTCTGTACTTAATAGATTTTCGAGAGAAACAAAATCACAACTTTGAGTGCAATGAGGCGCCCCTAAATTATGTTCGATTGAGATGAAATTTTGCATAGGTCATTATTTTTGGGTCAATAAACAAAATGTACAGAGCGGGTTTTGAAATTCGATGATGAATTCATTCCCATACAGTTATTGTCACCCTACTGCACATAAACAAATCGTGGTCTAAAACAAAATTTTGTCAGAAATTTTAAAACGTTCCGTAAAATCTTTGTTTGGAATAATTTCGCAAAAAATAGCAATTAGACGAAGATACATATGCCTTACTCAAAAGTTGGATTCAGTTACATTCAAACAAAATGCCACCTTTGGCGTGAAAATAGTCACACGATACAAATGTATCAATCATCCAGTCTATTTTCAAGTAGTACATAGTCGAACGTCACCTGCTTTGATCGGCGGCTTTCGTCTTGAGTGCAACATTCTAGCGGAACCCCTGGGCCCTGGTATTGCCCTAAATTCGACATAGTGCCATCGAAGCTAAATTTACCGCTGCAGTAATCGATCCTCTAGTACCTTTCTACTATACGCTATATGTACATATAAATAACAGCCGCCGTCTCCGTCGTTTGGTGGAGATCACATCGACGGCAGCAGAGCGCGGCAGTCGGCAAAACATCATGAAATGCTTTCACATTTTCAAGGATTTTCCTCGCCTCAGCAGCTAGCTCTCTCCCACCTGCGAATTCGCACCGCAGCAGTCCGTTCGCAGTCAGCTGCCGATGTATCAGCCGAAAATTAAGATAACAGAAGATCCCCGTACACTCGCACACTGCGGGACATCGTCGTCGTCGCTATCGCCTCCGGCCCAGCCCCATAGTTCTATTCTTAGCTATTTGCCCCGCAGCCTGGTCTGTACTCAATTGCCATACGTACACAACAAGCGGCGTACATGTGTATCAGAAACAACCGAGTGAAACTTTATCTCATCACTTTCATTTTCATCTGATTCGCGAGAATCGGCCTTCCGACCGCCCGACTAAACCTAATCCGAATCACAACCACTTTCGCCGGAAGAAGTAGAGGAATTGCGTCGTCGGTCACGGGCGCGGTCCGCCTGCTGCTGGTCGAGTGAGGAGTGGGGGGTCTCTACGGAATTTGCGTGGCCTTTTAGCTCCCTGAAACTGAAACCCAGACACCGACCATATCAGCAACGTCGTTGATAGAGATACGAACAGATGAGGCCACCCTTGTTAGTGCATTACTTAGTTTCTGAGGCGCAATTTATGTTCGATTTGGACCCAGCATCTGAGCGGCCCGGCAGCGCCCGACCAGACACAACCGAGGTTTGTTGATATTTTCCCTGGGCGGTTTTCATCGTACCCAACGCTACATGGTCCGGATGAAAAACCATGCGCCGCGCACCGGCATGTAATTTCCACTTCCACTTGCTGGTGCTGGTTTTATTTCGAATCTTCGCTTGGTCGTCGTGGCAATTTGGCTAGGCCGTATCAGGCAGGGGCAGCCGGGTCAAAATCGATTCCAAGCCGTGAAATGAAACAATACATTTGTCGCGAGTAGGAGTTATGTTGTTGATATTTTATTTTTTGTGGCAGGGCGAGCGTTGGTAGAACAGTAAGTCTCATAAGGCGGTACGGTCGTAATGAAATCATATCTGTGTGTTTATTAGCTTTTGCTTACATGGCAATGCCTGGTTTCTATGAATATTAAACAGCGAGTTTGATAAATCTTTCAAATTTGATAAGCATCTTAGGAGGAAGATGAACAGGTGTTGAGTTCTGCTGACTCCGCACATGGTAAAGAAAAAAAAAATTAATGCTTGGTTTGATTGATCTTAAAAAAAGCAGACTTCGACCCATAGTTAATATTATTTTTTTATATTGATAACCATTCTAGATATTATGCCAATCAACTATCCTAAGAACCGTTGCTAGACCACGGTGTCATATTTTGTATCAGTTTGTCGTGGTTTATCGTGACCACGTTTTTTTCACTTTTTCAAAGACGAACTTCGCGCCAACTCGATCAGGTGTCAGCAGCACCCTCTTAGAATTCAATGCAACTGTGTGGGGGTGTAGATCTTTAGCAGGTTTCAGACAAAGCGAATATTTGCTATTTTTGGTACGAATTTTATTTGTCCAAAATAAACTCCGTATCGAAAATAGCAAATATTTGCTTCGTGTAATACCTGTTTTACTAAATTTAGCAAATTTGCCCATCTTCTTTTTGAAATTTTTTTTAGACTAACAAGGATAAGTGTCAGAGAAAATTTATCCAGGTATGGATTATGGACATTCCTGGGAAAAATGTAAAATTTTTTTTTATAAGGGGGGATTTGTTAGTAGCTTAAGTATTTATGATAAATATTAGTAAATAATGAGTATGTGTGTCCAATCACAAATGGTGACTTCTCAACACTGTTAAAAATTTGTAATTTTAATTGTTAGGATTTGTTTGCTTTCGCAATTAGGACTTATCGTTCGTAGGGATTTAAACCTACTTGTCAGTAAAGGGGAAGTAAACTTATAACTAACTTAATTGCTAACTTATTGGCTATAAAGAGGGCTTATCGTAGCAATTGAGGATTGCAACGATTTATGTCGAAAATTGTTAATAATTTTATTTGACATAGCTTCTAATGGTTCAACACCAGTAAGTCTATGTAATTCGAGTGTACCAAACCATGGAAGACGCTTCAAAATCATTTTCAGAATTTTATTCTGAATCCTTTGCAGCGTTTTCTTCCTTGTTGAACAGCAACTTGACCAGATCGGTACAGCATAAAGCATTGCTGGTCTAAAAATTTGTTTGTAAATCAAAAGTTTGTTCTTTTAACAAAGTTTAGAATTCCTGTTAATGAAAGGGTATAAACATCTCGTATATTTGATGCACTTGGCTTGTATACTCTCAATGTGCTCTTTGAAAATAAGTTTTTTATCATAAATTAGTCCCAAGTACTTAACCTTGTCAGACCAACTTAAAATAACCCCATTCATCTTGACAACGTGATTATTGTTTGGCTTTAGGAAAGAAGCCCTAGGCTTATGCGGAAAAATTATCATTTGAGTTTTAGAAGCATTGGAAAAGATTTTCCACTTTTGCAAGTAGGAAGAAAAAATATCTAAACTTTTCTGCAATCGACTGCATATGACACGAAGACTTTTTCCTTTTACGGAAATGCTTGTGTCATCGCAGAACAATGACTTTGTGCATCCTGGAGGCAAATCAGGAAGATCTGGAGTGAATATGTTGCTCTGACAGGAAATCTATCAGATTTTGAATTCTGATAGACAACCTGCAGAGTTCGATCAGCAAGATTATTTTTTAAAATTTTGACTAGGAAAATTGGAAAATTAAAAGTTTGCAATTTCGCAATTTCAATCCTTTATGCCAAACACTGTCGAATGCTTTTGTCTTGAATGTCTAAAAGAGCAGCTCCAGTGGAATAACCTTCAGATTTGTTAGCTCGTTTCATATTAGTAACTCTGAGCAATTGATGAGTTGTGGAATGCCCATGGCGAAATCCAAACTGTTCATTTGCAAAATTGAATTTTCGTTGATGTGTGACATCATTCTGTTAAGAATAATTCTCTCAAACAGTTTACTTATTGAAGAAAGCAAACTGATTGGTCGATAACTTGTAACTTCAGCTGGGTTCTTATCCGGTTTTAAAATTGGAGTAATTTCTGCATTTTTCCATAATTTGGGAAAATATGCAGTTTTGAAGCAGCAATTGAAAATTTTCGCTAAAAATTCCATTGTGCTCTCAGGGAGAGGGAAAAATGTAAAAGATTATAGCTATTCAACCATTCCTGTGAATGATGGTGCCTTTAGCTCGCTCGAAGGGCATTCAGTACTCAGAGACTCAAATGAAGTTTCCCCGTAAGTAAACTTAGAAGCGACGAACCCGACGAGCAATTACTCTGCGGCCGCATTATTTTGCTCTTGACGCACTTCTATCTTTGCTTTGATCAGTTGGAGCTCCAAAGCAAACATGTGTTGACCAGTTTAATCCATCTAATCTATGATATTTGGTCAAATTAAACTGACCCTCCTTTATCTCCAATCCGAGATCCAACTAACCACTCGTCCCACGTGGATTTTTCTAGATAGGCTTTCTTTCTCTCATTTTTTCAAGCCGTCGTTGTACGGCACACCGACATTGAATCAAAATTATCACTTCCTTCTATTTCAAGATTAAGAGCAATTTGGAAACCATATGGTGATATAATCCGGCCGGAACAGGCATGTTTAGGGTTTTTTTTCGAAAAAAGACGTTTGAACCTGCCCTTTTCAGGAATTATGCTAACGTATGAATTCTCCATTCAACTATCGTCGCGTTACAACTGTCCCTCGTGCATCTCGTTTACATGCTGCGAACAACCGCGCAACATGTTTCATCTGGTTTTGATTGCAATTTTCATCTGCTGCCCACTTGAACCTGGTTGCATCCACCTACGGATGAAATTAAAACTTGACCATCGTAAAACATAACTAACTGACGAACAACTACCTCTGCCTCCTTGCATGGCTTGGCTTGCGTGGGCGGTGAACAGTGGAGGCGCAGCCTGTTTGTGGTTGTTGATTATTTTCATTAGAAGCATGCAGCTCGTAAAGAAATGAAAGTAACGACGCCGGAAGGAAGCAAGGATCGAGTGGAACACAGTCCTCTTCGCGTTTGGGGAGGGCGTTCGATGGACCTACGCACTGCCATTTGAATCAATTAGCGAAACGTGCTCCTATTTCATAAAAGTTACTCGTTGGTGGGCGTTCGAGCGGATGAACGCAACTCATTTTGCAGTTTGCTGTTGAGTTAAGGGGTCTCTCTCTTTTTCTTTCTTGGGTGGTTTTGTAACTAGCACAGATAGTTAACACAATTGAATCACTGCATTGGAGTAAATACAATTAGTAAACCCGCTAGGATTGTGCGGGCGTTATGTTGCTAGCATGGCTTTCCGATCAACTGGAGCGTGTTTTTGTCGAACGAACTTTGGTCGATAGGTGATAGGAGGATCGCAATTTTTACCTCTGAAAGAAGGGTCATTCCATACGAAGTGACCACGAAAAAGCACAAACTTGGACACGACCATCACAAATTTTGCTCAAAGTTGGGAGAATTATTCATCTACTGTCACTTTGGAAAAATCCCAAATTTGGTGTCGATTGGAATAGCCCCCGCTCTGTGGGACTCCCCTCTTTATTGCAAAGTCACGCAATTTTCGTTAAAAATCTCTTTTTCTTTTTCTTACAATTCATAGAAGTAAGATGTCGGAAAAATACTGATAGACGATTTTTGTAGAAAATGAACCTAGGAATGCAGAAAAAATATAACTTTCGAAATGTTGCCAGATAAATTATTTTTGTATTTGAAAACTAAATTTACATTTTTCGGCAAATGCAGCCATTTTAATTTTAAATTTGATTATTTCATCGTGTTCCTTGGAAAATTTTACATAAGAAACAACTATCATCCCGAGGTAATATGAACCAATCTCGAGATATAACATTTTTATGAAAAAAGTTGTAAACTTCGTAATTAATTTTTTTCACAATTTGTAGACGTAAGAAACCCGGAAAATAGTGATAGTGAATTTTGAAGAAAATAAACCAAGGAATCCAGAAAAAATATTATTTTTGACCGGAAGTGTTGCCAGATAGATTATTTTTGTATTTTAAAACTAAATTCGCATTTTTCGGCAAATGCAGCTAATTTTATTTCAAATTTGATTGCTTCATCGTATTTCTTGGAAAATTTTACGGAAGAAACACTTATCACGTAATATGAGCCAATCTCGAGATATAGCATCTTTACGAAAATAGTTCTGAATTTCGTAATTAATTTTTGGTAAAAAATGTTATATCTCAAGATTGGCTCATATTACTACGGAGTGGTAAGTGTTTCTTACGTAAAATTTTCTGAGAAACACGATGAAACCATCAAATTTGAAATGAAATTAGCTGCATTGGCTAAAAAATGCAACACTTCCAGACAAAAACAATATTTTTTCTGGATTTCTTTGTTTATTTTCTTAAAAATTCACCTATCACTATTTTTCGGGTGTTTTACGTCTATAAATTATAAAATAAAATAATTACGAAATTTATAACTTTTTTCGTAAAAACGTTATACATATTTAGATTGGCTCATATTACCTCGGGATGATAGTTGTTTCTTATGTGAAATTTTCCAAGGAACACGATGAAATCATCAAATTTAAAATTAAAATGGCTGTATTTGCCAAAAAATGTAAATTTAGTTTTCAAATACAAAAATAATCTGGCAACACTTCCGGTCAAAACTTATATTTTTTTCTGGATTCCTTGGTTTATTTTCTTCAAAAATCATCTATCAGTAGTTTTACGGACATTTCACGTCTAAGAATTGTAAGAAAAAAAAAGAGATTTTTGACAAAAATTGCGCGACTTTGCAATAAAGAGGGGGTCCTGGAGAACGGGGGGTATTCCAATCGACACCAAAATTGGGATTTTTCCAAAGAGACAGTAGATGAATAATTCTCCCAACTTTGAACAAAATCTGTGATGGTCGTGTCCAAGTGGCATGTACACTTCGTATGGAATGACCCAGAAGTAAAATTAGTCAACTTCCTTGGCACATTTGTTACACGTTTTAGTCATTTGAGTCGTGTCCCGAGCCGTGTTTCCCCTTTTCTTATGCTTCCGCTTCATTATTGCCCAAAATCTCTCGATGGGCTGGAATTGCGGGCAGTTGGGTGGATTTATATTTTTATCGATGAAATTTACGTTATTATCGCGGTACCACTTCCCGGCTGTAGTGGAAATACGCCAAATCTTACCAAAACTTCTCGGGGTCTTCATAGGCTTTAATGAAAGGTTGTACGTGATTTTTGAGGCTTCTTTTCTTGTACAGCTTCGAGTCCATCATCTTATTCGTCACAAACACTTTGGTCTTTGCTTCACAGCTGCATATCCCTTGCCAAACCATCAGTATTTTGGAAAATTTGTCCATAAAAGTAGACTTAAACTTCGCAGGAACATCTCCTCGTGCCGTCGCCATGTAGAATTTTTGGCCAGGAAGCTGTCCGAAATCCATTTTGACGTAGGTTCCATCGTTGACGAGCAGGCATCCTTGGTACTTCGTCAAAACCTACTAGTACAATTTCCGAGCTCGAGGTTTGATGACGAACTTTGCTTCAACGTTCTGTGTGGTTGCTTGCTGGCTCGATAAGAACGATACCCTGCTCGTAAGTGAATTCTTCGAGCGGTATTGCGAGCACCTGCGTATTTTTGTGCGATTTTATTATCTGAAACTCCAGGGTTTGCTTTGACGGTTCTCAACACCTTCTGTTTCAGCTTGCGGTCATATGTTTCACTACGACACTTACCTTGAGGCACTCAATCCACGCTCTTTCGCTCGCAGAAACGTTAGAGCACATCATACACGGTTGATTTTGCGATTTTCAACATTTTTTACGTTTTGCCTTTCTCCTAGAAAGGTATAGCAATCACTGGAAAAACCAAAGGTATAAAAGTGGTCCCAATGGTCGAATGTCATATACCACTCGAACCCTTTTGACGAACTGAGCATTTTCTGTATGTATGTATGTATGTGTGTATGTGTGTGTGTGTGTATGTGCAACTTTTTTTTCTCACTCACTTTTCTCAGAGATGGCTGGACCGATTTTCACAAAATTAATTGCAAATGAAAGGCCTAGTTGCGCCATAGGTTGCTATTGAATTTCATTGTAATCGGATTTTTAGTTTAGAGGTTATGTATCAAAATGTAAAAATCACGAAACATCAATATCTCAGAAACCACACAACCGATTTTAATAAAACTGGTTGCAAACGATCGGGCTGTCTCCAAAACCCTTAACTTTTAAATTTCGTAATGATTGAACATATGGTTCAAAGGTTATGTAAAGAAAAGTAATCCTGAGGTAGTTTAAACTAACTCATTTTTCTCAGAGATGGCTGAACCGATTTTCACAAAATTAGTGTCAAATGAAAGGTCTAGTTGCCCCATAGGTTGCTATTTAATTTCATTGTAATCGGATTGTAACTTTGTCCGTTGGTCATAAAAATGTGAAATCACATAATGAAAGTAAACATATTGACTTTCTCCTAACGATCACTGGCCTCTTAAAAGGTAGACAAATGATTGAAATGGCCGAATGTCATATACTACTCAACTCAGTTCGACGAATCGAGCATTTTTTGCATTTTCTGCATATATGCATGTATAGGTGTATATGTTTGTGTGTGGGTGTGTACGTGTGTATGTGCACCTTTTTTTCGCACTCACTTTTCTCAGAGATGGTCTGACCGATTCTTTCTATTTTGGTGTCAAATGAAAGGTCTATTTGCCGCTTAGGTCGCTATAGCATTTCATTGTGATCAAACTTTTAGTTTTGGCGCTGCGTCAGAATGTGAAAATCGCTCTTATATCTCAGAAGCTATGAACATAGTTGAACTCAAATTAATGGGCTTTTCTTACAATTTCTCTGCATTTACTTCATAACAATTTGATATGCTGTTCAAAAGTTTTGGAAAGAAAAGAAATTCAAAGACTATTCAACACTATACCTGCTTTGATCAATATATATGGCCTCAACATGATTTAAATGTGGTATCGTATGTATTTGAACGTTCCCGGTATCGCTCGTGATTAAATTGTTCGAAATTGAGAGTCATTTATTTTATTTCGCTATTTCTTAAGCACTAACATTACGTCAAATTTCATATTTTATACTTCAATTACAACAGCAATATTTAAGAACCCAAAGAGTGAATATACCTTTATTGGATTTAAGCAATCATGTAAATCTATTTTTACAAATAATAAGTTTGAATGAGAAAGGCTGAGTCTGACCGCTAGGTGGATTAATTTAGGTTTTTTATTGCGGACTACGTTGAATTGCCAACCTTTGAATTTGAATTACCACAATAAATGATTCCGGATTCTAGTTGGACAGAACTTTATTATGATGTCTCAGAGGTAAAGCTTTGTCCTTTATCATTCAACCGTTAGCATGTTATTAGTATAACCTGATGTCTTGAAGGAAAACATGCTAGCACAGGTAGTAATACCGCACCGAGCCCTGTATGAGTAAAGCTCACTCGGCGTCTATCAGTTCAGCAGAACTCGATTTCCATGTGTGTGCAGCTAAGTGAAGTTTCAATGTAGCAGTCAACTCACAATGGGGCGACTTCGTACAAATCCTGGCCAAGCAAAGTCTGTAATCAAGGAAAATACATATTAAGCATAAAGGAAGGATTTAGGGGAAAACTTGCGTGAGTTAAAAAAAAATGCGTGAGTTACTGGAGAAAGTGGCCTGGTTCTGTTAAGATTCGACCCTATGACTACGCGCTCCTCAAGTGGCCTTTTCAAACTTGTAGCCATAAAACTTTTTAATTAGATTGTCCTACGTCACCATTTTCTAAACCCCCTAGGGCTCACCTTTGTAATATTTCCCATTTTTTGTTTTCGTGTTCGTGATTTCGTGCTCTGTAATTCCGATTTGGTGCATATTTATTTGACACGGCTAGAAATGATGTCGCTGAGTTACGGGATTGAAAACAACCTCATCCTAAATCTGATTATCCGATGAAAAATATGTCTAAGAAAAAGTTGTGAAAACCTAAAATTCGTTAAGCAAATTATAAAACTTCAAATCATTTATTTGTTTAAAACTAACAAATTTGTCATGTTTTCTTTCTGATGTTCATCGCGCCAACCTCGGTCCCAATTGACCACCCGAAATAAAACATCAAACGCATGAACTCTTCGCGAAAAAAAAAACTAGCAAGACTCACTTTCTCCCATTTTTTTTCAAAAATATTCGACAAAAAATAAAACCGAAACCACTCACCGCGTCGACCGCGGCACACCAAACACTACCAATCGACGCGTCCTTCTCGTGTGGTCGGCGTGCGGGTTGTGCAAAATTTTTCTGCGAAATCGAGAGTGAAAACAGCATGCTGTACACGACTAAACGGCCGTGCTGTGATGCGATCGGGCAGGCAGACACATTGCGAACTTTAAAATTAGATTTTGTGCCGCTGCACTACCGGTGCTCAACCTTCGCCCGTCTACCGGTCAGCGACTATGACTCATAAGGTGCCGCGGTGGGTGCAGTAAGAGCGCAGAGCACGAAAATGTCAATATTACATTCAGGGCCGGGGGCACCTGGCTCGTCTTTAGACAGTCATTTTGGAGGACAACATCGGTGCAACATTGTCGCTGAAACGGCACCGCACGGTGTCCCGTAGCATGACAGTTAATTAGCCAACGTCCGCCGTGCCAGTATGAGTGGTCACGTCCGGTTGACCGCACAATCTGCCAGTCGGTTCCGGTCAGCATCTTCTCCGTTGGCTACTTGCCAGGCGCCACTGTTCTTCCCGATTCAAAGCTACCAGCAGTAGTAATACTCTTTACGGGGACTCTTCACAAGTGGGCAGTTCCTGTCGCCGCACGTTGACGCCTACGCTTTATCAGCTGACCCGTCGACGATGAAATGGGGACCTTTTTTTTTATAAATATAACCTACGTGCAGTCGACAGTCGTTGCACATCATCATCACGAATACTGTGGAGTACGGTTTGCGGCTTCTCGGATTGAGCTGTTAAGTAACCACGATGCAAAAATAATGTTCGTTTTAGAATGTAAACAAGTGGGGAAAAGACTTTCGAACGTCTGGGAATGCATGACAATATTGCAGCTATTGAGTTGCTTGGTGAAATTTATTCAAGTGCTGTTGAATTGAAACCGATTTGCTCGCATGTCGGTTAATTTGGTGGTTCTAAGAGAAACTGTTTCTTTGTAGAGGTGTAAGCGTGGTTATGCTTTTTTGCAGGCTGTGACCATGAGGCGTTTAGTAGTTTAGAAATTGACCAAACTTATTAGCACAGTGTTCCAACAGCCGACCGCGGTGTGCTCTGCTCCAGATCATGTGTTACGAATTAGCACCTCAAGTGCGCAACTATTCCATTTCGCAGATCACTGATAAATCGAGCGTGGCTAAACGCAAACGTTGTGGAAAGGATCACATTCCGGGAATGGGTTGGGGAGAGGCGCGGGGGGGGGGGGGGGGCTCTGTAGGGATTTACAATATGTGTTAGAGACCTGTTGGACTACACCAAATCGAGTGCTGTAATTGTATCGAACCGAACTCTGTCTGCCGCGAAACGTTTGTTTACCCATTTAGCACCTGCAACTATGTCAAACTCATCGTGCTTGTTACCTCTGCATTTACTAGTTCGAATGTATAAGCGGAGTCTAAGTTTTAACATTTCATTTATTCGCTTGAAAGATATTTTAATCAGTGTTTTCAACAGCACAGTCTTATTTTGACGTTATTGACATTTTGTTTATTCTATTGAGTCTTTGGTAATTATTCGATTTTTTTATCTCGTGTTTTATATTTAACTACCTCTGCATAGGAATTGTTATTTTGTGTCGTCGTGTCGTTATTTTGTGTCGTCAATAATCCAAATAGATAAGTACGCTTTGTTCTGAAACTTATAGAATTGGCTAAATATACTAAAAATTTTAGATTAATTTATCAAAACTCAAGGATTTTTGAAATCTGTTCTCTTTCTATTTTTTTGTTTCCGCTGATAGTTTAATGCAGTGGTTCTGGTTCTCAACCTTTTTGGCTCCGCGGCCCCTTTCGCTAAACACATAAAGCTCCGCCGCCCCCATGCGAAGCACAGAGAGCTTCGCGTCCCCCCAAAAGAATTTCATATACAAATTTTACAATACGAGCCTGCATTTCTCAGTCTCATATCGTCCTGCGAGTTCAATTTGTTTCACATCTTGGTCCTAATTCGCAGAAGAGTTGAAAATCTGCTTTCACAGAGAAAGAAATTTTAAAAATCTGTCAAATTTACCAAGAGCTTCGCGAGCCCTTTGTCGGTTGGGAACCACTGGTTTAATGCTTGCTTTACCTAGCACGGTCGTCAGAACTAGGTAAAGTAAACCGGGAATGGGCTATATAAGAACCTGTTTCTGTTCAAACCAATCAGTTTACTAGTGGCTGGGACTAGGACGGTCATAACTAAGTAGCAGCGAGTAGCAGCAGCAGTGGTAGCAGATTGCAGGAGCGGCAGTGGGTACTTGCAGTGGTTGCTGGAGAGGGTACTAGTAGCAGTAGTGGTGATAGCAGCGTCAGCGGTAGGTGCATTGGTCAGCATATTTTGGCAACACGCAAACGTTTTTGGGATCTGTTTTGAATGTCAAATAACAGCTTTCACTGTATTATCGGAAATGTGTCTTATCCTAACTGTCGGAGATAGCAAATTCAGCATTACGAGTCGTGTCTAAATGATCACGTTGTTTAAAAAAGAGTTTTCCTGATAGATTATTTGCATGTTGTACTTCTTTTTTTTTTTTCTTCACATAACATTTATTTGACACGGCACAAATACAATTTAATGTTTAACGGCGCCAATTATATCTGATGACTTAAAAACTAAAGCAAATTTTTTATCCTCGCTGCCGACTACGAGTTGAAATTAAGTCTAACTTAAAACTAGCATGGGATTTCCAATCAGTGTTTTGTTGTTCAATGGTCGTCTGATAATCGTCGAATGGCATGTATGGATTCGTTCTGCTGAGCCACGATGTCGTGAGTTGGGACAGAGGCTCGTAGTCCTTGGGTCCTGGTTCTGTTGTGCGGGGTCTGGTTGCTGGTTTTGTGCTTAAGGTTCAAACGTGTTCTTGTCGTTTTGTTGGGTGTAGACGGAGGGGAACGGGACTAGACTGGGGCGTGGATGGATTTCAGGAAAACGTATATAAGGGACATGTAGGATAGGTCACGGCTCGCCAAGACATCGGCCTGCAGGGAAGCTATTAATTTAGACCTGGCGTCACGGTGTACAGGGCATGACCAAACCACATGCTCTATGTCGTGATAACCTTCACCACAGGCACAGATACCACTTTCCCCGAGCCCAACACGACGGAGGAGCGCGTCAAATCTATAGTGATTGGACATAAGCCGGGACATCACGCAAATGAAATCCCGACCTACATCCAACCCCTTGAACCACGGGTTCGTCGATACTTTGGGGATTATGGAATGTAACCACCTTCCCAATTCCCCTCTGGTCCAAGCATTTTGCCAACTGATGATCGTATTCTGACGTACAAGTGCGAAAAATTCATTAAAGGCAATTGGTCTTTCATAAATATCACCGTTTGTTGCGCCCACCTTAGCCAAAGAGTCCGCTTTCTCATTACCCGGTATCGAGCAGTGAGAAGGGACCCACGCTAAGGTAATCTGAGTAGATTTTTCGGATAAAGCACTCAGATGTTCCCGTATTTTCCCCAGGAAATACGGAGAGTGCTTAACATCTTTCATCGATCGGAGAGCCTCAATGGAACTGAGACTGTCCGTAAAGATGAAATAATGGTCCGTGGGCATTTTTTCGATAATCCCTAGGGTGTACTGAATTGCAGCTAATTCTGCGACGTAAACAGAAGCAGGATTATCGAGCTTATGGGAGACGGTTAAATTGTTATTGAAGATACCGAAGCCAGTGGACCCATCAAGAAGTGATCCGTCAGTGTAGTACATATTGTCGCAGTTGATGTTTCGATATTTATTGGAAAAAATTTTAGGGATCTGCTGCACGCGTAAATGATCCGGGATTCCACGAGTTTCTTCTATCATGGATGTATCGAAAAACACAGTAGAATCAGAAGTATTTGATAAGTCGACACGATTTGGAATATTCGAAGAAGGGTTAATATTTTGGGACATGTGATTGAAATACAATGTCATAAAACGGGTTTGAGAATTAAGTTCGATTAACCTTTCAAAATTTTCAATCACGGGACGGTTCAAGACCTCACATTTGATTAGAATACGAGAAGACAGGCTCCAGAAGCGGTTTTTCAATGGTAGTACTCCAGCTAAAACCTCCAAACTCATCGTATGGGTCGACTGCATGCAACCTAAGGCGATACGCAAACAACGATATTGTATTCGCTCCAGTTTGATCAAATGTGTGTTTGCTGCGGAGCGGAAGCAGAAACACCCGTATTCAATAACAGACAATATCGTTGTTTGGTAAAGCCTTATAAGGTCTCCTGGATGGGCTCCCCACCATTGTCCGGTTATTGTACGAAGAAAATTCACTCTTTGTTGACATTTTTTCATCAGATACCTCACGTGACAACCCCAGGTGCCTTTAGAGTCGAACCAGACACCAAGATATTTGTGTACCAAAACCTGAGAAATCGTTTTACCCATTAATTGTGTTTGAAGCTGAGCAGGTTCATGCTTCCTAGAAAAAACTACTATCTCAGTCTTCTCCGGAGAGAATTCGATACCTAGCTGTAAAGCCCAAGCAGACAAATTGTCCAAGGTATCTTGCAATGGTCCTTGCAAATCGGCAGCTTTGGCTCCTGTAACAGAGATTACACTGTCGTCTGCAAGTTGTCTTATCGTGCATGAATTTGCCAGACATTCGTCGATGTCATTTACATAAAAGTTGTAAAGAAGGGGGCTTAAACATGAGCCCTGGGGAAGACCCATGTAGCTAATGCGAAAAGTTGCCAAATCGCCATGCGTAAAATGCATGTGCTTTTCGGACAACAAGTTGTGCAAAAAATTGTTCAAAATTGGAGAAAATCCTTGTCGGTGAAGTTTACCCGAAAGAATGTCAATAGAAACGGAATCAAAAGCCCCCTTAATGTCCAAGAACGCAGACGCCATTTGTTCTTTACGAGCATACGCCAGCTGGATATCTGTTGAAAGCAACGCAAGACAATCATTCGTCCCTTTGGCACGGCGGAAGCCAAATTGAGTATCTGATAGTAGACCATTTGATTCGACCCAGTGGTCTAAACGACGGAGTATCATTTTTTCCATCAATTTCCGGATACAGGATAGCATTGCAATCGGCCTATAAGAGTTGTGATTAGAAGCTGGTTTCCCTGGTTTTTGGATGGCGATCACCTTCACTTGCCTCCAATCCTGCGGTACAATGTTTTGCTCCAGGAACTTATTGAACAAGTTCAACAAGCGCCTCTTGGCATTGCCGGGTAGATTCTTCAACAAGTTGAATTTGATTCTATCTAATCCAGGCGCGTTATTGTTACAGGACAGGAGGGCAACTGAAAGTTCTGCCATCGTAATAGGTGATTCTATCGCGTCGTGGCCCGGAGACGCATCGCGAACAATATTTTGCTCAGGAACAGAGTCCGGACATACTTTCCTGGCAAAATCAAATATCCACCTACTTGAAGACTCCTCGCTTTCGTTGACCGTTACGCGATTCCGCATTCTTCGGGCTGTGTTCCAAAGAGTGCTCATCGATGTCTCCCTCGACGTCTCGTTCACGAACCGACGCCAATATCCACGTTTCTTTGCTTTAGCCAAGCTTTTAAGCTTGGTATCAAGCTCCGAATACCGTAAATAGTCGCCAGGTATACCTCCCGTCTGGTAGGCCTTAAACGCGTCGGATCTTTGCGTGTAGACATCGGAGCACTCTTGGTCCCACCACGGAGTGGGAGGCCGTTCTTTGATCGTTACGCCGGGATATTTCTTCGTTTGGGCTTGCAACGCGGCGTCGAGAATCAAGCCCGCGAGGAGGTTGTATTCTTCAAGTGGTGAATGATGTTGAATCGACTCGACCGCTTTTGAAATCATTTCCTCGTATAACTTCCAATCGACATTTCGTGTGAGGTCATACGGAATGTCAATTGGTCGCATGCGAGTTGACCCGTTAGTAATTGAAATAAGAATAGGCAGATGGTCGCTACCGTGAGGATCGAGGATTACCTTCCATGTGCAATCCAACCGTAGCGACGTCGAACATAAGGATAGATCCAAAGCGCTTGGGCGCGCTGGAGGTTTCGGGATACGTGTCATTTCACCGTTGTTTAAAATAGTCATGTCGAAGTCATCGCATAGGTTATAGATTAAAGAGGAGCGGTTATCATTGTATGGGGAACCCCAAGCCACGCCATGAGAGTTGAAGTCTCCCAAAATCAAACGTGGCGAGGGAAGAAGTTCTATTAAATCAAAGAGCAGCCGTTGCCCAACCTGTGCTCTGGGGGGAATATATATTGAGGCAATACAAAGCTCTTTACCTTGTATTGTCATTTGACATGCGACAACTTCGATGCCTGGAATCGAGGGGAGGTTAATACGATAGAAAGAATAGCACTTTTTAATCCCTAAAAGTACTCCTCCATATGGGGTGTCTCGATCAAGGCGAATAATATTAAAATCATGGAAGTTGAGATCAATATTTGAAGTAAGCCAAGTTTCACAAAGGGAAAATGCATCGCATTTGTTTTTATTTATCAAAACTTTAAACGAATCAATTTTTGGTAAAATACTTCTACAATTCCACTGTAAGACAGAGATAGAATCCTTCATATACGCAGTTGAATTAGGCATCGAAGGATACAATCGCTGCAAGGAGAGGCCATTGGGCAGTCAACTGCTTCAAAAATGATCTAACTGTTGGGAGGAATGCTGTAAGAAAAATTTTAATTGGATCGGGTACATTGAAAGTTTCAAAAATCCAGTCCACAATGTCAGAAAATTTCACTAATCCAGAGTTTGTTTCATCAACTGGGAGTGTAAAAGGAGCAACTGGGGTTTTAGATGTTCCTGGCAGTGCTGGGAACTCCTTCTGGGACTTTAAATTTGCCAGCCCAGGAGGAGTTTGCTTCGGTTTTTCCGCAGCACTGTTTGGTTTGTTTGTAACCTTCATTTCACTTTGAGAAATCTTAGGACCTTTTCTGGGAAGTTTAGGAGAGGAAACACTTTTCCTCTTTCTAGACTCCCCAGGATTGGCGTAAGATGCTCCCGCTGGTGAATCGTCAGAATCGGTTTCCTCAGAGGGCAACAGATCGAAGGGGTTCGAAGTAACGGGAGAAGTGGTAACGGTCTTCTTCAGCATGTCAGCGTAGGAACGCTTTGAACGCTCTTTGAGAGACCGTTTTATTTTATCCCTGCGCTGCATGTACACCGCACATGTCGAGAGCTCATGCAGATTTTCTCCGCAGTGAATACACTTTTCAGCGTTAACACTGCAAGAATCTTCCGCATGAGACTCCCCACACTTGCCACAACGTGCCTTATTGCAGCAGTAGGCGGCTGTATGGCCTAACTGCTTGCAATTCAGGCAGTTCATGACGCGGGGCACGTAGAGCCTCACAGGGAGACGAACCCGGTGGATCGAGACGTGGCTTGGTAGTGCAGACCCGGCGAACGTAACTCGAAACGAGTCTGACGGAGTGTATACTGTTTTGCCACCGATGATCGATGCTGACCGCAATTGCTTGCAGTCGAGCACCTTTACTTCGGGACACGTTTTGTTCTTAAAGCACCCTTTGGCACTTTGCAGTATACACTCGACGGACAGACTCGAATCGGTTATGACACCGTCGATCTCCACGTCTCGTGCGGGTATGTAAACGCGATACTCGCGTGTGAAGAGCTCAGAGCAAGCTATATCGTTGGCCTCTTTCAGGTTACCGACCACGACACGGAGCTTGTTAGGCCGGACCTTGGAAATTTCGGTCACGCCCTTGTACTCCTTCGTCAGGTCTTTAGAAATCTGCAAGAGGTTCAACTTTTTCGATTTCGGTCCTGCCTTTGGCCGAAAATAAACAGTATAGCTGCCCTGGGCTCCGTCTGGGTAAAGCCTGGGGCGAGGGGGGACTGAAGAATGAACAGGGGAGGGGGTAACAGAAGGGTCAGGGTCAGAGGGGTTCGGGGATGGTGGCGCGGGAGGCGAGGGATCTACATCCATCGCGCTATGTTTAGCGCACTAGCGCTGACAAGAACACGTACCTTTTTATTTCTCCCTTCCAGTAAGGTTGGTTGTCCGATCGTTCGAAGTAGCAGCCGTTACAGCCAGCAGCACCAATACAGCAGCACCAAACAGCCACCAGCAGCGAGCCAGGTGTGAGATCACTCCACACAGCGATACGACTCGCTGACACTGATGGCTTCTTCTTTTTCCTCGTTTGTGTCTCGTCCACTGCTGTAGCACAATCCAGCCAGCAGCCAAATCGGCTTACGCACCAGCTGGCAGTCACGATGCGAAACAGTTGCACAAAGGAACGACCTTGAACCCGGATTTATTTCACTCGACCAGGCAAACAATGCCAACACTTGTTCACACGTCTTTTGTTTTATACTCTATCGGACCGATCACCAAACACGTCCAGTACTGATGCGTGTTCGGCACAGAATGATGTTGTACTTCTCATATTAAACATTTGCTGTAACATCTTCATGCTTAAAGTCGAGTTGTATGACATATATCCTTGCTAAAATTTTGACGACTAAAATGGGGGCCCGCACAAATTTTCGGGCAATCGGGCCGCCACAACCCTTAAGGCGGCGCTGATCATATCCAATTTTAAATGACGGTAAATCCGACATCATCTCCATGTCTCAGCACTGGCGATGGAAACAAATCACCTCTAGCGATTTTGAATACATATAAAGTAAGCCTAAGATGCATTGACATCGTCGTCAGTATGCGAATAACAAAGAATCGGTGTTGGTGCACTCTCTTTGTTTTCCTTCTTACGATAATATGTCTGTCTGTTTTGCGCTCTGTTTCTGCTTCAACCAATCAGTTTACTAGTGGATGGCCTCAAGGACGGTCCCAACACTTCCTTCAGTGAAAAGCGCTTCCGTATTTTGACAACGCACAAACGCGGATGTTGGCAATCAAAATCTGTCGACCGTCAAATTTTTAGTGTTGAGAAAGCTTTCCCATTGTCGAGGATAGCACAAAGAGGCGATCAGCATCATATCCGATATTAATTTAGGGGAGTTTCTTTCGGCTTCGCAGTCTTTAAAATGTGAAAAGAAAACGATATTTTTCTCTTACACCGACGTTTCGAATAATATATATTCTTTATCAAGGCTCTACAAGTAAATTAAGATCAAAACGATTTTTAGAAACAAATACATAAATTATGCACATAACATCATTACCGAGAGGACCATTTTCCTGTGAAGTGGTTCTTCGGCTAGAGCATTAATTGTCAAAACAGAAAGTAATCATCCTAACAGAACATCCAAAAATACATTAAATAAGCTAAACATGATATCAAATACAATTCATGCTTCTTACATTATGCAAATTAAAAAACAAATTAAAAACTGTACACTTTAACGAAGCGGAACTCGTAGCACTCTCAATCATACTAAACCATTTTTTCCGTAACCAGCAACCTTGCATGCAAACTCTATTGCGCACAAGTTATGCTGTGTGACACTCGGTGGAAGCTGTCAGCGACCGTTGACGTTTGCTGTTGTTTATTTCTGTACTCCGCTTGACGTGTTGCATGATTGCTGTATATGTTGTGCTTAAGCCTTCAACATCACTGCGTTTGTTTACCGTATGATCGTTCGTGATAATGTGGCACATTTCCAACACGTTCAACGCTGTTTTTCGCCTATGTTCATCCAGGATACACACCTCATTCAACTTGAATGAATGGTTCTCGTCGATGCTGTGTTGGAGTAAAGCAGTTTTTTCCCTCAGGTGATGTATTTTGGCAATAGTAGATGGGCTGGTGGCATGTTCGTTTGACTTGAGCTCATCCAGTTTTTTAATGTTTGACCGGTGGTTGCTGATTCTTGTTTTGAGATGCTGTGTAGTGAGTCCAACATAGCACGCATCGCAGTTGGCACAGGGAATTTTGTAAATGACGTTGCTGCGATCTAATGTTGCGATCCGATCTTTGGTGTTCGTGAACAAATGGTTTATGGTGTGCTCATAACGTGTAGCGAGGGTAATTTCTGGGAAATCTATACGCAGTGATTTCTTTATGCGCGCCGTTAATCTGTCGATGTAGGGCATAGCTTTGTATGTTGTTGAACAAATGGTTTATGGTGTGCTCATTACGAAAGTAATTTAGCGAGGGTAATTTCTGGGAAATCTATACGCAGTGATTTCTTTATGCGCGCCGTTAATCTGTCGATGTAGGGCATAGCTTTGTATGTTGTTGGCAATGTTTCTGCTGGGGCATCTTGTACGTTCTTCCTCATTAGTCTGTTCTGCAATCTATTTCGCAGCGATAAAGGATAGTGGTTGACCTTAAGATGTTCGTCTATGAAGTCGTTGATCGCTTTTGGGGGGAGGTTTGTGCTGAGTTTTCGTACTCTCATGATAAAGTTGGCAACCACATTCATTTTCATGACGGGTGACAAGAGAAAAAGTCCAGGAATCTACCCGAGGCCATGGGTTTGGAATACCATTCCGTTTTGATGGACTGGTCTGCTTTGCGGACTAGCACCATGTCGAGATATGGAATTCTACCTTCCTCTTCTCTTTCACACGTAAACTGTAGGTTGCTGTCATAGCTATTAAAAACATCTAGAACTTCTTCGACTTTGTCTGCGGGCACAGCAAGGATTAAGTAATCTACATATTTTTTTAAAAGTGGGAGCGGGAAATTCAACCGTTCTACCACTTCTTCAAGCAATAATTCCATAACTAAATCAGCTGCAGTTGGCGAGAAGGGATTCCCCATGGCGGTTCCAGAGATCTGTTTGAAGTACTGTCCACGAAATGAGAAGTAGCTACATTCCATGCAGAAATTTACAATTTCAATGAAAAAATCAAGGTTGATTTTCGTGTGTCGTTTGATTCTATCCCATTTGGTTATTATTGTGTGTATTACTAGACTCCTGGATATGCAAGTGAATTAGATACCACATCTAACGAAATAAGAATGTAGCTTGGTGGCAGTCGTACCGTATTAATGTACTCGCAGAAACTGAAAGAGTCTGTTACATTATACTCACACTCAATCGATGCTCGTCGGATGCGTCCAATATATTTAGACAGCATGTATGATGGTCCTCCGATGTTGGGTACGACGGGCCGGAGCGGTAGGTCCTGCTTATGTGCTTTCGGTAGTCCATATATTCTTGGGCACTGCGATGACAAGGTGCGTAGCTGATAGACTGTTGTTGAATCAATCAACTCTAAGTTTAGCAGTCGATTTACCAAATCGTTGTTTTGCTTTTGAAAACCTGATGTGGGGTTGGTTTTAGTGGGCTTGTATGTGTTCTCATCAGACAGTAGGTGTAGCATTTTTGAGTTGTAATCATTCTCGTACATTATAACGGTTTGTTTTCCCTTGTAAGACTGAACAATAATCGTGTCTGGGTTATCTTTGACGAAGCGCCTTGTTATTTTGCAGGCATGTTGTAAGAATGCGTTCAGAGGATCGTATGATGCTGAATCAAACGTGTGCAGATAGTTCTGAATCATATTGACGACATTGCATCGATTACGATCTCGCACTGATTTATCCGGATTGGAAATAAGGACATTTTCCAAATCCGCGATCAAGTGGAAAACTGGCTTACAACTCAAAAATGCTACACCTACTGTCTGATGAGAACACATACAAGCCCACTAAAACCAACCCCACATCAGGTTTTCAAAAGCAAAACAACGATTTGGTAAATCGACTGCTAAACTTAGAGTTGATTGATTCAACAACAGTCTATCAGCTACGCACCTTGTCATCGCATTGCCCAAGAATATATGGACTACCGAAAGCACATAAGCAGGACCTACCGCTCCGGCCAGTCGTACCCAACATCGGAGGACCATCATACATGCTGTCTAAATATATTGGACGCATCGTGCGAGCATCGATTGAGTGTGAGTATAATGTAACAGACTCTTTCAGTTTCTGCGAGTACATTAATACGGTACGACTGCCACCAAGCTACATTCTTATTTCGTTGGATGTGGTATCTCTATTCACTTGTATACCCAGGAGTCTAGTAATACACACAATAATAACCAAATGGGATAGAATCAAACGACACACGAAAATCAACCTTGATTTTTTCATTGAAATTGTAAATTTCTGCATGGAATAGCTACTTCTCATTTCGTGGACAGTACTTCAAACAGATCTCTGGAACCGCCATGGGGAATCCCTTCTCGCCAACTGCAGCTGATTTAGTTATGGAATTATTGCTTGAAGAAGTGGTAGAACGGTTGAATTTCCCGCTCCCACTTTTGAAAAAATATGTAGATTACTTAATCCTTGCTGTGCCCGCAGACAAAGTCGAAGAAGTTCAAGATGTTTTTAATAGCTATGACAGCAACCTACAGTTTTCGTGTGAAAGAGAAGAGGAAGGTAGAATTCCATATCTCGACATGGTGCTAGTCCGCAAAGCAGACCAGTCCATCAAAACGGAATGGTATTCCAAACCCATGGCCTCGGGTAGATTCCTGGACTTTTTCGCTTGTCACCCGTTGCATATGAAAATGAATGTGGTTGCCAACTTTATCATGAGAGTACGAAAACTCAGCACAAACCTCCCCCCCCAAAAGCGATCAACGACATCATAGACGAACATCTTAAGGTCAACCACTATCCTTTATCGCTGCGAAATAGATTGCAGAACAGACTAATGAGGAAGAACGTACAAGATGCCCCAGCAGAAACATTGCCAACAACATACAAACCTATGCCCTACATCGACAGATTAACGGCGCGCATAAAGAAATCACTGCGTATAGATTTCCCAGAAATTACCCTCGCTACACGTAATGAGCATACCATAAACCATTTGTTCACGAACACCAAAGATCGGATCGCAACATTAGATCGCAGCAACGTCATTTACAAAATTCCCTGTGCCAACTGCGATGCGTGCTATGTTGGACTCACTACACAGCATCTCAAAACAAGAATCAGCAACCACCGGTCAAACATTAAAAAACTGGATGAGCTCAAGTCAAATGAACATGCCAGCAGCCCATCTACTATTGCCAAAATACATCACCTGAGGGAAAAAACTGCTTTATTTCAACACAGCATCGACGAGAACCATTCATTCAAGTTGAATGAGGTGTGTATCCTGGATGAACATAGGCGAAAAACAGCGTTGAACGTGTTGGAAATGTGCCACATTATCACGAACGATCATACGGTAAAAAAACGCAGTGATGTTGAAGGCTTAAGCACAACATATACAGCAATCATGCAACACGTCAAGCGGAGTACAGAAATAAACAACAGCAAACGTCAACGGTCGCTGACAGCTTCCACCGAGTGTCACACAGCATAACTTGTGCGCAATAGAGTTTGCATGCAAGGTTGCTGGTTACGGAAAAAATGGTTTAGTATAATTGAGAGTGCTACGAGTTCCGCTTCGTTAAAGTGTACAGTTTTTAATTTGTTTTTTAATTTCCATAATGTAAGAAGCATGAATTGTATTTGATATCATGTTTAGCTAATTTAATGTATTTTTGGATGTTCTGTTAGGATGATTACTTTCTGTTTTGACAATTAATGCTCTAGCCGAAGAACCACTTCACAGGAAAATGGTCCTCTCGGTAATGATGTTATGTGCATAATTTATGTATTTGTTTCTAAAAATCGTTTTGATCTTAATTTACTTGTAGAGCCTTGATAAAGAATATATATTATTCGAAACGTCGGTGTAAGAGAAAAATATCGTTTTCTTTTCACATTTTAAAGACTGCGAAGCCGAAAGAAACTACCCTGAGTAAACTAACAGTCGATAAAAAGTATGGTGGATATTAATTTAAACAACAAATTGTCCTTTTGAAGAAAAAATTGCTTCTGCTCAAACCAATCAACTTACTAGTGGATGGCCACTAGGACGGTCCTAACTAAGTACCAGCCTTAGCGGCAGCCGCAGTGAGTACCAGCAGCGGTGGTGGCAGTAGCTTCAGTGGTAAGTTCAGCGGAACTACTCCTATCTCTAGTAAAAAAGCTGCCTGGGTTCGGTAGCACCGTTTCCAAAGAAAAGCTCTGCCTTATTTCACTCTCCAAAGACGAGCATGTTAACTAGCAAATTCTTCTACAGCGTTACGTAATTTTTATGAGGCGTGGCGATACGTTTCGTTAAATAGGGGCGGTCGGGGTCTCGACATCGGGGTTTTTTGCGTTACATGATTTATGGATGTCGCCTTGTTGGAAAGATAACATTTTCGGGTACGAGCCAAAATTAAAAAATAATTATCTAAAAAGCTTATTTTTTAAAATCTTTTTTCCCAAAATCTATTTTTTTCATAAAAACTGCAAAAGATTACCTAAACAAAGAAACCCGTCCGATCACGGAGAAATCAAGAAAAATATATGATTTAAAAAAAAAACAATCAATTTTTTTTGAGGGGCATATTTATTTTGTAAGGACAAAATTGCTATCTAAAATTTTGCCGAATACACAATGCGAATCAGACAAACCGTTTTGACTGTAGAAATTTTTTTAACTTCCAATAGAGCACTTTATGAAGAATTAAAAATTTTTTTACAGTCAAAACGGTTTGTTTGATTGGCATAGTGTCTTCGGCAAAGTTGTAGATAAAAATTTTGTCCTTCTATAAAAAAGTACCCTGTGAAAACTTTCGAAAAATTGTAACTTTTTTCTTATTTATCCATGATCGGACCTGTTTTATTGTTTAGGTAATCTTTTGTAGTTTTTTATAAAAATAACCAGATTTGAAAAATGAGCTTTCTTAGATATTTTTTAAATATTTCTTTTAACTTAGAAAAAAAAAATTTCTAGAGTGTGTATTTTTTCGAAAAAACAAAATTATTATCTTCAGCTTTGTCGAAGACGTCATATCATCAAACAAACCGTTTTGGCCCTGAAAATATAAGTAATCATCAAATCCCAAAATAGTATTTTTTAATAGTTTCTCAAAAATGAGTCGTGTTCCAAAGAATTAAACCAATAGCACAAAATGGCATCTTTTACCTATAGCAACGTCTATGCAAAGCTTCAGCCAAATCAAAAATGACATTAAAAAAATATAAAACTGGGACATTTTTTGTGGAAATGCTCTGCAATGCTTTTACTGTTTGTCTCTTAAGCAAATATAAAAAGAGGGTAGTGTTTAGATAGGAAAGTAGATTGCGTCGTTTGCTTCGCATACCGAAACTGAAAAAAAAAACAATTGCTCGTCATTCATGTTTGCTCTTTGAATGATATAGAAGTTATCTCAGCAGTCCGCACCGCGGTGTACTTCTGTGTATTCTTACTAGAGTAGTGATTCACCACTCTTTTTTCTGCAAAGATCTCCCAGCTGGTATCGAGGTACGATGCTGGCCTAACAAGCCAGTCGTCGTATGTTCGAGTCCTGGCTCGGGAGAGACTGTTAGTGTTAGCAGGATCGTAGCGCTAGCCCCGCAATTGTCCTGTACACTTAACAGTCGGCTGCGAAGTCTGTGTATAGTAAAACAGAAGGTCGAATTCCGATACGGAATGTAGCACCAAGGCTTTGCTTTTTTTTCTGCAAACGTCAGAAACACATCGCAAACCAGAAGGAAGAAATGCGGTGCAAAAAAATTGCTACACGCAGCGCTCATGCTGGGCAAAAACGAGCGGCGAATATTTACGCTGCTCTTTTCACATATTGAGGAGAATAACAAATTTGACGACAATCACAAAGTTTTAAAATTTTTTTTTTGTATTCAGCTTGTCATTTTTTTTCTTTTTCCTACAACTACATTCATTAAAATGAACAAAATAAAAAAAAAACATTTTTATCATTCATCAGTAACTTTGTAACTATGACTTAAACATGTTATCAATTTTCAACGCAGAGCAATGAAGTAATAATGATAACTATCGAACTTCAAAATAGCCCGTCACTTTAACTATCTAACGACATATTGATTATTGTAATCCATCACGTAGTTATACAGTTTCAATTTCTGTTTGAAATCTAACCTACATTAAGTCGGTTCTATTTTCTTTCTCACAGATTGTACCCCAGTTAGAGAAACGAAGTCGCAGTCCAACGTCAAAAGAATGAACAAATGGATTTTAAGGATTATTTTTTAGTTGAATTTAGTTGTAGAGTGTTGTTTTTTATTCCTTTTTGAAAAAAAAAAAATGGAATTAATCCCGGTACGTGACAAGAAACTGCAAATATCAGGCAGTGTACACGTTTTAAGTTTGATACCGAAGCTGGTGATAAAATTATTTTTAAATTATTGGTCCCAAGCAAATTGGAATCGTGTACGTTATTTTTCCGTCTTGCTTTTTATCTACAATCAGGCTTCTAAAAATAAATTTCGCCTTGAGCTGATAACACAAATATTACGCGATCCATACAACTCCTCCAGCTGTTGTTTTCATACTTCATCACCTCAAACTTTATGTAACACACATAAGCTTCGAATTAATGCACAACATTCAAAAGATAACAACAAAAAAAATATCAACAGTAGTAACTTTTGTAGTGTTGTCGAACAGAGTCATGTCAGGATAGCCCGAATTAGCAGGTTAACACAAAGTGCAATAGTTCACCTCCAACTGACGGAAGGTATTAATCCTAATTTTGAAACTCGGTTCAGAAAACAATCAATTAGCATGTGGGACTTCGCAGAGAAAAAAAAAACCACGCCGCCTGGCACGTTTCGCAGTACGCGCGACCGCCATTGCAAACCTAACCTCGTTCTGATTCTCACGAGGAACAAACAGCCTGTCAATCTTCCTTTGTTGTTTGTAGGTTCATCGTCAGAGAGCATCATCGGGCCAATATGATCATCATTTACCATCATCGGTGGAAGCATGTGTTTATTGCTGGCTGACCGACGTATGACGGATCGAAAATAAGACCGCGCTGTGCTGTGCGTCGCCGTTCGTTCTGCAGCGAGCATCAACGAAACGTGTGCTACCAAGCAGAACCGAGCCCCGAACAGTGCGCATGTAGAATGAAACGCAATAGACCGAATGTTTTTCAAGGTTTCTCGCCGAAATTTTATTTTGCGCGAATCTGCACACCCGCGAACACGAGGAAGAAAACAACATTAGGAAGATTTTTTGCACACCACCTAGCGGTTAGAAGCGAATGCGTATGCTTCTGAATACTCCGTCTGGCGGTTGTTTGCGGGAAATTTTTGGAGGTCTGTGGTGTGCGTTCTGTCGCAATTCGGTGTTTTTTTTGTAAACAAATACCACTACCACACATACGTAGTCACACACAGAATGGGGACAGTGCGAGTCAGAGCGGGAGAGTCCGCCCTAAATTGACGGAAATATGCGTATTGCTTCGCGGTGCGGACAGTGATGTGGTTTACGACTATGGCCGCCGCCATGTGGTTGGGTTTAAATCTATCGCAACATGTGAGGAGTTTGTTTATAGGAAATTACTTGTTGGTAGTGGAGCTCCGCACTCTCGGGGAGGGGTGTTACCCGCTGCGCCAACGCGCGCGGCGCGTAATTTGCAAAAATCAGCCGACAGGCTTGGCTTGCGATGTGTATTTGCGCTTCGCATGAATTTGATCATATGATTCGACGGAACAGTAATTAGGAAACCAGATGCTTTGGGGGAAAAAAGATCCGTGAGCTTAATCGAGATTAATAGAGTACAAGTAGATTGGACATACCAATTTTTTATGTTTGTCAAATACATCGTTCAACGAACAGCAAATTTTTCCTGTACCGTTTTCGATTAGGATTGAATTCTTTCTCTGGTTGATGTGATTTGTATAACAATGTCATATGTCAAAGACGAGTTCTGCTATCAAGTGAGGTCCCTATAGGACAACCATCAACCTGTATCTGAAACAACAAACATTAATTTGAGTATAGTCGGATATTAATATATCAACATCAATATCTAGGTCAACAATCATAGATGCCCTTAGACATTTAGTGTAGTTCTCGTGTTAGACTTTTTTCCATCATCAAATATTACTCATTTTGCGAAACTCTAAATGACGAGTGATTTGACTTAATTAAGATCATTCAGTCACCACCTGGCTCGAATTCAACTTTATCCGCCCGCATTGGAATTTAGCTTAAAGGCCTCACCGTTGTTTTTTTTTCAATACCGCCTGTCGAAAATGATTCAAAATTAACTGCCCTGCGTTCATACTATGATGACTCATTGCACCTGTCAACGAATTTAGCTGTGAATAGTAGTACACACTTTATGGTTTCTTATTTAGCTGTTAATATTTACTGTCAATCATTTAAACGAAACATATTAAGATGCATCGTGAGGATTAAACCTTCGAACGTAAAAAGTGAGTTCAGGAGGGCTATATCATTAAACTATTTTAATTTGTACGATAGTTAAAACATCGATTGTTTCACGTTCACATGCGGCTGCAGCTTTCAAAAGACACCAACGCCTAACGCCCGCTTACTGCTGCGTTCCGAAACTATCTCAAACCCTTGTTTGCGCCAAGCTTTGTCTGCGAAATTCCCCTTAACGGCCCACGGCAGATTGAATCGAAATGAAAAGTCCATTTCAAGCTTGCCTGTCGCCAATACCTGGTCGCAGGTTACCTCGCAGCGATTTTACCGTTTTCGGATAATTTAATGGCCTGACATATATGCGTGGACGGTAGATTTTGGAAGCTGTCAACCTGCCGGAGACAAATTCGGGAATGGGCCGCAAATGTGTAATATACAAAAAAAGTTCTGTTGGTCGGGTTTCGGTTCTTCTGATCTGTACTCCAATGTTTCGCACTTAATTTTTCGCGTGTAGTGTACCATGTTTTACCATGTTATGGATTTTGATTCCAATTGCAAAATTGCCTTTTATCTGTTCTGTACCACGTTCAGGGTAGATTACACTGGTTAACACGGGTGTGGTCCTAAAGCTTACAAAATGAAAGATTATAGCTTTTCAAACAATCCTATGAATTTTGGTGCTCCTAGCCACCAACATTTTTTCAGAGACTTAAATGAGTTTTCTTGTAAACATAACGTTGAAGCGACGAACCCGGCGAGCAATTACTATGCGACACTTTGGCGTAAGTTAATGCATTTTTACACTGCCTAGAGGCACCAAATTCCACAGGAATGGTTAAAGGGCTATAATTTTCCTAGAGTAACTATACTTATTTTTAGGGCAGCATTTTTTTCGCTTGATATGATGTGGTGTTATTTTTTAAGTAAAAATACCTAAAAAGTGAAAAATCATGTCCCTTAAGCTGGAAGTACAAAGTCAGCAGAACAAAGAGTTAATAGCATGAAAATTTAGTGCTCATTCGATGCTCATTTAATGCCATATCGCCGAATTTAATGCTCCATCATTTCTTTGAAAAATGCATTTGTTTGCTAGCTTAAGAAAATAGCTAGCAGACAATATACGAAAATAGCATTTTCAGTCACAAAACGGTTCTATAACGGTCAAAATAACTTAATGCTCATTTAATGCTCTTGAAAAAACTTGATTTTCATGATAATAGTATTGATTTTGTATAAATTTCTCAATAATATTATAATAATATGATAATACATAAATAGCTTCAATTTTTTCAAACATTCTCCTCTGAAAACAATCAGAATCCTTTTGATACGATTAGATACCAATTAAATGCTCCCATATGCGAGCAGTTTCAATAACTTAGGTCCATTTTTCATTAAATATATTTTTTTCAAAAATATCGTTCTGCAAGCTTAAGAAAAAAGTTAGCAGAACATTGGCCAGAAACAGCATTTTTAAGCAATAAACTGTTGTAGAATGGTCATAATAATTTAATGCTCATTAAATACTCTTGAAAAAACCTGATTTTCATGATAATTTTATTGATGTTGCATTAATTTTTTAATAATATTATAATAATATGATAATACATGAATAGCTTCAATTTTTTCAAACATTTTCCTCTGAAAACAATTAGAATCCTTTTGATACGATTAGATACCAAATAAATGCTCCCATTTACGAGCAGTTTCAATAACTTAAATATTCAAATTAAAATTAAAATTAAATTTAAAAAATGTAATTTAATTTATTGAGATTTGTTTGCTGTCTCAATTAGGACTTATCATTCGTAGGGAGTTAAACCTACTTATCAAAAAAAAAAAAGAATATAAACTGACAACTAACTCAATTCAAAACTTATTGACTAAAAAGAGAGCTCATCGTAGCAATTGTGGATTGTCGAAAATTGTTAATAATTTTATTTGACATAGCTTCATGTTTCTACACCAGTAAGTCTATGTTATTCGAGTGTACCAAACCATGACGCTTCAAAATCATTTTCAGAATTTTATTCCGAACCTGTTATCTGTGCAAAAGAGAAAAAAAAAATGGGCGGTACAGCGGTACAGCTTGGAGAATTTCGTTTTGATTGGGAAATTGAACTTTGTTTACCTTGCCGTGCCTTAACAATTGCTAGACGGACAGGGCATTAATAAAAATTTGACATATGGTTGCTGTTACAATTCGCACAGCGAAAATTTTTACTCTCTTTCACAGGACATATAGCCTTTCTGTGAGAAGAGTCTCCACAAATGAGGCATTTTTGGTCCAAGTTACAGATTTTTGAACCATGGCCATAACGTTGGCAAATTCGCAATTGGGCTTTTCTCCTCCCCTAAACTTTCTATATAACTCCCACTTCACCTGAACATTATGGATGGCATGTGGTTTGTCAAAAAATTTCAAATTGTCAACCTCAGTGCGGTTAGCAAAACAAAGCCTGGGTGCTACATTCCGATTCGGAAATTGACATTTTGTTTGCTATACAAAGACTTCGCAGCCGACTGTTTTAGTGTTGCGGGGCTAGCGCTACGATCCTACAGACACTAACAGTCTCTCCCAAACCGAGACTCAAACTTACGACGACTTGCTTGTTAGGCCAGCATCGTACGACGAGACCATCTGGGAGATAAGTCCGGTTAAAATGAATCAAATAATTAACAAGGGAAATTCCAGCTCTCTGATTTTCTCGCCTCATGATTTTCGTTTCATTAGATATGCCAATTAATTCTGTTGGGGTAAGTTTGATGATCGGTGGTTGAGCGGTGATGATGATCTCATCAACGGTTTGATCGTTGGTGAGACCTTTCAAGGCAACCTCAACCGGCTTGGCGTTCTTGATGTCATAGGTTAAAAATTTGTATATCTTATCAGTTTAATACCGACAAGACGATTATAGCCTTTAATTGACTCAGCTAATAAGCAATCGCCGCTAATAAGCATAAACAGTTGATGAAACAAGTGACCAAATAGTACCCAACAAATCGAAAAAAGGGACCAACAGTTGTTAGAAAATAGCCAGAGAAGTTATTGTTATTGAAAAGGATACGGAATAAGGGATTGGGCGATCTACAGGGAAAGATCAATCTTCAGGATCGATTCAGCTGAGCGGTCCCAGATCGATCCATCTAAAAAATCGGAGCTGCAGGATCTATCTCTGTTGAATCGATCTTTCGAAGCATTTTTTTTGAGCGCTGTGAAATTCACTGAACCAAGCGCCATTTTTTTAATTGAGTTAAGTATTAACACCAGTGTACGTGAGAATGAATAATCTATCATTCATGAAGAACAGAAGAAAGTATTCAATTGGTATCTAATCGTATTAAAAGGATTCTGATTGTTTTCAGAGGGAAATGTTTGAAAAAATTAAAGCTATTCATATATTATCATATTTTTGAAAAATTTATACAAAATCAATAAAATTATCATGAAAATCATGTTTTTTCAAGAGCATTTAATGAGCATTAAATTATTATGACCATTCTACAACAGTTTATTGCTTAAAAATGCTGTTTCTGGCCAATGTTCTGCTAACTTTTTTCTTAAGCTAGCAGAACAATATTTTTGAAAAAAATATATTTAATGAAAAATGCACCTAAGTTATTGAAACTGCTCGCATATGGGAGCATTTAATTGGTATCTAATCGTATCAAAAGGATTCTGATTTTTTCAGAGAAAAATGTTTGAAAAAAAATGAAGCTATTCATGTATTATCATATTATTATAATATTATTGAAAAATTTATGCAACATCAATGAAATTATCATGAAAATCAGATTTTTTCAAGAGCATTTAATGAGCATAAAATTATTTTGACCATTCTACAACAGTTTATTGCTTAAAAATGCTGTTTCTGGCCAATGTTCTGCTAACTTTTTGCTTAAGCTAGCAAACAAATGCATTTTTCAAAAAAAAGATGGAGCATTGAATTCGGCGATATGGCATTAAATGAGCATCGAATGAGAACTAAATTTTCATGCTATTAACTCTTTGTTCTGCTGACTTTGTACTTCCAGCTTAAGGGACATTGAAAAGTCTCACTTCGGATCAACCGATTTTTTTTTAATTATATGTTACTAGTTTTCTACTAGTTAATAAATAGATCATATCTGTGTAAAATACTACTGTATTTAAATTCTGCTCTGAATTTTCGTCAGATTTGCATGCCCATCTAGTTTTTATCTTTTCAGACCGAAATTATTTTTTTTGAAATTGGAAATGTTCATTTTTGTTTAAATGTACCTAAAAATTACTGAATTGTACAAAGGTAATGTAAACTGAATCCATATGGTACAATTCGCTATACTAGGTATATTGATTACATTTGCTAACATATCTATTAAAACATACCCGAAATCATGTTGCCTTTCACTTCATAGTTTCTTTTTTTTTGTATTCCATTTTTCTTCGGGCGATTATCGCAAATGAATATACGCCGTCACTGACAAATCATGCCTACTCCAGAAAGATTACAGAAAAATCACCCAAAGCTCCTCGTCCGACGTTCGCCCGGTGCCTGTCTCTTTCTCACACCAGAGCCAGTTTGCGATAAGTGGATACAGCCGCAGCATATCTGGCGCAGCTCATGTGCATGTGCATATTTTTATCCCCGGCGCAAAGAAGCCCGTGAGAGTTACGCTCGCGACTTGTACGCGATACAATTATCATTCATTCCTAGTCCTTTAATTTTATGCTTCTACGGCTCGACGCGGTCGGGTGCAGGTTTGCCGAGCAAGACGTCGTCCTCGGCTGGGCACAAGCTGTTACGAAATTACGCGACGCTCACAGTGGGTAAAACAATGTCGAATTATGGCTTGAAAAGATGCTGTAGTCTTGTGGATCGAGTTACGCCTGTGCTTAAACTTATCGTTCATTGTCCGCAGCCGGATCGCATGGCCAACGTGTAATGCATATGGTGAACTCGGCCGGGAACCCAAACGAAACGACAGATATGCGATTTGTGGGCCCTGCCCTGACTGCTGTTTCGGATTCCGTCGACGTATATGTTCGAATCGACCGCCGCCGTCGTGTACGATGTGACCTAGTTTCAATGCTGCAAAAATCATTTTCGTCTGGCTGCGGTGGTTTAGGTCCTGGCCATGGCGGATGCGAGCGGCGGCGCGAGCCAATTTGCTCTGTACATTGAAGCACGGCAGGGCGAATCGGTTCGCGCCGCTGTTCGCGTCCACTATGGCCAGGGTCTCGAGTCGAGAGAAGTCCCCTGCGAAGTATAAAGCATTGTTCGAGGTTCGGGTTTATTTTCGCCGGCACTGGTGCGGTGCATCGTAAACCGAACCGAGGGCACTTGCTGCCACAACGGCGGCTAACCGCGCATCGAATTGGTGCATATATACACAGATACTTTTACTGGTACTGCTTTCTTATTATTTGCCTGGTTTTCGGTAGCGTGCGCGGCTGTGTAGTCTGTCGAGACGCGACTGTGGCCACCGCCTTTTCAGCGACGACGGTGACGATGACATAGTGGATCGATTTCAATTGAGGCCCCAGCGATCACCGGTCCGGATGACCTCGTGCTACCTTACGCTGCGGTATTCCGGCGCGACGTTACTACTGTTACTCTACACATGTATGAATGCACTGCCCGCATCGCACTGCACGTCCAGGAGTGCAGCACCAGACATTTGCAACTTTCGAAATGGGTCTGATGCCCTTTTAGGGGAACTGCACGTGGTCGGACGGGAGTCGTTTGATTATTGATGACCGTCAACTATACATTGTATGTTCGCCGGTTTCTCACACATTGCACCGTTGCCGCAGCCTGTTGTTTCTGGAAACTGTCACGTACTGTGTCGGTGCAGTGTGTGAATTCATTTCACTCGCTCGCTGCGACTCGTATTTCTTTCGTTTTTGAAAGAGTTTAATTACCCGCAAACGGAAAGAATATGAATATGTTTATTTGCTCGGTATAGGCAGTAGTAGCTTACCAGCATTGAATTCAGAGTCTTCCCTGTGGCTCATATGCTATGGGAACTACGAAAGAAATTTGTAGAAGTTAGATGTTGTTTCGTTTATTGTACTGCATTTGATTAGTCATAATCACCTAAAGCGTTTACGCCGCTAACAAAATTCTCAAAACGGTCAAACAACCTACTTCTATACAATTAGTTTTTTCCTGACTTTGTCATTTTAGACTGTCTGGTTCTTATTTGGAATGACGTTGTAGTTTAAAAATGGCATATGGAAAACTGTAGCTTAAAGAAACCTTGAACATTTTGAGAAGGATCAGACATCATTTAATTATGATTTTCATTATCATTTGAATTTTGTTCTTACTCTCAAACTTTCGATTCATTTCGTATGCTGGTACAGATAGCATCATCGTTGAAATATAAAATAAAGTAACATATGGAAGCTTCGCAGCCGCAAGGTTACAGAGTCGTCCGCTTTGATAAGCAAGTGGTTGTGACTTCGAATCTGAGTAGAATCAGGCCATTTGGCTGTCAAAGGACTTTAACATGGGTTCATTCTCAGGCTCTCCACTATATACCATTCCTTCAAGCTGAATTCTATAGTACCCCTGCTGACTTTCGTCCTAACAAAAATAAGTCCCTCTCATAATAAAACTGGTCTGAGTAACGTATAATAGTTTTCTTCAGGGAATTGTAATTATGACGCGATCTTGGCTGGAGGAACGAAGTTTCGATAAGACTTCTTCCTCTTGACAAAATATAAGTCCTACTTATAATAACCCTAACCAGAGGTAGTTGAAGCATTAGGTGCCTCTTCAATTAATTGTGTGTGATTGTGGCGCGGTGTTGGTAATAAGAACGAGGTTTCGATAAGACTCCTTCCTCTTGACATAATAAGTTCCTCTTAGAATGGCGGACAGGGACGTTAGGTGAAGTCTCATTCCAGGAAATTGTAATTTGGTGATATTGGTAGGAAAGAAAGAGGCTCGATATATTAGAGCAGTAAGCTTGAAACGGTAGGGTGAAATCTCACACAAGCACGGATATAAATAAAAAGCGTATCTTTTATTTCAATAGTGATACTGACAATTATATTAAGTGCGGAGTACAGAAAATATAGAAAATATAGATCAAATGTCGTTGGTCGCAGTGATGAGTCCACATAGGGGAAAAACATATGTTAAGTAATGTAATACTATTTAATAAAACAAAATAACTTGGAAAATAAAAACAAAGAAACGAAATAAATGGAGTTGATAACAAATGCTAACTGTGAATTTATGATGTAATTAAATTTTAACAGTTTAATGCATTTGAATGCAAACATTTTTTTTTCATAGATTTTTCTTCTATGGTCAATTTACGCATTGATAAACAGACAGACTTTTCACACTTTCATGGGTACCCGATCTTGCTCGGGATTCAATATTAGTTCTTGTTGTTATGGCTTAGAAATTACTGAGATCTTATTGGTTGAGCTCGGAAATGAATATTCTATGTTACCATTGCTTGTTTAGTTTTCAATCGGATTGCAAGGAGATCATTTTGCCAATCAGGAACCAATCTTTGGTTTACCCTCTTAAAACCTTTAATGTCAAATACACCTGTGCCAAATTTGGTACATACAGTGTTAATGGAACATACATTCAAATACACTTCCACTTTTATATAGATAGATTTCAGAAGTCTTGTTTAAACGATGTCCCTAATCTGAAGCAACATTTTCCAGCTTGTATGTGCCACCCTGCTTAGGAATAAAATAACATTGGAAACCGATTTTCAGTTTCGATTCTTTAATTATTAGTACAAACATTTTTTAGCTTTACACAGGTTCGCAGTAATCGTAAGTCTCGAATTGAATTTGAAATCTTCAACCATCAATTGCTCGTTGGCGGCATTTCAGTTCCGGAAACACCAATATTGGAAATTATTTCAGCATTTTCTTCGATTTTACCAAGCTTTCCAAAATACGGAATACCCCATCTTTGGTTCAAAAATGATATCACACATCGATCATAAAATCATACTGGGGAATTCATGATGAATTTTTACGGATTTCCTGTAACCAAAAGTAACCACATCTAATTTCAAATGTCATCGCACATCGATTTTCGACCATTTTAGTTTCGTGAATACGTTCCAATATTTAGGTTTTTGAACTGTTCCCTCCTGTTCCCCCTTGAACTGTTCCGGCCTCCAAATCTGACCACGAGCCTGAAAATCGTCGTATTCATTCATGAAGTTCCAATGCTTAAAAAATCAAGACTTTCTTGTCAATTGAGATCCCCTTCTTTTTTACGGGTTACTATTTCTTGACGTAAAATCAAGGTTGCATATTCAATTTTCAGCTGTCAACTCCATTCAATTGGTCGCGTGCCGATAATTCGCTCCACAAGTACAATTGTGAAACATGATGTACGACAAAGTTGCAGTCCTTAAGTAATGCTACAAGTTTGTCAAAGAAAGCAATGCTTTAACTCTTATGCCTAAAGTGTGAAAGCCCATATTCAGTGGGGTATTCAGCCAATATTTGCGGTGAATATCACCGTGAATATTGGCTGAATATAGGCTCTCACACTTCAGGTATAAAAGTTAGAGCGTTTCACAAAATTGCATTTTTGGAACGAGCTATCGGCACGCGGCGATAAAACACCCCATAATTGAATATGCAACCTTGCGTAGAATTACGTCTTACGGCCAGTGTTGTTAATCTCGCTTATAAAAAAGCATGCGATATTCCAAGTGGTATTCTCACTGCTACCGAAATCACACACTGGAGTATACTCCATTCGAACTGTTTCTCATCCTTTTCCACTTCTTTCATTACACACCACCGAATGTTGATGCTTGCGAGCCTTCTCGAACCAACGTAAGCTGACATTCGCTCCCGAAATCATGTGCACACATTCCCGTATACTCTCCTACTCGCGAGCACGAAGATTATTGCGGCGCGATGAAGCGGAGTAACAAAAAGTATTTCGACGAATAGGTAGTCCGACACCCTGCACATTTCAGCATGCGACACTATACAGATTCTCAATTATACTCTCGGCTGTCGGTGCACGAAGCAAACTTGCTTGGCTACAATTCAGCACATGACAAATCGCATGTGCGAGTCAACGAAGGAAGCATGTTCGCTTTTCTGGCGCATTTTTTAAGCACTCCTAATCGTGTACTCCTACTCGCGAGTGCTTGCTCGCGTACTCATCGTGAGTAGAAAGACAAAAAAAAAATTGCGAGCGATTACATGTTGGCTGCTGCTCTAGCAAGTGCGTGAATATGTAAAAAACAGTTTCCCGAAGGGGGTATGTAAACGATTGGATGAGCGAAACACACATCTCATTCTCAAGCAGGAAGAAGTTTGCAACGCTGCTTACGGCAAGAATGTGGAATAAAGGATCAAATTGATTTACTGGAAACATCGAGAGCCTCACGAAACTTACCCAATATCAAATGCTTATAACTCGGTCAGTTTTCAACGGATTTCCTTCATTTTTGAAACAATTGCTTGGAAAATTAGTGGAGCGTCCATCAAAATACAGCAATTTGTGCTTTGATGATGCTGAACATGGAACTATTGAAAAATATAAAGATTAGTTTTGAACGCAAATCTCGACCAATCAGAGCTGAAAACAAAGCAGGGTATGCGTGTTTTTAAAACCGGGATGATATGAAGAGGCGGAAATCGACTCAAGACACTTATTTAAAACTCAATATGGTGACTCCCGGTTCCTTAAAAAACAGCCTAAAATGATCAAATAGCCCTACTATGGGTATTTTAGTAACCGAAATGATGAACAGAAGCCAAATATGAACTTCATGTGCTTTTTTTCTGGAAAACGACGAGAAAAAAAACTGAAATTTCTTGTTTCAGACCATCAGACCATCATAGCAATCGAGTGAATTCCCTAAACCAGTGGTTCCCAACCTTTCGGGCTCCGCGGCCCTCTATGCTAAGCTAAGAGAGCTTCGGTCTTACAGACCATTGAAACGTGTTTCGTTATGCTTCACCGCTTCGTGCTATTAGTTTTCCATGTACAATAATTCATTTTTGGGCCAATAATAAGAATAGAATGACATTTTTCTATCGTTTCGTTAGCCTGTTTGTGTAGTATTGTCATCAGTAGTCGTTATTGCCAAATCTCAATACGCTTTTGATTAGTCCTGACGCAACCAAAATCTTCTTCTTCACCTCTACTTCCATTATCCCCAAATATTGTTTGTTTTTGAAATTTTTCCGTAAATTCGATTATTGATGTCTGGCGGCATTCCGAGTCTTTTGAATGACTCAGAACAGCATATTTATCTATGTAGCTGCAAAGCACGGTTTTTACGTAGTTGCAAAACTACACATAATGAAATACACAAAGCAAATACCAAACACATAAAATCGATAATACGAGTTTCTTAATTGCAATTTTACCCGTTTCCAACCTTCATGAGGTTTCGGCTTATTCATGACCGATCCGAGTATGATAATCATCTGGATGCCATTACGACTAAGCGTTCCCGAATGGCCCGTAAAAAATATCAATTTTTCTACAATGTGCTACTCTGCGAGGTTGGAGACGTAGAAAAAAAAACGACCCTTAAAGTGCCTTCACTATCCCTTGTGCCTCCAAACTTGTTTACAATCCGTTTGCTATACTACGACAAAAGTTGCACCGTGTTGTTATGACCTCGGATACAATAAGTTTTTATTGTTTGTGGGCAATAAAACCGGAATAGAGTAACCCTGCTCGCGGCACCCATTATAAGTCCGCAAATAGTTCGCCCCGGCGGTGATGGTCTTCCGGTTTCAGCGTTGTTCCATAAATCATCATGCTGCTCCATCGAATGATAGGTTTACGGGCTGGCCACGAACCGATCCATGAGGCTCGAAGCGAACCGAAAGAGGAGCTTCCACAGCCACGACTGTTGGCACGTGTTTAGTTAACTCATAACACAAATTACTCCAGTTTCAAATTGAATCTTAAAATAATCTATATCCCAATTCCCAATCTATATTCAAATCTCGCCTTCGCCCTTGCACCACTGACCATCATCCGGCGGATGAGCGCAACTAAAAACGTGATCAACTTAGAAAAACAAACAACAGCTGATCGAAGGGCACGATTAACTGTTCAATTCAGTTAGTGGAAATCACACGCACACCAACGTCGAGTTATAGGCCTATGCTTTAACATCAGCTGGTTTGGATTTTTCCACTCGAACTTATTTTTTGGCCGGGGCGAAACACGCTCATTTACACTACATAGTTATTGTGTTCGATGCTCCCACGAAGGGAGAGGAGTTGACTTAACTGCGGTATTTATAGTGTGCGTCTAATGTTGAGCAGCTTGTGTGTGCTCGATGTCGCAAAGCATAGATATCAACGACGACGTGCCACCAAACACGCACGTAGACTCCAATTCAAGATTTCGAAAAATTAGTGCAGTAACCTTTTGTGACAGTTCGCGTTCGTGTTTGGGTCGACACTCTACCGAAAACTGTTTACTCCGTTGGTGATTTGGAATTAGTATTAGCTCCGTTGCTTTTTTTAAAGATTTTGCGGCACACCCTCACATATTCATAATTAGGCAATGTATCACTATTTTGAAATCGACGGAACAGCTGATGGAGGGTTCGTTGACCGTTGCTCGGGTTTCAGCCAAATTATCTTGTTTCTTGGACGTTTGAGATTTATTATAAACATGGGAACTATTTTAATGTGGCACTTCTCCTAGCAAACCCTTTAAAATCTTTTTAATGTTCGCAGTGTGATTAAAATACTGCGTAGAATATTACGTCGATTTTACTACCGCATCACCAAGTGCAGTCTCATTACCTGTAGTAAAATAGATTAGGTCTTTCGTTCTTCCTTCAGTAAGTAAACTGCACCACATATTACTTCACGCACGTAGAACACAGTAATACTTTCACTTGTTGGCAGGAAGTAATTATCCTTCCTCGCCTAATGAGCATCCACGATAGACTCGAGATACCCCTTCGTACAAAAAAAAAGAAGTGCATAATTAAGGCATACTGCATGGGGGCCTTCAGGGCATACTCATCATGTAACACAAAATAAGTACGAGCCGGGGCGCGAGGTCCCTCGGCTTTTTTATGCTACCACACAAATCACCCGACAAGAACCAGATTGTAAACGAAACGTAGCGACGTAGAAAAACTTCTCCAGACGTTACGCTCTAGAAAATTTGCTGATCACTGGCCGTTTCAATACTGTGTAAACCGATCGTCATTACACATTTATTATGAGCATGCCCTTCCACAAGATAGATGCCTTTTGTGCATCGCTGCCTGTGTACGCACTTGTTAAGATTCCCTTTCTGCACTTCAGCGCCAGCAGTTGCGCGCTCCACCAGGAACAATGTCTGACATTCAACTTAGTTAATTGGAAAACCGTCCGTGAAAAGATCTCTGCTGATGTTCAAACATTAAAGGTACTGTCTACGGGCTTTACTACTATTGCTACTACCACTGGGTAGCAGTGGTTCAATGTGGAGTTGAGCCAGTTAGTGAATTAACTTAATTTTGACCCTTTTGTTGTGCGCACAAGACCTTTTTGAAAGTGGTTTTACGGCCGCCAGGATAGTGAAAATACACTCGACTGTTTAGTTCCGCAAAACCGAGCTGGGTTTTTACAACGTTAACGAAAACGTTTTGCGATTTGCGTTTAGCAAGAAAACACCATTCAATATTTCAATTAAGTACACAACGCAACATTTTTTTTTTGCCTTGGCTTCTATGTATGATTTTTCCATGAGGTTTGATGCGAAAATAAATTCCCCCGAGTTTGAACATATTCCAACTTAAGGGGCAACAATGGCGCCATTTTGAATTTTTGAGAAATCGGAAATTTTCTATGTTTTTTCGTCGCCATTTTGTTTTTAGAGCAAATACCAAAATTCTAAGAGTTTGTCTACATATTAGCGTCTTTTTACCCATCTTTACGAAAAAAAGATCTTCAATCGGACAAAAACTGAGCTCAAAACGATGATTTTACGAAACCGATGTTGGCATGGTTTTAGTATATTTCACAAAGCAAAATAGTATCGATTATTTCTGAGCATAAATGGTAATTCGCTAATATCTTAAAGTGGTAGTCAAATTATATCTTACTTTGAGTAAAAAAGTCTCAGAAATCGAATGGTATCGAAATGGTCTACGTAAAATGTCAGCAAAATGTCGATTTTGCCCCAATTCCTCTACAATACTCAAATAGGTTTATCTCGACGTTAAATCACCATTTTTGAAATTTGTTTAACGTAATATCAGAGTAAGCGATACTCTGCTCCACCAGAATCATACTTTGGGGTATTATCCAAATCTAGGTTGACCTTTAGTTAGCTGACAAGGTATTCGAGAACTAGTATTTCTGTAACCAAGGGCTTCAATGACATTCATCATCTTGGAGCCCTCTAGTGCACTTTATTCCAATTTGTACACGTGACTGAGCTGCGCAGTCTTACATGTGGACACAAAAAATAGTAACGCTAGAATGTAAATAGATGAAGAAGTCTTTTCGAATATAATAATAAAACAAAAGCTGTGCTGTACTGGACTGTTATTTCTAGTGCTATCAGCCGGCAGGCCTAGGATAGCTTTTTATGCTGATTAAGCCAAAATGTCCCACATGTTTCTTCGTTCATTTGTGACACATTTTTGCTCGCTGGCAGCCCCGTGGGAAACCTGTTAGCGGTGACATTAGTTAAGCATAGCAATCTACCTTTTTCCAACCCCGAGCCACGGGTTACAGTTTTCCATACGTGACAAGCCACCATACCAACCAGTCATGTGTTATTTCACTTACCCATCCTTCTTTACCTCCTACAAAAAAAAGTCTCATGCTAGGTATGAAGCGACGTGAATGTGTCTCTGCGTACGAATTCAAAAGCTCATTAGTAAGGGAGTAACCCAAAATATGCCTTCAGCTTCGCTTTTGAAACTAGATGAAAGTAAAATATACTCTAAAAATAAAACCAACAGCTTGGAGTCCGACGCAGCAGTAGTGGCACAAGACAACAGAGAACGAATAATGCCAGGTATTTGCGTACAATTTTAACTTGCTCTCCAAACCTGGACCGGCACACCTCTTTTGTGGCGGTGCACGCCTCTAGCTAACGCCTGGTAAGCTCTCCGTCTCTTGGAAAGCTCTTGCGCACCCCTTGGTGGGCCCGAGAGTGTTGTATTATTTAATCATGTTTACGCGTACAACTTGGAATTGCTACCCAGCCTGCCTGTCAGCTGACCGGAATCAGTTGTTGATTCATAGTGGAATTCCGATGCGCCGCCCTCGGATTTTGGGCGGAAATTCCTTCCCTAACAGGTACATGTGTTTACCCGAATCGGCTGAGTCATCAATAGGTGGAACCGTGGGAACTTTTGTCACGTGTGATCAGTGTCTTAGCGGGGGTGATTGTGAATGACTGGGAGATTTTTTTCTATAATCCCTTTTATAGGTGACTACATTCACCGATCAGCTGGTTGCTGTTATTTGTTTTGAATTTCATTATCGACACTGTTAGTTTTGTATATTTTCATCTGCCATTCAAAGCAGGGAACTCTACCGCAAGGAGAACACAAACACTGCGTGACACAGTTTACGTTATTTTCAGCCTTGTGTTCAGTGGTGGCCCCAAAAGAAGTTTGGGTGTGGTAAAACTGTTGAAATTCTATAGACAAAAAAAGCGTAGGTCATCCCCGAGAAAAAAAATCGGTTTTTTGTGATTTAAATATAGCCAAACGGGATGAAATCCGACTCACAGCGATTCTAACCTAGATTCTTCCTTGTTTGTTTTTTTTTCGAACAGATTCTGCCGTGTCAGTTCGGAAGAAGGCGGTGGAGGAGGTGAGGGTGGCGGCGGTGGTAGTAACAGTTCGGCCCCTCGCAGCAACATCACCATGGACAAGGACGAGAAACGGATGCGACGGGAAATCGCAAATAGTAACGAGAGAAGACGCATGCAAAGTATAAACGCCGGCTTCCAGAGTCTTCGACAGATGCTGCCACATCATGAGGGTGAAAAATTGAGCAAGGTAAGTGTTCATTTAGATAGTGTTCGATGTTTAAACTCAATGTCCCGTTGAGTTTTCCTTTGATGCTTGTTCAAGCATGAATCCATTAAATTGTTGCAGGCCTATCGGTTGGGACGTAATTTCCTCTACCTTGAATCTTTGAGAAGATTTGCTTTGACACTGAAACATCCTATCTATTGTACGTCACAATCACGACTGGTTCATGTCGTTTCCTTACTTGCATCGTTCAATCATAAAAACCATTCAAGCCGATCTTTCAGGGTCGAAGTCAGAAGAACATTATTAAACTCTCGTTTTATCGTCCAGTTTAAAATAATCAGAAAACACTGGCTGCGCTCCTGGTGCTCTGGAAAGGCAATCCACCGATAGACGATGCTTGCGAAAACGCCGCGCCCGCTATCGAAGATTGCAACAATGTTGTGCGATATCATGTCGGGTACGTCATGGCCCAGGTGTAGCATTAGTACACATTAAGAGAATAACAACAATCACCGCCCTCGGCCAGTTCCCAGCTTCCTTAGCGTACTCTCCTGCTCGGCTGGTTTCTGTCGTTTCACTCTGTGGAAAAGAATGTGTCAACGCGATTTTCTACGCATTCTGTCCCATATTACTGATCTGATTCGACGCGGTGCAAAGTAATGTGAACAGGTTCAGTTCTGTTGACGATGATGAAATTATCTTTGAATTATGCCAGCTTGATCTGTATCGAGTGATGCTTGCTGATACTGAAGAAATCTTTAACGTATTAGCGTACAACAGGCCTGATTCGGCATCGAGCTTAATCAAGCGAACGAGAATTCTCCGCTGCCTCACCTGATCCGCGAAGTGTTTGTTTACTAGAAGTGAACTTTTCAAGGTCCCTCAGGGCCACCAGCCGATACGTCGGCTAGTATGGTGCGCGTGAATTATAAGGTCAACCCGGCACGCCACGTACCTTTATAGAAACTGGCTATAAATGTTAATCTCCGCAGGTATGCTAATTAAAAATAATTGACAATCGTAAAAACCACCACAACTGTTTACTGCACTCGCCGCCGTTCGTGCTCTCCTGACTGGCGCGGTAGTAGTGAGTGCCGCCTGCAAACAGCATGACTAGAAACATCCGGTCATCGGGGTTCTCCAAGCTGCAAAAGTGCTACGCTCCTCCGATTGATCTGCCACAGCTCTGAGGGAGGCTGCAACGTGGTCCCGATCTAGGGTTTTCAAACGGGGCAGTGGGTGTTGTGCAAGCCTTAATTGAACCGAAACTGATTAAAATAATATTTTCAATTTTAAAAATTCTGTTAGAAAGTGTGTTGTGGTCACTCTTGATTATATGTTTATATATGTATCGTACCTCCAGACTAGGTAGGAGGCTTTTGTTACTTCAAAACACAGAAAAACCTTGTGTTGACTTTGCCAAATTTGAATGAAAACTTACTGGTATTTGAAAACAATTTTCGAAAGCTCCTAATTGATCTCGAGGTAAGATGCTGTTGTCGAATGTTGGAAGAGACTGTTAGTGTCAGTAACCAGGATCGAAGCGCTGGCCCCGCAATTTAAATCGACAACGATGCAACAAAATAAGTTGATGAAAAATCTTACGTATGCGCTTTATGTTACATCGAAGGTTAAAAAAAATAGTCAATCTGATGAAAATTGAGAGAATAACTCTGCTCGTGAATTGAAAAAGATGTTGTTTGAGTGGAGGGAGGACTTATACACAGCCGTCGAGAAGAATACGAATAGATAGCCCTAATGCTGCAAAAAATATAGAAAACTGTTTTAGAGTCTTTGAAGGGTCATTTTCAATAAAAAAAAATCATGTTTTGAAACAACAAAGGTAGCATTCCTTCATGAGAGCACCTTCGAAATGTGAATAATCTGCCATCCTTTCGTCGATCCGTACGGGAATGTACGACCTTCGTAGCAAATTTTGTTTCTGTCCTTATACGGGGTGTTCAATAAGTTAGAATACACTTAAAAAATGTATTTGAAAAAAAAAAATTATTATTCTCCAATCGTCGTAGGTTCGAGTCCCGGCACGGGAGGACGGTTAGTGTTAATCGGTGCTGAGAATATTCACTTCCATGATATTCAAAAGCAGCGATATTCAGCCTTTTTTATATTGATAGTCATACTACACGCTGCTCCAACAGACCGTTATTATAGAAAAATGCACAAAAGAATCTGAGTGCACTATTCAATTCGTAATGACGTCCAGATTTTCTAATCAAAATTTCAAAATCATCGTACGGTACATTTTTGAGTAATGCCCTTTTGAAGGTCGTAAATGACAAAAAGTGATATAAAAAACAACGAAATACTTCTTTTAAAGCACGTTTTTCGATCACCATTTTATGAAATAACTTCCAAAATAGCTTCCACCCATTTCAAGGGTTATATTTCAAGACATTTACAGTTGGTGGAAAGATTTATTTGAAAATCCCATAGTGCACAGTAGTCTAAACTCGAAAGATCGCGATCGTTTTAGATTTGACTGTGAAAAGTTGATTTTATGTACTCAATCTCTTCAGCAAAATTGTTTCATAGGACAAGGCCTTACTTTTGGCGTTTTCGGGTTTTCGATCAATCTACCTAACAGTTAGGTAAAAATAATATTTTTTCTAATTTTCAGCTGTCCTGAAGCTTTTCGAATCACTAGTGTATAAAAAGCTTTACGAAACAATCGCTAATCAGATTTCTCCAGTGCAGCATGGATTTTTGAAAAACAAATACGTTGTTATAAACCTTTGTGAGTTTACCGCTTTGGTTACGGACTACATCTCCAAAGGGTTTCAAGTTGATTGTATCTACAGACATGAGCAAAGCCTTCAACGCTGTTAGCATTGATAGTATATTAAGGGCAGTAGCAGATGCAGGGATTCGTGGCTCGCTCTACAATTGGCTCAAGTCGTATCTTGAACTTAGAGTGCAGTTTGTGAAGATCCGGAGAAGTAAATCGAATTTATTTATTGTTCACTCAGGAGTACCACAAGGCAGTCATCTAGGCCCATTGTTGTTTGTGCTTTTGATGAATAAACTACCTGATGTGATCTGCCATGCAATCGTTTTGATTTACGCAGGTGATGTGAAATTGTTTCTACCTATTAAACATAATGACGACTGCCAAAGATTGCAGAGTGATTTAGAAATTTTCGGAAGATTTTGTGATAGTTGCGGACTACATGTGAACGCGAACAAATGCTCAGTACTGACATTTACTAGGAAAGCTCACCCCGTATTGTACAGTTATGCTTATTCAGGTAGTGTTGTACCACGTGCTGAATATGTTCGCGATTTAGGCGTAACCTTCGACTGTACACTGTCTTTCACGAAACACATTGACAAAGTAATCGTGGATAGCTTGAAACTTTTTTCTCTCATTAGAAGGTATAGCCGAGACCTTGATGATCCTCACGCAATACTAGCAATCTACAAAGGACTTGTTAGAAGCAAATCGATTTCGCAAGTGTCGTTAGGCGGCCTTACTCACGCGAATCGTAGCAGTCCAGAAAAAGCTCGTTAAGTTTGCTCTTAGAAAATTCGGATGGAATGGAGAAGAACTACCTCCCTATCAGGATTTGTGCTCTCTGGTGAACCTTAGACCTTACACGATAAACTCACGACATAAGATAAACGACATCGTCTTTTTTACGAACATTTTATTCGGACGCACTGACAGTTAACTTCTTGCTGAAAGATTAATTTTTACAACAGTTAAGTCACGCTTCGACAACGTAGAACGGTCGACCCTCCTTTCCGATCCAGGAATTATTCACAGAACGAGCCAACTACTCGATTCATGAATACCTTCAACACACTGCAGCTGATCATCAGTATTAAAATGAGTACATCAGTGTTAAAACATAAGTTTAGTTTATACTTCAAAGGACAATTGTATTAGTTTTTTTGATTGTTTGACTAGTAATTTACCAATCTTATAGTTATATTTATGTATGTAACTTACCTGTATAAGTGCAATGTAAAAGTTATTTTTAAGAATGGGTAACGGGCTTTCAGCCTATATTCAAATTCAAATACAAATTTTCAATATACCAGATTGCTTCCTTCAGCAAAGTTTGTGGAAAAACTTAAAAGAAAAACAATTGCTGAATACTGCGATGTACGTTATACGTTGGACACGACAAAATAAAAATTTTTTGTGGAGCCCCCCTCCCGAGTATCGGTTTTTTGTCTATAATTTTGTCTGTAATGGTCAAAACAATTACAAATGTTCTTAAATTTTATTCATAGCGCGCGATTTTTTTTTTTGAAAACGTCTCCTCAGCCGTAATTAATAAAAATTGTCATCCGGATCGTGCGGTTCATTTTTCGACGAAGCCAGTCCCTTATCACCTTGATGGCTGGTGTCCTCGCCGAACACGGCTGCCCGGATCTCGCATGGTTCTTGGTCGAGCCCGTCTCCCGGTACCGACGAATAGTGGTGTAGATAACATTCCGCTTCTCCCCGTGGGATTCCGACCTCCGGAATATACCGCCGGGTCGCTCACCTTTCGCAAACAACTTTACTACGGCGTCGCGGTACTCTTTTACCGTGTGCGGTAAACAAACAAAAAACGACAGCAAGTCAGTACCATGCGCGTCGGTTAGCCTACATATGAAGCTTAAACTGACACAGATACCAATACACAGGATGCACATTGTGTGCACCTACTCAATGATGAAAAGTTGTATTCGAACTTATTGAACACCCTGTAGATATGGAATTTACTGAAATGATCAGTGATCGGTGTGAAAATTTGTGTGTAGGGGTTTTTGGAGCCGGGAAAGGTGATTTATTTTCTTTGTTTGTGTCGTTTGACAGTGGCTGAGACCATAGTTGATCCAGGGAAAGGTGATTATGATAGTTCGAAACCACTCCCCCTTTTGGAAGTAAGGACTTCCATACAAATGAAACACAAGTTTCTGCATAACTCGAGAAACAAACTCGCCAAATTTGTCATGTGAGGGTTTTTGGGTACGCGAAATGTTTCTTTGATGGTTTCACATACTTCCCTCATTCGAAAGAGGAGGGGCTTCCATACAAATGAAATCACAAAATTTTGGTTAAACGCGAAAATTAATAGAGCAAATGGAGCCAAAATTCAAAATTGAATATTTCAAAATAGAAAAAAAAATGTTTCCGTGATGGTTTGGCACCCCTTCCTACTCTGGAAGGGGTGATGAAGGTGGGGAGGGGGTAAATAAAAACAGTCAGGTTTTTTTTACGCGGATTTTTGAATTACGCGGTTTCGCCCTCAGAATAATCCGAAATGATCGTCGAAGAGGACAACTTTAAATACTGGTCGTAGAACGTCTCGGGTTTATTCTAAAGCCTTTCTTGGTGATTCACTTTACGTGGATTTTTTAATTAACGCGGTTTTTTATGCGGATTTTCGAATTACGCGGTTTTTTCATGAGGTTTATCTCCCGCGTAAAAAAACTGAATATTATGCGACATGTACACGACGTTATAAAAATGTAGAACCGATAAATTTCTAGAGTCCAACGTACGTGCCACTAATCGAGTTGGTCGAGAGTGTAAACAAATGCACATTTTCCGGCAACCCTATCGGTCGAGACCCGTTGGGGCACCGCTGGCTAGCTGGCAGGTAAGGAATTCAATTGACTTCGATCGCACTGTGCCGATAAGCGGCGCGTTTACTTGTGAATAAAAACAAAGCTGCGCAAATAATCTTGTACCTCCCGCGTACTCGTAGATTGCTGCCACTGCCTGCCAGTCTGCCGTTGCCCCGCGGGGTCGACATAAAGATTTACAACCGTGATATAGTATATAGTTATGATTACCTGGCTGTGGCTGTGGTCCAAGTGGTCATTTGATTGCCCGGCTTCGATGGAACCGACTACGCTCAGAGTGTGTGAGAGAGATGCGAGCAAAATTCCTTATTCGGTGCTGAGGAGGTGACGGCGTTGCGGGTAACGGGTGAGAAAGAATCGTGTTTAATTACTTTATAGATTTATTGGCGCCCATTTCTGCCGTACGTCTTGCAACGTTTGGATACGGAGAACTGACCTCACCAACACTGCGCCACCGCCGGTTTATAGGCGCCCGCTGTCTACTTCCCCAGGGATGAAGTGGGGACCGAATGTCACACCAATTTTAGCTTTATGTAGAAGTTTCCTGCAACGTTTATGATGAGTTGTGTGGGAATAAGATAGAACAAATCTCCGGTCAGTGCCTTGTCTATGCTCTACATCTTGAAGGGAGAGTTCATCAGACCGCGACCAGGCGACGATGGTAGAATTTGCATTGGCTAGTTTAATTGCGCTGTATCTCGGCGGATGGTTCGCGGTGTTGAATCATTGAGGTATATAAATTCGATTGGATTGAGTTTAGAAACGTAGTTGAATTGTGAGAACATTATCATACGGAGTTAGTACTTTTGGAACTGAATTAGCACCAGTACCGTTGCATTAATTGGATGCAAATGACTTGTATTCAAATTCTTCGCATAAATCGAAAAATGAATCGCAAAGTATTTTGTTGTGATGCTGCCGGTGTAGAAAGTGTGCTGTAGAAATACAATTAGCAAGGTGCCGGTTGTAGGCTCCCTCAAGAGAAAATTCCATACGTTGTACGCCGGCCTCAAACAGTCGAATCGGTATGCACCGCGAGGGACCAATAAATTCCCTACTCGCTGGAATCGAACAACCCACGAATGCATTCCTAAGTTATGTACGTTTGGAATGTGAGAGGAATCTTCGATAGAGTTAATAGGGATTTTCGCTCCTATGCCAGCGTATTTGTTTTTCATTTTCAGTTCATTGAAATAATCTTTTTGTTTACTGATTTATCTGAACCAGTAGCTCTTCAATTTTGATTAAACATTTCTATTGACACAACCACTACTAGCAAATCTGTTATTGTCAACGTTGAATGCACAAGGAAAAATTTTGTTTCTTGTGCAGAAAGGAGATCACTCATGACTCCATTCATTGGACAAAAACAGCTTGTAAAGAGTAAATAGGATGATAGACTATACGTAGAAATAAGCTATAGTACAAATAGTTGTCAGACGCTGCCCACAGCCAGTGTCTATCGATATTAAGAATGGACCGGAGCCAAACTCGATGGTAGGGCAGAAAAAAGTGAGCTTACTTTCCCTTGCAGCTATCTCGGACGATTGACGTGGAGCAGGAAGGATGGCTACTGTTTATTGTGCGTAAAAGTGAAGTGGAAGAAAGTAGGTGCCACAGAGATGAAAAATGTTGTATATTTCTATCCCCCCGGAGACATCGTGTGCGTTTACTATATAAGCAGAAATACCTCCCGGGGCAAGCGACCTGCTTATCGTTTGCGACTTTCAATGGAATTCTTTGATTTATGGGAAGCTGTCGCATACTAATCAGCTTCACAATGTTGTCAATGGTTTGTACTTTACAACTCCGGCGTACCACAGACTGAATCCAGAAAAATCTGGTTTATATCAAAAATATTTTATACAGAAAACCTTGAAACGACAGTTCTGTAAATCGGAGGCGAGAGCCGAAAATAATTATTTTCGTTTTTTAATATGCTTACTAGGTACCTTTTAAATTTAATAATTTACATCCAGTTTACAATTACAGCGTATTTGTACTACATGTCTAATACACGTTTTTTGAGGAACTTTCACGCACAGAGTGACTTGAATTATTGGAAACTAACTATTGTCAGGTTGGCATCTCTGAGGTATCCTGTGCTATAGCTGGAACCTGACTAGTTTTACCATAGTTAATGACTTTCAACATTAAACCGTGCAACAAAGTGTGTTTACTACTAACTACACTACCGTCCAGCTGTGCATACACAAAGTGCACTTGCAGCAGGCAGCCGTTCCGAGTGGGGCACAACACATATCACACCGCCGTCTAGGTTCTATTTGGTACCATCGCAGCGTGCGAAGCGTGTTACTGTTCGCCCTTTGATCGCATAGAAACCATATCGAAAAGTGTAATGCAATTTCGAAATGGGATGGTACAATGCCAAGGGAAAACCCATATATGCTACAGGGTGGCCACTCAATCGGGAAAACGGGAAATGCGGGAAAAAGTCGGGAATTGAATTACATCGGGAAAAATGCGGGAAAAAGTCGGGAATTTTTTTATTTAATCGGGATTTTGTTACCAAGATTTTTTCAAAGTTTTGTGATGATGCAATTACAAATGATGAAGAAGTTGAAAGTGCAAGTTGATCCCATTTTTTCAGTAGTCAATTTTTTAACCAAAAAGTCACTAAACTTACTTTTTTTGACCCGCTGACCAGCTGACTACTTTTATCGGTCCTGCTTTTTAAATGAAATAAATTTTGACACCAAATGTTTGAGAATAGCATGAAACGTCGAAATCTGGTGTTATCTACAAAAATTGAATGAACTCTGTAGGACTTCTCAAGATGGTAAAGCGAATTGAAACCGGGGTCGAAAACCGGTCCGGATTCTGGGAATAGAAGTTGCCAGTTTATCGAGAAAACGTTTTAGTGAGAGAATCAATCATAAATTCTCATATGTACAATAGAAACTGTTTCATTTTCTAAGAACAATGCAAAATAAGTTTCACTGTACAATCTTACTAACATTACTGGTTATTAGTAGTTATTTGAATAAACAAATTGAAGATAAAATAAGTGGCACACAGTTCTGATTCTCAAGTTTTTCAAATAGATTTTTATTTCAGCTAGTCTTTTTGAAGAAATATTTGGTGAACTCTAGCGAAACTAGCTACTAATAAACTAATTTTTGTACATATTTCATATTCATATTTTTTCTGTAAATTACACAATTTGACTGTAAAAACACTATTTTTGATGTAAATACAATCAAAAATGTATTTAGAAAACAGCATAATCGTTTGCGAGGTTTTTCAAGAAAACATTATATTTATTTTATTTGTTGCTGCATACGACTTTTTACATGCTTTTTGTTTTGCAAGTACGATGCTGGCCTAACTAGTCAGTCGTCGTAGGTTCGTGTCTCGGCTCGAGAGAGACTGTTAGTGTCTGCAGGATCGTAGCGTTAGCCCTGCAATCGCCCCGTGCACTAAACAGTTGGCTGCTAAATCTGTGGCTAATAAACAAAAACACTGTGAATATTCTAAAAGCAAAAATAATTAGCTTGATTGGTGTGATGTTTCCGGCAAAGCTGTAGGTGGTAGTTCTATTTGAAAAATTGATTGAATATCTCAAAAAGCTTATTTTTTGAATTCTAAGTTGCCAAATGTTTCAACGTTGATTATTTGAACACGGAAGAAGTTAAAATTTCTAAAGATTTTTTTTGCGAAACCAGAACGATTTGTTTGATTGGTGCGATGTTTTCGGCAAAGTTGTTGGCAGTTGTTGAGTATTTAAAATATTCTAAATTAAACGTTTCAAGGTGCTGATTTTTGAAAAATATTATTATATTTTTTAAAAACCGCATAATGTAAACTGAACATTGATGATCATGGAAAAATAAAAACTAAAAATTCTTTTAAAAAACTATCTTGATCTTGTTTCTGATTTCCAGGTTATTTTTTTAAGTTTTGAAATCACTTATTTCGAAATGTTAGTCCCCAATACAATTTTTTTATCAGTTTGACCATTTTGAGCGCTGGATGCAAACAAGTTGGAAATGTTGGCAGATGACCAAAGAGATGCAGCTTTAATTGACTAGCAAATCAAAATGCTGAAAAAGTTGTGAATTCACTTCTGAAAAGTTTTGAATCTATGTTACGCGTGATAAACGAAATACAGTTAAATCGCAGTATTTTTCCTGAACGTAAAATAACATTATTTTTAATTTGAGAAAAAAAAAAACGCAAATCCATGTCACAAGTTTTGTTCCCTAAATAATCAATTCAATCAAAATATTTTTTACTCTTAGGTTAAGTAGTTTTATGTTCACCCTTAACTTCCCATGACTTTTTCCGACGATTTTAACAACGGAAAAAAAAATTTGTACGCAAAGTGCTGTTTTTTTTTGTTGTTGTTCCCCTAATAGGTTGTTATGCGTTGAATAAATACGGTGCTTATATCATATTTTAAGAAGACAGATAGACAAACATAATGAATGCACAAAATAGCTAACACGATTATTGACTGCTTAATGGAGATTTGCAAATTTGAGAAAATCGCAAAAATATTTTTTTTTTCCTCATCTATAGTTTATTTGACACGGCACAAATACAATTCAATGTTTAACGGCGCCAATTATATCTGGTAGCTTACTTTCTAAAGTATCTTAATAACTAAGAGCAAATTTTTTATCCTCGCTGCCGACTACGAGCTGAAACTAAATCTAACTTAAGCTAGAATGTTTTGCATGAAAAGCACTGATTTGTTGTTTGATGGTTTCCCATCGCCATAGGTAAGCAGCATATTGAATATGTTCCGCTGCTGGGCCAAGATATTACGGACTGGCATATTGGGTTGTCTCCCTCGGGGCCTGAGAGTATTGTGCGGGTCTAGTTGCTGTTTCCGGATCCGGGGTCTTAACGTGTTCTTGTCGTTTGGTTGGATGTAGGCGGAAGGGGATAGGACTAAACTGGGGCGTGGATGGATTTCAGGAAAACGTATATAAGGGACATGTAGGATAGGTCACGGCTTGCCAAGACATCACGAACAGGAACAGCCGACTGCCTACCTTCGGCCTGCAGGGAAGCTATTAATCTAGACCTGGCGTCACGGTATAGAGGGCATGACCAAACAACGTGCTCTATGTCGTGATAACCTTCACCACAGGCACAGATACCACTCTCCCCGAGCCCAACACGACGGAGATGCGCGTCAAATCTATAGTGATTGGACATAAGCCGGGACATCACGCAAATGAAATCCCGACCTACATCCAACCCCTTGAACCACGGGTTCGTCGATACCTTGGGGATTATGGAATGTAACCACCTTCCCAGTTCCCCCTTGGTCCAAGAATTTTGCCAACTGATGATCGTATTCTGACGTACAAATGCGAAAAATTCATTAAAGGCAATTGGTCTTTCATAAATATCACCGTTTGTTGCGCCCACCTTAGCCAAAAAGTCCGCTTTCTCATTACCCGGTATCGAGCAGTGAGAAGGGACCCACGCTAAGGTAATCTGAGTAGATTTTTCGGATAAAGCACTCAGATGTTCCCGTATTTTCCCCAGGAAATACGGAGAGTGCTTAACATCTTTCATCGATCGGAGAGCCTCAATGGAACTGAGACTGTCCGTAAAGATGAAATAATGGTCCGTGGGCATTTTTTCGATAATCCCTAGGGTGTACTGAATTGCAGCTAATTCTGCGACGTAAACAGAAGCAGGATTATCGAGCTTATGGGAGACGGTTAAATTGTTATTGAAGATACCGAAGCCAGTGGACCCATCAAGAAGTGATCCGTCAGTGTAGTACATATTGTCGCAGTTGATGTTTCGATATTTATTGGAAAAAATTTTGGGGATCTGCTGCACGCGTAAATGATCCGGGATTCCACGAGTTTCTTCTATCATGGATGTATCGAAAAACACAGTAGAATCAGAAGTATTCGATAAGTCGACACGATTTGGAATATTCGAAGAAGGGTTAATATTTTGGGACATGTGATTGAAATACAATGTCATAAAACGGGTTTGAGAATTAAGTTCGATTAACCTTTCAAAATTTTCAATCACGGGATGGTTCAAGACCTCACATTTGATAAGAATACGAGAAGACAGGCTCCAGAAGCGGTTTTTCAATGGTAGTACTCCAGCTAAGACCTCCAAACTCATCGTATGGGTCGACTGCATGCAACCTAAGGCGATACGCAAACAACGATATTGTATTCGCTCCAGTTTGATCAAATGTGTGTTTGCTGCGGAGCGGAAGCAGAAACACCCGTATTCAATAACAGACAATATCGTTGTTTGGTAAAGCCTTATAAGGTCTCCTGGGTGGGCTCCCCACCATTGTCCGGTTATTGTACGAAGAAAATTCACTCTTTGTTGACATTATTTCATCAGATACCTCACGTGACAACCCCAGGTGCCTTTAGAGTCGAACCAGACACCAAGATATTTGTGTACCAAAACCTGAGAAATCGTTTTACCCATTAATTGTGTTTGAAGCTGAGCAGGTTCATGCTTCCTAGAAAAAACTACTATCTCAGTCTTCTCCGGAGAGAATTCGATACCTAGCTGTAAAGCCCAAGCAGACAAATTGTCCAAGGTATCTTGCAATGGTCCTTGCAAATCGGCAGCTTTGGCTCCTGTAACAGAGATTACACTGTCGTCTGCAAGTTGTCTTATCGTGCATGAGTTTGCCAGACATTCGTCGATGTCATTTACATAAAAGTTGTAAAGAAGGGGGCTTAAACATGAGCCCTGGGGAAGACCCATGTAGCTAATGCGAAAAGTTGCCAAATCGCCGTGCGTAAAATGCATGTGCTTTTCGGACAACAAATTGTGCAAAAAATTGTTCAAAATTGGAGAAAATCCTTGTCGGTGAAGTTTACCCGAAAGAATGTCAATAGAAACGGAATCAAAAGCCCCCTTAATGTCCAAGAACGCAGACGCCGTTTGTTCTTTGCGAGCATACGCCAGCTGAATATCTGTTGAAAGCAACGCAAGACAGTCATTCGTCCCTTTGGCACGGCGGAAGCCAAATTGAGTATCTGATAGTAGACCATTTGATTCGACCCAATGGTCTAAACGACGGAGTATCATTTTTTCCATCAATTTCCGGATACAGGATAGCATTGCAATCGGCCTATAAGAGTTGTGGTCAGAAGCTGGTTTCCCTGGTCGCAAAAATTATATTTTACCTGTTTACCATGGAGAGGCCAAAGTTGCATTTTATGTAACTAATCAACTGTTTGTGTACAATGTCCCGAGCAAATTCGGTAGAAGTGATATACGCTATTACTTCCAATTTAAGGTTCAAAAATTGACGTTCAATCGTCGATAGAACATACCCTAGTTACCGTTTTTGACAATCGGGAATTTCTTGCAATCATGCGGGAAAAAGTCGGGAAATATGCGGGAACTCGAAAATGTAAAATGAGTGGCCACCCTGATGCTATCACAAAAGCGCCGGCAAACAAAACTTTACTTTGTTGTCGGTATTCTGTCTTTCATGCATGGGTAAATGTTTTATTTACTTTAAGACCACCGGCCACTCACTCCGGACGTCATCGTCCTTGATAGGACTTATCAATGCAATCCCAAAAAATAGATGGTGCATTTTTAACCAAACGGTAATCAAACGGAAAATTGCCAGCATAGAATAATGTAGATCTAGATATGATTTAGTCTTTTGTAAGAAGCTCCTTCGAAATGTTGCCGGAGTTGAATAATAAACATTACACAATGTGTTTTTCTCACAGGATGGCATTTTTTTAAATATTTTGAAGTCTTGTAAATGATAACCTGTTCTCACCATTCAAGTGCGCTTGCACGAATTTCTAACGCACTATGCATTGTCGTGACTAATGTCATCGACTAGTTTTAATAGAAAGCCTTATCAGCTAACGCATGTGGCTTTGGATTATTGTGATAGATGTTCAAGAAGTTAAATGTATTGAGAATGACACATTTCAATCTGAATATTAAATAGCAGTAAAAAAAAAATAGCATAATAAATTTATCCTTAAGTATATTTTTGATGGCTGTAAAACCCCTACCGCTTCTGTAAGAAGGAAAACAAACAAACCCCGACGATAAATTGTTTTCGCGTGTCACTTTTTTGCATATAGATTCTGTTCCCGCGTCTTCTTAAGCAAATACAAACGAAAACAACCCTGCTGTCCATCCGATCTCTATGCTTGGGAATGTGCAATCAATAAAAGGTGCTAAATGTCGTTGTGCTCCCAACCACCGGCCATCAAACGGCCAAGGTTGGCCAGGTTCAATACCAATATAAAATCGAGACCTGTTCGTCGAAGCTGAGTGCACGAGTTTTGAATAATCATAAATTTTCCCATTAGGTGATTGCTTTGCATACCGCATACCGCAAAAAACTGGTAATTACAGAGATACTAACCACCTCCTTCAACTCTGTGCCGAGTGCAGCTTGGCAAAATAAACTGCTCGGCTGCACACCAATACTCAGTATCGAATAACACAAGCACAAACATATGTGCGAGAAGCGTGCAGTCGAGTGTAATCTATTTTGCAACAATGTTGCTGCACGCTGGCACCGTCGCAGCGCAGTTGCCCTGCTTAAGCGGCGGTAGACTCTCGACTCTCGACTGACAACAGTGACGAGCCGCGGCGTCACGGAATAGGTAGATAGGATCGGCAGGCCGGCGAGTGGCACTTGTTCAGACAGAATAAATTCAGCTCGCTTGATTTTCCGCTCATCATGTTACTGCGGTCCACATTCCGTAGTACGTTTCGTTGCAGAAAATTCCCTTTTTCACCGAGAGATAGAGAGGAAAAGAGTGAAAAGGATTTTGAATGATGAAGAAAGAAGCTCCATATGGCAGAAAGAAGCACTTCATCTACTTTGAGCTCATAATATTTCGAATCGAGTTTGAGGGTACTTTCTGTTGAACTTGACAAACTATTGCATTTTTACTGCAACGCATTGATTTGCTTAATCGTGAACTTTAATTTAGTTTAATGCTTTTTCTTTGCTACAAACCATCTATTGCAGTCGTTTTACTCGTCCAAAACGAACTTTGCAACAAAAATTGTGTATCGATAAAATAATTAACTTGAATTAAATTAAACCGTCATTGCTAATTTTCAAGTCTCCTCCAACCACAAAGGGCCTGGGTTCGAATCCCAACGTCGACATAGGTATCGATGGTTGTGGGGTAGCATGATCCACTCAACCAACCCAACTGGTCTAGACTCAATGCTAGCCGACACCGGGAGATTTTCTGAGGCGAAAAATATCTAGGATCATACCGTCCATCACATGTGAAAGTAAAGTCGTTGGCGCCGGTTCGATAATAACAACGGGTCGTTACCTAGGGTCATGGGTGAAGTCGCCTTACTGGGCATCGGTAATTGAACATTCGAAGTGATGGCTCTAATTCGGACATTTGTAGCTTCAATACAGTTTTACCACAGACAAACAGACGTGCCACTCGATGACGATTTCATCGACCAGAAAAATAACGATTATTTTGAAATTTTGCTAAATGGGCAATAATGAAGCTAGTGCCGTTGTCATTATCAAAGACAGCAACCGTCAGTATTGCCGCTAGTTTTAATTTAAGCAAGCGCGCACACCCATTGGCAAAAACAAAAACCGTTTTACGAAAAGAAGTTAGTAGGCAATAAGCTCACATGGTGGCGCACGAGTGTAACGTTACACCGACTGTCGGACAAACACATACGATTCGCATAGATTCCCTAGAATTCTTCAAATTGGAATCGTGAGCGTTTTCGATGAGGAATCTCGAAAAAAAAAATGCTCTAAAATGCTCTGTATACGGGACTAGGATTCCTGAATGAGAATTGTGTAGTGAGAATCCACTGGATCTGTAGGATTGGAATCCAAAGAATTCTCATAACACGATTCTCATTTAGGAATCCTAGTCCCATATACAGGCCATTCCTGAGGATTCTTTTGTCAGGGTACATTCTAGAATACGCCCACAACTCCAATGTGAGGAATCCTAGGGAATCTATGAAATCGTATGTGTTCGTCCGAATATATATGAATTGATTCTACGGGACGGACACATAGGTTTCGCATAAATTCCCTGGGATTCCTCACATTGGAATCGTGGGCGTCCACGAAAAAGGATCCTGAAGAAAGAATCCTCAGGAATACCCAGTCAATGGGACTAAGATTCTTGAATGAGTATCGTGTCATAATAATTCTTCGGATACAAAATATTTCACTTTGTTTATTGTGTGCTCGATGGAGTATCCAGGTATCCACAAATTAAATTTCTTGCATCTATAGCATCTATAGTTTTAACGCCAACATTTAGCGATGCCCCATAAGAATTCTCCCTCTCCCGGAAATCCGTTTTTTCGGGGATATGTTCCAAAACGGAGGATTTTTTTTAGAATCTCACAATAATTGGTACAAAGTTTATAAAATTACTTCCACAGGCCATTTATATGGTTTTGGATATTTTGGTGATAGCCCCAAAATGGTCCTTTTGGAACAGATTTCACTGTGGCTTCTGGTGAAAACAATCAAACAAAACATGGTCAAATACCACATAATATAGGTATTTTCGGAACCGGGATGACGCCCATAGACCGAAAAACGACCCCTGACGTCAATTTGAATTTCAAGATGCTGACGGTTTGTATAAACAACCTAAAATGGCCGAAAACCACGCAATGTGGAAATTTTTCTAAATCAGGTTGATGCCCAGAGACCGGAAAACGAGCCCAGTCGCCATGTTGGATTTCAAAATGGCAATCTCGGTTTCTGGAAAACAAGTGGCCGCCCACATTTCACGTGGACAATTTTCGGGGGTGGAGAGGGTGTATTGATAATATCCACGTGGACACGTGATTTTTCCCAACAAAATGGGAATCTGACAAAAAAATGTTGTGTTGGAATCATTTCTTCTGTGGCCTCTTTGTGTTTTTGAAAAGGTTTTCTAGATATAGATCCTTTAAAAAAAATCGAATAAAACAAGATATGAAAGTTTTATTCTCCCGTTGACAGAGGCAGTTTTAAATTATTTTTTTAGTATAATTTAAAATTAATTTTGATAAACTTTGTTTGAATTCTTTGAGGCACTTCCAATTAAGCTGTGAGCTAAATAAATTTTAAAACAGTTTTGTTTTTAGTCTGATATATTTATGGCACCACTTCTAGTTATAGGGGGATTAGGGGCATAATGAGCACACGGGGCGAAATGGGCACCCCTCTTTTATGCGAAACTACGCATTTTTCAACGCATTTTTCAGTATATCTCTTCTGAGAACAAAAGTGGTTTGTCTGTTTAAAATATGGAAATATATTGAAAAAATCAACTTGGTTCCCGGATGTTGGAAAAAATATTATTATTGTGCACTACAAAATAAGCTTCTACGGTCGTTTAAATGGCTCTATCAAGTATGTAGACACATCAATATGACGTATGGGTCGTACCCCAAATTTCACCATCATTAAAGTTTTGATTTTAAGTTATAATTAGTGTTAAAATCTCATGTTAACTTAAACTAATTCGATAGGGGCGAAATGGTCACCTTTAGGTGGGGTGAAATGAGCACACCTTGTTACATAAACTGACCTGAAATTAATCTCAGTAGACTTGTGAGTTTGTCTGTTTCCATAGTCAGTGTTTGTTTATAGTGATGGTGCGAACATATATTAGAAAATCTTTGAGACCGAATCGGTCTGAAAAAGGGACTGCAGGCAGAATTGGCCACCATAAGGCGCGACGGGACATTCACGAAACAAGCCGCCAAGTATCACGGCATCCCGCGACAAACGTTGCCCCATTAGTTCCACTTCTACACAGTTTCATGATATGATCTATATGAGTGCTCATTATACCCCGTGGGTGCTCATTATGCCCCAGTGGGGTGCTCATTGTGCCCCACACATCGACTGATTGCTAGTTTTTGATGCATGAATCTAATTTGTGTTTTTCACCATTATACGATAAACTTTTCAATTTGTGAAAAGTGTACCTTTGATTATAGATAGTTAATTCAAGTTTTGCTAGCTTAAATTTTTTGTCGTTTTCCATGCTTAAATCAGCAACCAAGTTAGGGTGCTCATTATGCCCCTATTCCCCCCATTTGAAAATTGTTTGTTTTTATCATTTAGAAGCGTTATTCAACAATTGCGCTGATTTTTAATCATTTTCGTTTTGGCCTTTTGCTGTAGTAGTAGTAAATTACTCTATTAATTTAAACCAAATTTAAAAAAAAAATCTCTTTTTTTTGTTTGTTTTTTTTTTCGAATTTCATTATTGATCTCAGGCTATTTTAGTTAATTCGTTATACAGTCCTCGTTCACTTTTGGCAACACACCCGAAATTTTTGTTTTGCCAAAAACGAACTTTTTTGCATGATTAATTTTCACTTTTCAACTAACTTATGCTTCCTAGGCACTAGATAATGCCATCAATGGATCAAGGTAGTCGATTGGATTCAAGTCGTTGGTTTAATAATTTGGGAGTGCTCGGAATTCTACCGGGACAGGTCCGTATGTGGCCTATGACGACCTACACACTTGACTCGACTACTCGAGTGGCAAGGTTCTAAGCACTGATTTGAGCATGGCGGTTCTATTACCGGTCATACATCCGGAACCAGTTGACCGATTCCGGCCATCCGCATTGGTAACATAAAGAACCCTATTACCATCCTTCTTACATATATTCAGACGAATTTTTATATTCTTTTGTTTTTTTTTTTCTGTCCCTAAGAAGCATTTGACCTTTTGTTACAATACAGCGTTTTAAACCATCATTTGCATTGTTGGCTTTTTACAGCCTCCAGAAACGTTTTTCTGTTGTATTGAGCTAAATTTGAAATTGATTCTTTTCTGTTATTTCAAGACTTTCGAAATGTTTTCAAGGTCGTTTTCTAGTCCCTGGACATCATTTTGATTCCGTTTGTTTCATAGCAACCGGAAGTCGCAATTTCGGAATTATAATAAACGTCAGGGGTATTTTTTTAGTCTCTGGACGTCATCCCAATTCCGAGAATACACTCAACACAAACGGGGAAAATTTTGCTACTTTTGAGCAATATTTTATTACTTTTTGTGTCTTATGACCGCGCATTAGACACAAAAAATAATAACTAAAAGGAACAAAATATATGACGGCCACACGCTTGCATGGGTTTCTGCAGAAGAACATACAACCAAGAACCGCAATGCATGTGTTAGTAAGATTTCACTCGCTGCATTTGTATTGATGTAACCCAGGTTCATTTTTTCCCCTCTATTCACAACTAAGCAAAATTGCACCGGTCAGGCTTAAATGTCTGATTAGAAACACCACCGTTTTGTTCTCCAGTGTTTACTTGAAATGCAAATATGTAATACAGTGTGACCAGAGTTGCCGGCGATGCGAATGTTGTTCTAGATGGGCACGAGTTTTGATTTTCAAACAGGTCTAAATGAGTTTCGTGAAGCGATGAGTGTGAGTTTTCAACACTGTTGCATCCGCTTAAAAGAAAGCAATTGCCTGTGTTTAGCTCTAACGCAGCTTACAAAACGTGATGTAACTTCAAGATGCATATGAAGTCTTTAAAAGCATCTACGTTTGTATACTGTGCGACGGAGAAAAGTTATGCTAGGCAGCTCTTGTCATACTTTTCTCTTCTCCGTATCCGTGCAACGCAAAAACTAATACCCATACACTGGTTGAATTTCAGATAAAAGAAACTAGTAACATGTGCAACATATGCAACAGTAAGTATGTGTTGTTTCTTGGCTGGACATGGAAAGGGGTATTTTTCGACAAGTGAAAATTTTGCGTGTGGTTGTAACAACTGTCATTAGATAGTCGTATTCCCGTAACATGTGCAAAATATATGACAGTATGTGTTGTTACTCCACTAGTGAAGAACATTATTGCTTTTTAAGTAACATATTTGTTACCAAAAGGAGCTTTTTGCGTTATTGCCTCTAAAGAAATAAGGAAAAATTTTGCGTGTACCCATATTGGATGGTATTCGACCTTGTTTCATTTCTGTGTTTTTAGGGTCACTAGAAGCCCCAGTGAAATCTGTTCCGGAAGGACCATTTTGAGGGCATATCACTAATATAGTCAAAACCATACAAATGGCTTAAAATTCCGCAGCTTCCGAAAAAACAGATTTCCGGGAATGAGAAAATTCTTTCCGGCCACTGCTGACGCTAATTTGAGAGTAGATAAATTACTGAATCTTTTGGTGTTGAAACTATCGAAATCGGATGGAAATTGCAAAAGATACAAGAATTTAAATTTTTGTCGTCGAGCACAGAACGGTGAGGGAATGAGAGGGTTCGTATCCGAAGAATTTTCATAACGCTATTCTCCTTCAAGAATCTCAAAAGCAGGATAGTCTTGAGGAAATTTTGTCGCGGACGCCTAGGATTTCAATGTGAGAAATCCAAGTGAATCTGTGCCAAAAACTAACGATGCTACGAACATATATATACGAGTAAATTCTAACCGGAACGTCAAATAGTCTGTCATGGAAAACTTTCTGTGGTGGGTTACGAAAATCTTCAAGGGTGTGCTTTTTATCTGTTGTAATACCTCCTAATTTATTTATCTATTTTATCAATGAATAAACGTTGTTAAACTTATTTATTTTCGCGAAATTTTTTTGTTAGCCGAGGAAAACAACAAAATTTGAAATTGGAAATCCTCTGGTCACCCCGTGATAGTTGTTTTGCCATTTTATTCAAAATCTGGCAGTAGAATGCTATTTATAGAAGTTTAATATGAAATGGTATTGAAAAGCAGCAAATTGTTCTGAATCACCTAAGTTGTCTAAGGCTGGTTGCAGACAGCAAAAGTTATCATTGATCGCGCTGCCTTACGACTTTCGAAACATCAATCTCCACTAGTATTACCCGACGTATCCAGACAACTTAATCAACTTTCCTCGTCGCGCTAACTCCTTCGACTGAACTCCCACGAGGCTGTGAAAACTCCGTGATTTGTTGTATCGCCGAGAATGCACCCTGACACAGACAGCGCACGTAGGAGTGATGGATGAAGAAAGCACCAAGCTGTTGTTGCATCCAGCTGCCGCCATGACCTCGGTTTACTGTCGGTACGGTTTCGCACGTGATCATGATCGTACAATAACTGGCAGACGGTTCAAGTCATAAGTACTCAAAAGTGCGGGGGCGCCACAAGCGATCACGGCAAGTAACCTCATATTCCACCTTAAAGAATTATAAATCATTGCTTGCTTCGATACACGAGCGATAGAGAGAGATAGTCTCTGCGGGTTGGCGGCGCAGTCTGATCTACAGACGGCATGCGACGTGTCAATCAGCGTCGATCTTGCAGCGCGGAAATAGACGATACAGCCGGCGGCCGTCTCAAGGTTGACCCTGAATTCTGTGTGTGCGTCCCTAGCCAACGCGACGAAGGCTTGTCAAGCGTTCCGGTTCTGATTCAGAATAACTGCCTGACCTAGAAGGGACCGATTAGAGTGAGTACAGTGTTAGTGTGCGGCCGTATTTTCTACAGCAGACAAATCTAATGTAAAATATAGCTCGTTACTGCCAGTTTCCTCCCACAACTTTCCGGCGCACAGCGATATGGCACACATCAAAAGCCGTGCGCACCAAACCACCGCAACCGACGTGCGACTTAGCTCCGTATGTAGCCGCTGATGTGTAGTGTATGGAGTATAGTGGGGAAAAATCATGAGACGCGCGAAACGCGAACGCGAGAAGATAACGGTAATTTTTATGAATGAAACCATTTTTGAATGAATGAATGAAAATCAACGAGCCGGCGGCGCTCGAGCGCTCGAACGAAATGAATGAAACTAAAAAAACGAGGCGTTTGTTGTGATGTTGCCGTTCGTCGTTGTTGTTTCTAGCCCCGTTGGTTGGTTTTGAACTGCATGCACAAGGCAGACAGTAGCGGCAAACCGTAGTTGGAGACCCGCTCCGACTTCCGGCCGGAATGACGTGGTTAAACTCTGCAACCAGTCACATTTGCGATGGTGGCGACCGGTGTCGTATTTTAATCAATTTATAAAATCGAAAGTTAAATTAATTCAAATTGGCCAAGAAAACGGCAGAGTGGTGCGCACTGAGTGCTCTTGTCTCGACGGAAGTGCAGCGACGTTTTGCATGCAGTTGTGGGAGGAAAACACATCTGATCGTTCGATATGCGTCGCCAGCCGATGAAAACGAAAAAAAAAGTGTTGGTCGATATTTTTGTGGAGGTGACACGATGCAGACTCCGGAGAACTACGGCGACTGCTTCCACGGTGCTGGTTGAGGCACAGAGCTGCGCCGGATGGAATTCAGTTGACAGTTTTGATGGATGGAGAGTAGAATTACGTCCCATGTGGTGTACGTGATTCATTGCATGTAAAACTTGACCTACGTCAAGTGATTACTGGTTAGGTGATGAACTTATTGCCAGTTGTTCGTTTACAATGAATATTGAGCTTTAATGAAAACCCGATCAGACGAGCATAACTAAAAAAATACAAAATTCTATCAACGCGAGATACAAATAACATATTTAGATACAATTTTGTATTTTTCCATATAATTTTGATAACAAAATTGAATCTGAATGAGTTATAATAACAAAACCTGAAATGAAGTAGTTCTGAAACAAGTCTAACTAATTTTTCGTTTCTATCAAAACCTGTTGTTTCTAACAATGTTTGTTATTATATTGTTCTATATACTATCTTATTTTGTTGGAAAGCTGATACATTAGTAACAAATTTTGTTATGCGTTTGATACTAGTAGAATCATTTCAGTTATAATTTCTGTTATTTTAACATTTAACGGGACCAAATTGAAAACACAGTCTGTAAGGTTTTTCCCGTAACAAACTAACAGCTTCTGTTACATTTTTGTTTTTTCTTTCTGATCGGGTTCCCGTCACCAAAATGTTTCAAAATTAGTTTCAATAATGTAAAAATAGACGTCTTTTCCTAAAATCAATTATTGAGATATCTCACAAACGTATGCTATTTAGAGAATTATTATCATATTATTATATTATTAGTAGTTACTCGATCAGGAAGAAAAAACAAAAATGTAACAGAAGCTGTTAGTTTGTTACGGGAAAAACCTTACAGGCTGTGTTTTCAATTTGATCCCGTTAGGTGTTAAAATAACAGAAATTATAACAGAAATGATTCTACTAGTATCAAACACATATCAAAATTTGTTACTAATGTATCAGCTTTCTAACAAAATAAGATAGTATATAGAACAATATAATAACAAACATTGTTAGAAAAGTAGCTCCATGTCCACATCGTTGCCTAAACAACAAACAATTGAAATCAATCATGTAAAAGGGTATGATAAAATCCTGAAATAATTTCTCGTTCTCTAGAAAAGGCATTTCCTAAAATGCTATAAAACATCAATGGGTATGTTTCCCTCTTTTCAACCGAATTGATGAGGACGTCCAAATTAATAGTAATGTCGGTATTATTTTTCGGTTCCATTCAAGCAGCAAAAAGGGAAATATAAAATTTTATTATTTTCCGTTTAGAGAAGCCTTAGAATGAATACCTTCGGCCAGTATTATTAATATTTCCGTTTGTATCAGTTTTCAGTATCGAATTCAATCAATTTATTTTCGATCTTCCGACATTCGTCTAGTTCTCCTACATTGTGGTTCATTTCTCCAGTACGTGACTAACAGTAGTGTAAATAGAGAAAACAATTTTTGAAATACAAATTACACACGTTGTAGAAAAATTAAGTCCGCTGTACTCAGAGTTGGTTGTCCCAGTTCTCTAGGACTTGAGAAGTCATGTATATCTTGAATTGGTTGGAATAAATTCTATAAATAGCTTTTTCTTTTATAAAAGGATTCAAAAAAGAACAATCGAATTCGAAGTGTCCCTTATATTCTTGACATGTACCAAAACTCATTAGTAATTAGTAATTAGATATACCTCATGTCTACACAACCTTCTATCCAATGAATCTATCCCCGGAACGTATGTGACTGCAATACAATATTTTATCCTGTCATTAAACTTTAAGATGTTATAATTCAATACAGAAGCCTATCCAATTTGTAACGAGAGCCGGCTTTTTATACTGCTGGAAGAAGCGCAACCGTACGTAAAATCTGCCATCGGGGCAATGTTTTACGCTGTCATTATCGCCAAGCGACAGGGTTTTTTTATCGATTGGAACAGCTGACAAGTGTTATCGGCTCCGGAAATCATAATTGATCTTCGCCAGATTGACTTTATATTTTACAAACGCACCTCACGTACTCCTTTCTCTTCGCTATAATCACCGCTCGCAAGAAATGCCACGGTTCTGGCTCGTTCCAAGTGAAAATAGACGATTTTCTGTTAGCAGCTTGTTGAAGTTTTTAAACGCTATAGAGTGGGTTGTGACGAGTTAGCGCACTGCCGACAACAACATCCTGTATATCTGTAGCGACTACCGATTGACTGACTTGGAAGCGCATGTTGCATCGGAAATCCGGCTTCCAGTTCCACATGCACTACTGCTTAAGGGCAAACGCGTGCTGAATGTCGCTTTGCACCGATGATGGCGGGGCACCTACGAAACGGTCGTCTTCATGAATTATGTATCGCGCTCCCGTGAGCTTACAAGCGAACCGGCAATGGCGACAACAGTGACGACAAAGAAGAGTGACCGTACCGTACTTGGCCGCGGTATTCGCAACTGCCGCGTTAAAATTAATTGGATGCCAAACGACGTACCCCGGGCCGTCCTATTGCGACTGCATGCTTGGTGCAAATTGAAGCTGATTTGTGCTTTCGTTAGATAAGAAACATCGCTCGAGTCGAGGTTACTGCTAAGAAACTAGATCTTCCGCTTCGCTCGTCTTGGCTAGCTGGGGGGCGGTTGGTGCCAACAAGGTGCAATGATTAATAGCTGATAATAACAGTCGTAATGGTTCATCAGCTAACAGTTTAAATGATGTGTGTAGGAGAAAAAAGTCATTTATTACTGTTATTATTAGCTTGTGGACCAGAGCGCTGCGTCAACTGGTGTGAGCTGATGAACCGCAAGAATCGTCTATCCGGTAGATGTGAGAGAAACTGGACCCAGAACGAGCTGCTGACCGCGGAAGGCGTGAATGTGTGTGGCTCTTGCGGTAGAGATGATAGTTATCAACATACACTAGTTGCTCAATAATTTGTCCCTGGTCCCTACCCTGTCTACCGCCGAAGAATCGTAATGATCTGTTGCAAAGAAAATGAGTTTTAATGGACGGCTTGTACCAACATGAAAATGGGTTTAACAGCACATTAGTGTTCGAGCTAGTACAACATTGTAGTTAACACTTTCATCTTGGGTATTAAGAAGGTTGCACACCTTGGTACGTTAATGGCAGTAAGGATGGATGTTCGTTATATGTACCACTTTTTGTTTCAATTGAGTATCCGCAATGAACTGGAGGAACGGGCAGCCTACAGCTAATTGTTGCTAACTGTCAATTCACTTATATTGAAAATTACGTTATAAGTTCGGTAACAATTGACAGTTGCAAAATTTATTAAAGCCACAAATACTCAGTCCCGACTATGAAGAAGCGTCAAAAAAATCAAGAGTGATATTACATTCAAACAATTTTCTAACTTTTTTACGGACTTATTTCTTTGAAAATAGAGTATGTTTCCTGTAATGAAACTTTTTTATCTTATATCTTTTTCCTGTATCTCATGAAATGATACTCGTGAAGATACTTTGAGCAGAATTGAATTTTTTTTTCATATTTTCAAGCGAACAATCAAATAATAGTCAAATCTTTCGAATGGATAACCGATAAAGAATAAGCAATGTTCATTTTGTTGCTATCTAATTGAAACACGAAATAGGTTATAATTTTATAAATATCAGACATTTATAAATATACCCTCGTCGATTATCTTAGATTTTTATATATTCATTTCGATTCTTGTATTTTCAAGCGTTATGTGCTATGCTGATTGTTATCCAATAGAATCCTATACTATATACAGTGGATACTCAAGTATTTTTTTCATTTTTCTCTGTTTTCGGAGAAAAAAGTAAAAAGTAAACACATCGTAATTATCTTAAAAATCTTGTTTATTATGTTCTTTTTAAGTTTCGTTCAAATTGCACTGGAAAAATAAAGATTTTTTCTGATAGAAAAAAAATCAAGTTCAGTTTCGTTTTTCCAATAGAAAAAACAACGTAAACTGTGTTCTTGGGATCGTTTGAGGGTGTACGGAAACAAATTGCATCATTTTCAAATGGTTGTAACTTTTCACTCATTGGGTATTTTCTATTGAACATTTGGGTGAAATTTGTTCAATGTGTATTGTTAACACTGTGTAAGGTGCACTCAGCTGCTAGTGCAATCGTTGCGAAGATGATGGTGTCGATGGCAGAACAGAAGAGGTGTAAAAAAATTTTGCGCCCATTCCTCGAAAATCCGAATCTTTCTCATCAGGAAGCTGGGAAATCTACGGTAACTCGCGTTTTAAATCGATACAACGAGAGTTTGACCATCGACCGGAAAGAAAAAAGTGGCCAAAATGTATCTCCGCATAGTGTAAAGGATCACAAGCGGGTGATTCAAACTTTCAAGAGGAATCCGAACAGTTAGAGATGTGGCTAAAAACTGCATTTCAGTAAATCATTCGTTCAAGATGCAAAAAAACGTGAAGCATTACACACGTAAGAAGTTCAGAAGGCACCGAATCGCCATGAATGGCAGAATACGGTGGTGAAAACATGTGCACGGAAGCTCTACACTCAGATGTTGACGAGATATATGTAAAAGCAGACTTCCGACAGCTTTCGGGGCTCCAGTACTTCACCGCTCATCATAAATTCGAAGTTACTGATGACGTTAGAAAGCAGAAGGTGTTAAAGTTTGCCAAAAATGACATGGTTGGCAAGCGATTTGCTCGTGTGGAAAGCGAACTGAATGCAGGTATACTTTAAGGAATGCCTACAAAAGCATTTACTCCCACTTCCGAGATCACAGAATGGTCCTACAACTTTCTAGTCGGATTTGGTCTCGTGTCATTACTCGAAAGATGTTCTGGAGTGGTACGAGACTAAGGAAGTCAATTTCGTACCGAAGCATCTCAATCCCCCGAACGCACCTGAACTACGGCCAATTGAAAAGTACTGGGCCATCATGAAACAGGCGCTTTGAAAACATCCCAAGGAAGTAAAATCGGTGGAGGATATGAAGAGAAAATGGATTTCCACTCAAGAAACAGTAGGTCCACACGTTGTACAAGAGCAGTGTTAAAAGTTCGTGCATTTGGATATGGGGATGAAATTGAAGAAAAAAGAACAAGTGAAAAAACTTAATAACGACATGTTTTATTTTACTAGCTGAAAGTTAGAAGGCGATGGTTAGATGAATGAAATTTGCCAAACTTTTTTTGTGATACAATTCGATTTACATTTATCCTGCTAAAACACGTAACGATCTTCGAGGCCCGTCTCGAGAAGCGAAACTTTGAAATTCTCCCACAGGATGGATTCGGTCGTCATGACCCCGTCGATTCTGACCAGGCTACTCGTCCTATCCTCACACCATTACGCTTCCTTCTTCGTGCTTTATCATACCTCGGGCTTTTGCAACTCTTCACCAGATTTGCTTCACACATGAACCCGTCTTTTTGATTGAAATTCCAAATTTAGACTCGTATGTCCACAAAACCATTTTCCAGTATTCCAGCAGCTTATCAGCGTACTCTTTGGCAAATTTGATCAGTTTGTCTTCGTTGGTCTTGCTGATGAATGGCTAAACAATCCGATGAAAAACCGAAAACTGAAGGTTTTGTTTGATTTTACGGATAGTTGTCTATGGGCTTTTCTCCACTCCCCGTACAATTTTCTTGGCCTTTCTTGCATTTGTTTGAGGTTCCCATCCTCTTCTTAGGCGGTCCCCTATCGCTTCGATAGCTTTTAGTTTAAGGAGAATTTTTCCGACTGACCCAATGCTTCTGTATTTCTTTGCAAAGGCCCCGTGCGGTTCGCCGTTCTCGATATTTCGAACCACCAATTTTCAGATTAGGGGCCATCCACATACCACGTGGACAGTTTTTTAACGATTTTTAACCCCCCATATAAATTCTAAAAATTATGTATGGACCGTGGACATCACACAGACCCCCCCACAGCTGTCCCCGTGGTATGTGGATGGCCCCTTACCACAAAGGATCAAAATAATGATCGCAGTGGTCCGAATCTTGCAAAAAAAAACAAAATTTGGGTGCACACGGGAATCGTTCTCCATTATGAATAAATGCCGCACAGCCAAGCCATTTGCGAAAGTACTCAAAACATAAACAGTCGAGGGGTCTTACAATGAACACTTTTCAATAATTAATAAATTCACAAAGTCAACTTATTTTTTCTCTATCATATTTTTCAGTGCATCTTAAACATTAAAACTTAAAAAGATTATGATAAATAAAATTTTCAATATGATTGCGATGTGTTTACTTTTTACTCTCCCCTCAGAAATAGTAGGAGGGTGGTGTCCAAAGTACGACCCCATGACGTAGGGCTACGATATTTTTCCATATTTCGATACTTCGGAGAAATCGTATTCTCCCGAACCTTCGCTCGCTCCTGTGAATTGTGTGTGTCAACCGATTGAGAAAAAAATATTGCATAGCAAAAGACACAGTTTTGGATTACTTTTGGCATGCAAGATCATTTAGTCTATAAAATCGTCAAAATCCATCACAAAATTTATTGTATTGTTGTAAAAGCTAGTTATTTTATTCAGTTGTGATGCATTTTTTGTGAAAAAGTATAGCCAAAATAAGAACCCACAATTGTGCACCGCAAAATGTAACATTATTGCAATTATGGGTCTTTTCGTTTAATGCACCGAGCAGAATTATTATTTCTAGTGACATTTGAAAATCTAAATCATTTCAACCGTATAGATAAGTTAAAAAAATCCACGGCTAATAAAAATTGTTCAGTTTCATGAGAATAAACGTATTTTCGTGAAAATGACTCATAATTGTACCGTTAATTGTGGAGGGATTGTACCTTTTATAGCAAGGTTTCGTCAGTTAGTTGGAAAGAGGGCGGAGGGCAGCAGAATTGGAAATGACAAAAAAAAAACATTTTCGAAAACTGCACCGGCCACTTAGCACTAAGAAAAAATTGAGAATCCGATTACAAGCTTATTTGCAAGGCTTTAACTCCTATCAGCGACGTTTTGTAAGGTAAAAAATTCACTACCTACTTAAATTGCACTGAATTCTGTTTTTACGCGTTTTTTTACGTGTTTTTATTTTACACGATTTTTTTACGCGATATGTGACATGGGAAATATTGTTTATGAGCCTAGATGTAACACACACACACACACATGCATGCACATACATACACATACATACACATACATACACACACACATACGCATACATACACACATATACACACACACTTACCACATAGCGAAAGATTATGTAACGACGCGATCTTTTTTTACACGATTTGCTCCAAATTACGCGATTTTTTCTTACGCGATTTGTTCAAAATAACGCGATTTTTTTACGTTATTCTCTTTTTGCGCGTAAGCATCAATCGCGTAAAAAGAGAATCCAGTGTACATAAGTTTGGGGCACCAAAAGGTGCCAGTTGCCGGTGAATCTTGTTCTCTGGTTATTTCGGGTAAAACTTCCAGCCATTTTTGCCTTTTTCCGGTAAGCGTTATGTGTTTACTAGAGCGAGAAAAACAACAGCAACTAAAAGAAATCGTTCCAAAGTCAGAACGGTTGTATACTGTAGTGTCGGCTGTGCTTGGGAAGTAAACTAGTGATTGGTTATTGGGTATAATTTCAGCAATCCATGTTGTTTACTATTTTTTTTTTTCAAAAGTGTCTCAATCAATTGGTTGTTTTTGTTACAACTCAACCGTAAAAAAAAATCTGATCGATTGATGCCAAAACCTCGAAAATCTGATAAAAAATTACTGAAATATAAGCGCTCAAAACCTGTCCCCTTTCTCCATGATTGATTTTTTTGATTCTCAAAATCAGGCACCTAACTTCCAGATATACGTAGTCCTATGTCAAAAGGAAGGAATGAAAAAAACTTGAGTGAACACTTTATAATACTCATCACTGTAGTTTAATGATGTGCCATAAATAACACTAGTCGAAAAAGGCGAAAAAAAGTTGATCTAGAGCTCGAACAAATTGTCCTGAACAGATTTAAGCTTTTTAACCACTTCTGGGAATTTTGGTGCTCCTACACGAAAAAGTTCAAGCCTTAATCAACCCATTTGTCCTCTCAAAATGCACAATGATTGCTCTAACTTCGCACAAAAAATGTGTGAAATGCATAACGCAAGAGTTGTACAATAAATACATTGACAGATATCGAAATCAGAACATGTATCATACACACAAAAATCGTGATGTTTCGGTAAACTTCGGTTTTGGGCGACCAATCAGTTTTGGGGCGCTCGAAAAACCGTGGTTCTTTCCGTAAGCCGGTACATATGAACGATGCCCATTCCTAACAGCCATCACCAAGGTTTTATTTTTTCCCACGGAAATAACTGACGCTGGTGCCAGAAACGTAGAACCGAATGCGTATGAATGAAACCAGAGTTATATTTAAATAAAAAATATTTTCCACAAATCTAATCAATTGTTAATGATTCAATGATGTTTTCAAATCTATGGATTCATGAAGGTGCATCGATCAGTAATAATTTTCAATTATTTCGTCAGTACCCAACTTATCAGTATTGATTGCTGGCAGCACCACTTCAACGATACCAGCCTGCTAATCACCAGTGGATACTCTTTAAGTGTAGTTGTTTGGTACACCGTAATACTTTTTAAACACGCTAGAGCATGAAATGTGCTGTATCCAACACACATTCGTTGAACAGGTTTGATTTTTCAAGGTCAAGAAATGCGCCAATTCTGCACATCATTGATGGTTTCGCACCATTCAGCTTCTGTGTTTTGGAAATACAGATTCGCTTCTACGTTTGCTTACGGGTGAACTCATTGAAAGATATATTCTTTCATATTTTTCCTAGTTTGAGATCTAGGGCGTGTGACCTGTGTTTTTCAGTGTAATGTGAAGGAAGTACGAATTTATACATTAACTTAACTTTATGAAAGCAGTGTGTAAAAAATAGCAATATGTAGTATTTGAAAACAGTTTATTGAGAAAATTATTTGATTATGTCTCAAACAGAAGTAAAACCAAGTAGCAAAGTCCTATTTCAATATTTGTGGTATACCCTATAGCAAAAGGACAGCTCTTTTTATGCTATAGAAAACCTTGTTGGTGATGTTGCTGTGAATTAATATTTCATTGAATTATTAAAAATATTTCAATCCTTTATAACTTTGTTTCAACTTTTTTTTAACTCATGAAATCACTCATTCATTGAAGTCGCTTTTTATGCGGAACTCGGAATTTACGTATGTTTCTTTCAGTCATTCAATTACCGTATATTTTTATGGATTTGACCAGATCCTTATATTTTCCCGATTTTTTAAATAAATAATAACACAAGTCTTGAAACTTTTCCAAAATTATTCAGCAGACATGATTAAAATCTTTTCACAGGCGAAGTTTGTTTGCGATTAAAGATTTTAAACAATCTTTATTGATGCGAATTTCAAAATTTATGCTGCTTTTACGCGGATTTTGGAATTCATGAGTTCCTTTGCGAATTTCGGAATTTTTCACACGCCATGTATTTCTTGCGCAAAAAATAACGATTTTAGTTTATTCAAAAGTTTGAAACTATTAACAAAAGTATCCTCCACCCACACCCAACAAAACAACAAGAACACGTTTGAACCCTAAGCCCAAAAAACAGCAACTAGACCCTGCACAATATCTCCAGGACCCGAGGATTACAAGCATCTGTCCCAGCTCATGACATCCTGGCTCAGCAAAACATACCATACATGCTGCATTCTCATGGCCACTCGAAGATCATCAAAATCCATGCTATTTTGAATTTAGACTTAATTTCAGGTCTTAGTCGGCAGCGTGGATTAAAAATTTGCTTTTAGTATTCAAGATACTTTATAAAGTAAGCCACCAGATATAATTGGCGCTGTTGAACATTAAATTGTATTTGTGCTGTGTCAAATAAATGATAGGTTAAAAAAAGTTGATTTTGAAATAATATTGGGTAATAAAGTTACGATTTCAGATTTCATTTGCACAAAAAATCTAATAATGATAACGTTGCTTACCGTTCGAGATATACCAAAAACAATAGATTTTGTAAAACCACAAAACAGGTGGCGGGGACCCTTAAGGACGAAAAGTTATCCGATTAGCAATTGAATAAGCTTTTTTCGCAAGCAAATAGTGTATTAGTCAATTATAAATTATTGAAAAAACATTAATTCATTCGTTTTCTAAAACGAAAACTTTTTTGTTAGTGGAAGAGTAGAGAAATCATTCGTAGTGTTCAACTTGATGCTATAGCCTATCACGTGAGTGAAATTGATTGATTTACTCCGCAAATCCATAAACTGCACTCTCAATACTAACATCAAATAAACGTTAACCAACTTTGGCGGTTTTCTTTTCAACTCGCCAATGGTATCAGCATCAATTCTGGGGGCCGATTTAAAAACCATGTTGTAGCGAAAAAAAAAGCAACAACAAAAACCTGATGCGGCTCCGAAGGGAAACAGTTGAACGGTAGCCGGGGCAATTGTTGAAGTGCGACGCAGTCTGGCTAAATACTCTTTCGCCTCGTAGCAGCTTCGCAACAAACAAATAATGCTAGACAATAATTATGGTTAATAATGGTAATCAGAAAACAGAAATAATTGTTATTACTCGTTGACATGATATCGTGATATGGTTGGACTGGTCCGGTCTTATGGGTATTTGTGCGCTCGTGCGCTATCACATTTAGTTGAACTGCTTTGCGCTCTCCTCTATCTGCCAACAGCAAGCAGTGCAAGGGCGATCCAATGAATATTATAATTGCACAGGGTGATGACGATAATTTGGGGTCGGTGCATGGGTCCGAAACGACCATAGGTCTGGTGGTGTTTGTGGTTGCCCTCGTTCGCCCAACAAAATTAAGTACGTCACTTAATTCTGGATCCTGTCGAGTACGGGGATGTTTCAGTACAAACACCCGAAGCGCGATATGCCTAAGACCGATTCACAAGTCTCAAACTAACACCGGTAGCTCTCTCGCCCTGTAGAAGATCTGTTCAATTATGTGTAGTATTGAAACTGTGTTCGGAACGCTCTTTAACTCGCATAATTGGCAGCCTATCGCCCCATTGTGAGCAAGTTTTGTTCTGGATGGTAAAGCGCTATGATTGGGCACGTACAGCCACAATATTGAGTTGTGCTGTACGGATTGAAAATTAGTGTGAAATTTGTGCTTCCGCCGTAACGACGGCGATTGACTTAAGGCTGTGATGGCTGTGGTGTTAATCAGAATAAAAAACAATCAAAATATTTAGTTTTCTCAAAAACTACTCTAATACCGTTTTTACTATATCTTTTCATTACAGGTAAGCCAAATGTTTGATGTTAGCGATTTTTACTGGAAAAGTTTCACATATCCCACATCGACAGCAATGTTTGGGAAATTCCAATCGACACTGAAAACACAACCCGCCGAAGACCTTCGTTTGACAACCGCCATGAGGGAGAGACCTCGCCAGAAGCCATTAATATTCAATCAGTCTCAGTCTCGCACTTTTTGCATACAATGGATGGCTATAACCTTACCTTACTATACCAATTCGATCGATACACGACCAATATGCGGGGCAGCATACAGGGAAAATCAACCTGACTGCAGTTTGTAAATTTATTGCTTATTGAATGGTACCAGCACGGCGCGTTGCTGCAGCCAGTCTCACGCGACTTGACAAATCGTCAGGAACAATCGAACCTTGAAGTGGTTAAGTATTCTCGCTCGCAAATGGCAACAAAGCGGCAGCGAAAACGGTCCAGCAAACTGATGTCATCGGTGTTCTCTGTTGCACACCATCGCAATGGCATTGGGTAGCCGGCCCGTCAATAGGTCAAGTTAGCAAAAGGCACATCGGAGTTCAAATTCCGTTTCTCCGCGGTCTCACCGTGTCACCATGTGTTCGGTCCCAAGCTGCGACTTGATTTGTTTACAATCGTTTTGCATGATTTCACAAACAAAATGCCAAACAGAACACCCTATCACCAGCTGCTGCCCCGTGGTTTGGCCTTTCGGTCAGCGTAACTAAGCTCACCGGATGACGTGATTTTGCATCTGCGCTGGAGACCTAGATTTTCGTAAACACTGCTTTCCGAGCGCGCGCTGCAACACCAGAGGAATGGATCATTTAGCGCATGAAAAATTGTACGGCTCTGTCCGGATCAGCTGCTGGGCTCTCACATTGGATAGTCATTTGCAGAGATTAATCACTTTCCAACTGGGGGATTAGTCAGTGCTACGAATTATTGTGGCTGCACACAACGCATTTCTGTTTTTAAGTATGGGCAGAGAGCATTGTTATTTGTGACCGCACGATTCATCGTGCGCAACCTGTTCTGCTAAGCTTAGTTGGGATTTGACACAGTCTCTCGCTATGCCGGTGGTATTGGCTATGCTTAAGTATTTGCGAGATCACGTTTGTAAGATATGTGTACATGTCACGTCCCTGACGACTAGAAAAAATCAGGCCGTCGTGAAACGCTAATGGGCGTCCGTCGAAGGGTGCGCAGAGGGCGTTGAATGAGCTAATCAACGCGTTCGGTAGAGTGCATCTGTGCAACAACGGTCACTGCCGGTGTGGTTTGACAATTTGCGTGCAAAACTGCTACTTTGTCGTTGTTCTGTGATACAAAGTTTCGCGGTGCGATGAAACTTTCGTTCGCGACAGGGTGGGATTATGCAAATCGCGCGCAACTGATACAAAACCGATTGACTGCGGCGTATTCCCATGCAATGCCGAGAGCCATTTATCAAGAAATTGCACACATCTCTGACAGTTCAATTGCCCGGTGATTGCGCTGAACTGGGGAAGAAACAAACCGATTGTTTACATCCGTCGTCGTATTCGAGTGCATTCATGGTCGGGACATCGTCTACACTGTCTACAACCGCTTGAGCCGGACGTTTTCCACGCCGTGGAGGACATTTGCGATAATAAATGGAGAAGTATTTCTTTCCAGACACATTGTCCTAGAGTTTGTGTGATGACGCGTGGGGGTTCGGCGGTGCAGCTGTCTGCAAGCATTTGTAGAATTGTAGGGACGGTGCGAAAATTTAGCCGGTCGTTAATGAATTTTTTTATTGAACTAACTACAGCGCACTTTTGCGTTCATAATTATTTTAACGATCATAACAGATCAGCATAATGATCATAGGGTAATGATAAAGACTATATAAAATATAATTAACATTAATTTATAAAAGATGCATATCGGAGCAGTCACCTTGGTACAGGTTAAGTTACCATTGGTACTTTCCGAGCAAGACTGGTTATGAGAGATAGACTTGAACTGTCCTTCAGTACGGTCGCATTTTACCAACAGCTCGAGGCTAAGTCTTAGACTACCGAGAAATATTAAAATTTTGCTTTCGCTTTCAACAGGCAATCTTTTTAAAAGACTACCTGTTGAAACGCAAAGTAATAAATTTGTTTTTTAACGTTAACGAGTGTTTAGTGAGTAAATTTGGTTTGAGATATTTCTACTTAAATTCTATAGTGAAGTGAAAGTGTAGTGAAGTTTTCCAGTTATGCCTGGAAAAAATAAAAAAGCTCGCTTTGATGCGGCTTCAAGGAAACGTGAGGTATCTCCTCCAAGTGACACTGAAATTTCGACTAACAGGTATGATATTCTTTCTTCCGTTGAGGATCAAGAAATCCAAACTTCTCATACTGAGCATAAAGCCGTTATAAAGGAGGTTAAAGTTCCACCTATTGTGGTATTTGTAGCAAATTTAAAAGCATTTCGATCAGAACTTTCATCATTTCTGTCGGATGTGAAAGTTAATTTTCAAATTGGCCGCAAAGGCGAAATTCGTATTTTGGCCGAATCTCTTGATGGCCATAAACATCTTTTACAGTATTTGACTGAAAAGATGTATAAATTTTATTCTTTTGATGCCAAAAACGAGAGACCGTTTAAGACTGTTTTGAAAGGTCTTTCAAATGACCAAACTATTGAGGAAATCAAAGATTGTTTGTCAGAATCACTTGGTTTTGCCCCCAACCAAGTAATTTTGATGGAACGAAAGGCAAATGCCAAAATTAATCAAACTGGAATACACCAGAAAAATTACTTAGTACATTTTGATCGTACCAAAGTCAATAATTTGAAATGTTTGGAAAAAGCACGTGTTTTATTTAATGTGCGAATAAAGTGGGAAAATTTCAAGAGACATGGAGAAATCCATAATCTTACTCAATGTCGGAATTGTCAAGCCTATGGTCATGGAACTCGAAACTGCCATATGGCAGCAAAATTTATGATTTGTGGTGACACTGGTCACACGAAAGATATCTGCCCCGTGAAAGAGACCACTAATAGTTTCAAATGTGTGAATTGTGGGGGAACTCACAAATCTAATTTCTTTAATTGTCATGTAAGGTCAAAAATTATTGCTTCCAGCCAACGTAGGAATTCTAAGCAACCTGTTGTCAATGTGGGTATACAAAAGACATTCAATACTGTTCAGGCATCACCAGCACTTTCATTAGCAGGTGTGTCTGTAGGTAATAATTTAAATTCAGCTAACAAATTTCAGACAAAAAATCCTGTTCAGGCAACACCAGGCGTGCTGAGATACGGGAACACAATAGTAGAGGGTGATTCGACTTTGGTTTAGAACTATTTATACCTTTCCCAGTAGTTTAATTGGCCAAAACACCTTGCCGGAGACAACGGAGATTGCGGGTTCGAGTCCCGTCTGGACGAGGGAAAAAATTTTCTAAGCCTAAAAGTCACACCTTCTATGCCCGTTCATTTTCGCATCCTCGCAAACTGCATACATTGCCCGCTTTACTAAAACTTAAAATGTAAGTCATATGACAAAAATGAAATTAGTTCGTAAAGTAAATCTAGCCAACGGAGCTCTTCCGTGATACGCGTTCGGAGTCTAGCCACCGACTGAGGTGTCTCATCGCTTGCGCCGCTGTAGATATAATAAGTCATTATACACTGTGTGCGTGAAGAGATCACTATATCAGTTATAAAAAATAAACTCCCACCGGGCAGTGTGTGCAGTTCATCGTTGGCGTGCTGAGATACGGGAACACAATAGTAGAGGGTGATTCGACTTTGGTTTAGAACTATTTATACCTTTCCCAGTAGTTTATTTGGCCAAAACACCTTGCCGGAGACAACGGAGATTGCGGGTTCGAGTCCCGTCTGGACGAGGGAAAATTTTTTCTAAGCCTAAAAGTCACACCTTCTATTCCCGTTCATTTTCGCATCCTCGCAAACTGCATACATTGCCCGCTTTACTAAAACTTAAAATGTAAGTCATATGACAAAAATGAAATTAGTTCGTAAACTCAAAAACTTGCTCAGAAGTTTGAGAGAGTTCATAACTCCAATTTGAACGTAGTAAGTCCTATTGAAGATGAAGTAAACCAAAAGTATGATCAGATCGCCACCCAAGAATTTCTTTCTGAAAAGGTTTTGGAAACAAACTTGAATGAGGTGCGAACTATTCTCAAAAAATTCAAAAACATGAAAGCACCAGGAGATGATGGGATTTTCTATATCCTCATCAAAAGACTTCCCGAAAACTCTTTAAATTTCTTTGTAAAAATTTTTAAAAGATGCTTTGCATTCGCACATTTTCCTACGAAATGGAAAAATGCCAAATTCACTCCAATTTTAAAACCCGAAAAGAATCCAGCTGAGGCATCAAGTTATCGACCAATTAGTCAACTTTCCTCTATTAGCAAACTTTTTGAAAGAATAATTCTTAATAGAATGATAACACATATTAATAAGAACTCAATTTTTGCAAATGAGCAGTTTGGTTTTCGCCATGGGCATTCCACTACTCATCAGTTACTTAGAGTAACAAATATGATTCGAACTAATAAATCTTTAGGCTATTCGACTGGAGCTGCTCTTCTAGACATAGAAAAGGCATTCGACAGTGTTTTGCATAAAGGTTTAATAGCTAAAATTTCAAATTTCAGTTTTCCGCTTTACCTTACCAAAATGATACAAAGTTATTTAACTGACCGCACTCTTCAGGTTAACTATCTAAATGGTAAATCTAATAGATTGCCTGTTAGAGCTGGTGTGCCTCAGGGGAGTATTTTGGGTCCAATCTTATATAACATTTTTACTTCTGATCTTCCTGATTTACCACCAGGTTGTGAGAAATCTCTGTTTTGTGACGATACAAGCATTTCCGCAAAAAGAAAAAGCCTTCGAGTTATATGCAGTCGGCTACAAAAAAGTTTAGATATATTTTCTTCATACTTGCAGAAATGGAAGATTTCCCCTAATGCTTCTAAAACACAGTTAATTATTTTTCCTCATAAGCCAAGAGTTTCATTTCTCAAACCCACCCGTGAGCACGTTATTAAGATGAACGATGTGGTCTTAAATTGGTCTGATCAAGTTAAATACTTAGGGCTAATTTATGATAAGAATCTTACTTTCAAGGAGCACATTGAAAATATCCAGTCAAAGTGCAATAAGTATATCAAATGTTTATATCCTCTTATCAACAGGAATTCTAGACTTTGTCTCAAGAATAAACTGTTAATTTACAAACAAGTTTTTAGGCCAGCAATGTTATATGCAGTACCCATCTGGACAAGTTGTTGTACAACCAGGAAGAAGACACTTCAAAGGATTCAGAATAAACTTTTGAAAATGATTTTGAAGCGTCCTCCCTGGTTTAGCACGAACGAGCTACATAGGCTCACTAATGTAGAAACATTAGAAAATATGTCAAGCCAAATTATCAACAAATTCCGACAAAAATCGTTGCAATCCTCAATTGCAACGATTAGCTCACTTTATAGTCAGTAAGATAGCTTGAAGTTTATTTTAGGTTTCGTTTTATTCCTTTTTTTTCTCTTGACAAGTAGGTTTAATAATTTTCCTACAATTACATTAACTTAACTGCGAAAGCTAATAACATTCAATAATATAAAAAAAGCGTACAAATATATATATAATAGTGTTGAAATGTCACCATTTGTGGCAGAACACACAATATTAATTCTGAATAGATATTAGTACATAAATAAATCATTACAAACATTCCCCCCCCCCCCTAAAAAAAAAAAAGACTGGTTATGAATTACGTTATGTTTATTAGAATATCTTCTCGGTTTGGGAACCAATCAACAAGCATTTTTTTACAATTAGTCAACTGTTTTTCTAAGGCGCTGCTGAGATGCTAAAGCTTTCCTGCTAGGTATTATATTCGCTTACAATTCAATGTTTAATTTTATCCCTCTTACTCTTTTTTTCCTGTTCTGGTGACGAACAGACCTTCTGTATATTCATATTTTGTTGCTTAAGCAAACACTCGCTGGATTTTTATCTTTCTCAATAGTGCTGCTGAAAACGAACAGTGAGAAATTTTCTACATTTTTTTTACTTTGTGTACAACGTGTAACAATTTTTTTTCTTTTAATTTTTTCGTATTATTATGTTAGTACGGAGGGTGTTCCCTAATAATAATTTTTGCCCACCAAATGGCAGTTGTTCTTCACCTTCACACACAACCGCAAGACTGCATTTCCTTAACATGCATGACACGGAAGGAAGAATTGCGCGGCTCAGGGCTGTCTCTTTTGCAGAGCTAAAGACAGCGGTCGATACAATGTTACAAATGGCTTACTTCTTCCAGCGATATTTAAACGAGCGAGCGTGCGTCGCACCATTCAACCAACTAAAAGGAACTCTATTGAATGAATAAATAAATTAGTATGTAACCTCGTAAATAATACCACAACGGGTCCGTTTCCCGACCGTACTGAGTAGGTTAGGTCGGAATAGGCACTCGTATGCAGTAACTCCATTCCTGAGAACCCAGCAGAGCAGGGCCAAGAGATGCGCCCCGCTACCGACATAAATAGGCACCTTGAATAACGCTACTGCAACGCAACGTTGGCCAGTTGTTGTTACGCTCTGTTAGCCGGCGTCCACTGACCAGCAACCAATCGACCCGAACTGACAATTAAAACATCATATACCGCCCGTGTATGCAATACGGTATGCAATTGTGTGGATGACCGCCCGTGGAAGGGCAATTCGGTCTTCGTTGTCGTTTCGTCTTGGTCTACTGTAGGCTATGAGTCGCTGTAACTGATATGTGACGAAAGGATTTTGTGAACATATGAATTTCGAAGATTTATTGATCAACACTTTGAAATTGGTTTATGTTTTCGAAGTATTAATCACTGAGTCTTGATACATGATACACACCCCTCATTTTTAAGATTTATAGTTATTTAATGGTGTTTCTCGTAATTTATTTCCGATTCAAACTTATTTTTATGGGAATGTTGAACTTGAAATTGAAATTTTTCTTCTAAACATATGGTGCTATTTGCGATAAAACCGATTGGTGGCGGTTAAAGTAATTGAGAAATGTTGTCTTATTGCCAGTTCCTGTCTATCACCTCCATTTTTAACCTTGACACTTTCAACAACTTCATCGGAGTCACTAGCTTTATCAAGTGATCGGGATTCTGTAATACAGATGTGGAGTTTAATGTACCTCTGATTGCCAGATGTTAAAAATTTAACTTCAAAGGGGCTTCTCAGTTAAAATAAAAAAATCGATTTTTTTTTCTAGATTGAAAAAATACCACAGAGAGAGGTTATACGACTCCGAGAATATGTTCCGAAGTTTTATGGCTCAATTTTTTTTATATTATTGATGATGTGATTTCTCGACCTGACGCGCCTGGGCTTTAACTGATCTTAAATGAAACCTTTAAATTGAACACATATAGCTATTTCCAAGTCCGTCGTTAAGTCCGCTTTTCAAATGCATTTCTTGATTCTACCAATCAACTGTACGCAATTCGCTGATTTCTAGTTATTTTTGCACCGAAGGAACTGAAAATCCCAAAGAAATATTCGATTAGATGACACTGATGTAGATTCGTTGGGTTGCGTATTTGGGGTACAAGTCGAGTGGTTGTTCAGAAACGTTTGTGTTTTTTAATGTAATTACGTAGCTTACTTGCAAAAATTTCTTTGACCTTGCGAACTGTCTTCCGGCAGTTATTCGGAATATTCGCCATAACGGACGAAATCATGCGTGTAGGCAACTTGGAGACGTTGGGCGGGTCCGCCAACTTGGGTATCGCATCGATATTCAGCCGCTCCATCTTCTTCAACGATCGCTTCGAGTAATGAGCCGACACAAGATCCGGTCTAAACAGCGCGTCTTCGGCCTTATGTTATTTCTTGATGAATGAAGCAACTTTCGGCAGGCACTTCGTACTATAAACGCCCAGTCCGGAACAAAGGAGAACGGGTTTGGCATCCCCTTCGCGCTGATTGTCAGCCACAGCAGCACCTTTTTGAGGAACTTGGTGTGTGAAACAAACTTCATCTCGGAGCTCGCTTCCTTCGTGGGGGAAGTAAAGTACGATGTGCCTTGCCAGTCGTTGCCAACCAGGTTGAGACCATCACCATCACATAGGCTGCGAGACCTAAACTGGCTACGCAATCCGTAATAAGCCCTATTCGCTGCTCTTCACCTCGCAACTCACTTCGTCATCACACGTTAGGCGTCGTACATAAATTACTTAACGTTAAAAATCCAGATTCAAGGTCCTCTCCCTTCCCTTCAAGCGTTACGTAATTCGTATACGACGCCTTACCAGTGCAACAAGATAGTCAAACTCATCAACCACTTCGAAAGAATTCCGATTCATCACCATCGCAGCCTTACATTTTCTACCAGTCACCATGTATTTTGTTTTGACAATGTGCAAAAGAAGTCCAGTTCTCGCAGCTTCCTAAAGCCTAGAAGCATGTGAGACTGCGTGATGATGGTGCCGCTCTTCTGCACATCTGGCCTTCGTACAGCACTTTCCAAAACTATGTTGAGCAGCATGTTCAGGAGCCCGTTTATTAGTTTAAGACCACCCAATGTCACAAACGTGTTCGAGATTTCACTAGCTGTGGCTTGTGAAAGCGTCAAGAGTCGCACGTATCATCTTAATCAGTTTTGATGGGAATACATATCATAATGTACCTCAACTCGTTACGTTCCACTGAATCGTACGCCGCCTTGGAGTCTACAAAAAGATGATGTATTTGCAAGTTGTGTTTTCGAAGCTTGGCGATTTGTCTGAAGGTGGTTGTAGATCGTCCCACTTGAAAACCGCACTGGTATTCACCAACAAAGATTTCTAGCAACGGCCTCAGCCAAGGAAAGAGGATGTGGGAGAGAATTTTATAAGCGGAATAGAAGAGGGTTATGCCTCGATGGTTGCTACAGTCAAGACTTTGTACGTTCTTATAGATAAGGCATATGAGCCCTTCCAACAAGTCCGTTTGGTTTTCCTCAGACCATATTTCCAGGTAAATCTGAAGAATTTCCCTATATAACCGGCTTTGAATAGTTCAGCCGGTATGCCATCCTTTCCAGCGGCTTTGCTGTTCTTCAGCTCCTCCCCAATTTGTCTCCCGTTTTCCCCGATGACACTCCTATCTGAGCATAACTTCAAAGTGTTGTTTTTAACGCCAGGCCACCTGCGACTTATAGGTAATCAGGTTCCCCTCTCTGTTTTTATACATGGCAGGAACGGCACTGTCCGGTTTCTGATTCCGTTAATCGTTCCATACAAGCTCCTCGTACATGATAAAGCAATCTCTGCCTCCGTGAAGACGCGGTCGTTGCGTTCACGTTACTAACAGTAGTGTAAACTCTTTCCGACAGTTTCAGTTCCCCGGTATCGCTTCCGCACTTGACGCGTTACACGGTTAGCCGCTTTTAATATGTTAGAATAGGCCCGATTCTTTCGTCACTTGTAGACACTCAGCGTGGAATCACCCACTACGCAAGATTCGCACTGAGATGCTTATCACCTTTCGCACAGTTTCACTAACTACGTCGTGGATGTGCTTCCACTTCATCATCGATCCGTCATCATCTTACCGACTGTACTCTGCAACACCTCCTTTCGCTGATAGTCTCTGGAAGTTCAGACGTATCTTTTTCTTCATCTCGATTTGAATACGTATGACAACCGAAAGCGAATCTTGTCTACCACGAGATAGTCGTCTGAATGGACGCTCGGACTCCGAAAAGACCGCACATCGATGATATCTGAAAAGTACGGCCGTCGATCTGGGAGCAGGCCTCTCCATTTGGGTGTCTCCTGGTATGCTTCCAAACGTTCCGACGTGCACAACAGGCACTACAAATTCTCCTGATCGCAGTAAAGTTCACAAGTGTAGCTGGCGAGATACCGCATTTCACAGTTCAACCGTCCGCTGAGGATTAGTCGCTGTTTGAGTCGCCCCTGATATGCGGAACAGTCGCTCAGACAAACTGCCCTTCGAGAAGAACACCTCTCCCTTCCCTGTCAACATACGACCAAGTTCTCACTGGCTTCTCGATCTTCCCTTGGTTGCTTGTATCCCAGTAGATACCATGTTTAAGTTTCTCCATTTTTCTCTAACCTGAATTTTTCGATCCATCAAGCTATCTTCGGGATAAGTCAGTGCGTTCATCTACCTTTGGTAGAATTGGACCATTCCCGCTGCCACCTAGCCATCGAAGTTGACTTTCTGGTGGTCCCTATATCGCTCGTGTCACGTTGGTCGAAGCACTCTACATCCGCTTTGACAATGATGCTGATAGGTATCATGCCAGTCAGGACGCACATTGCCTCGTATGACACGGTTCGATACGCGCATGCGACCCTCAGGCACATAAGCCGGTGGGTGCTCTCCAGTTTAGCGCGGTAACTGAAAGTACCCCACGCTTTTGACCACACGGGTCCGCCATACGCCATGCTGCTGATTAACGCCGAGCTATTTGACATCATGCACGATAATTCCGGTATAGTCAAGGAATATTTCTTGCAGGCACAGTCGACGTGGCTCCCAAACGTGAGCTCAACCATTACCTCCAAGAGCGTCAATGATCACTTTGAGGTGATAGTGCATCCATCGGCACTAATCGCCGCCTTCTGTTCCGATTTACGGTTGTTCACTACGATGACCTCTGTCTTATGATGCGCTAACTCCAGTTTCCTGGAGTGCATCCAATCCTCAACTACGCGTATGGATAGCGCGGCTTTTAACTCGACCTCGCTGACTGACTAGCCGTAGACCTCTAAAGTTATCTCGTCCGCAGGACGGTGGGAACTTAAGCTTCAGCACACCGTCATACATAGCATTCTACAGTACCGGACCCAGGATGGAGCCTTGCGGTAGTCGAGACGCATTTCCGACCCATATGTGTTTTTCCAGAACCTTGTACAGTGGCACCAGCACTCCGAGACTCCGATGTGCGTAGGCTTTAGAGTTCCAGCTGGCTATTGAACGTGTTTTTCACGTCTAGCGTGACAATTGCGCAATAGCGAATGGCTCTTCTCTTATGCTTGAGTGCTACAATGACCATCTTGGTGACAGAGAGAATAGCATCCACCGTGGACTTACCTTCGCGGAAGCCGAACTGGTTGCTCAACAGACCGATTTCACTCCCGGTGAATCTCACAATTCTGTTGAGGATTATCCTCTCAGACACCTTACCTGCTTTGTAGCAGAGAGGTGGTCTATATGCCAATGTGTCACCTGGTGGTTTTCCGGTCTCGACAGTAATACCATTCTCTGTCGCTTCCACTTATCCGGGAGAAAGCAGTCGTTTAGGCATTTCTGCATGACCGCCCTGAACAACCGTTATGGCCGTCTTGATAGCCAGGTTCGGGATTCCGCCTAGTCCCGGTTCCTTGCTCACCTCCAGGGACTTTGCATTCTCAATGAATTCACCGTCTATTACCCTTGCCGCCTCTTCGATGCGCGGCTCGCTATTTGTCAGCAGCCGGAGGCCAAGCCAGGTGTGGGAAAAGTCCCTCAAAGATTCTCTGCAACATCGCTGGTGATTGCTCTGCCGGGGCTGACGAGCCTCTGGTCTTAACCGTAACGACCCTATAAGCGTCACCCCATGGGTTCGTATTGGCACCTTCGCAAAGTCTATCGAAACAGTCTCGTTTACTGGCCTTTATCGCGCTCTTAAACGTTACCTTAGCGGATTTGAATGCTGCCTGGCGCTCCGATCGGTACCATGTGGAGGTAGGGATAGGAATAACTGTGCAGCATGCTCTGGACCACGCTGGGGTCTATTTTACGCCAGCTAGTCCGGGTTGTCCTATTGGTCCGCTTTGCCCAGCCATTTACAAACTAGGTCTCACGCAACCACAATGTTTTATTGAGTTTTGAGAGAACGCTTCCAACATGTGGTCGAGTTGGTGCGAAATCCGTCTTGCCATGAACCTTCTTAGGTATGATTGACTTAAATGATGGTTTAAAGGCTCGACCCATGAGCATTCATAGAATCCAATCATATCATGTGACATGCTGTCTTCCCAAATCTATTCAGGAGTTTTAATCTTGAAATTCACAGATTTAGCGAGAAAAGTGCAGGATTTTAATTTTCGTTGAATGAACAGTTAAAATCACAACATTTCGTGCGTAATCGTGCGAGTTTCAAAACCTAACAAAGAAAATCTCTATGAGATGATCCTTTGTGTAATAAAATCGAAAACATGTCCATCATTTTAGATAAGCAGGCAGCAGTGACAGTTTTGGCGCTCTTACCTCACATATGAGACTGCGAGAACATATCACTTATTTTTGATAACTTTTTTTTGGCTATGCATGAAACACAAAAAGTATGAAAGCAAAACTGTGGATGGTATCAAATCTACTTCTCAAAAATGAAACCAATGGAACATTTTTTTCTGCAGAAAAGATACACCGCCAATGAAAAATTATGAAAATTGTCAACATACAGTCCTAATTTCCGATAACCTCTCCGCACTGTGAGTAATAAAAACATTAACATTCCTTGGATTGCTGAAAATCTATATCACTTGCTCAACGAGCGCATTGAACGTGCGAGATTTAGCGCAAGAAATCTAAGCAATTAAGCTGAATTAATTTCATTACACGATTGTGTTCTGCTGCTCCTTCTCTCGTCTCGGTTCGGTCCTATGCCATCAGACCTGGTGTTGGTATAATCATTGCATTTCGTGTTTCTGCCGCTGAATTGCTCCGAATGAGTGTGATTACTACTGCGAGAACGATAGCTGCCGTTGCTTGCACCTCGTCGTGTGATGCATAGTCAACGGGGCAGGTTGGTGTTGGACGAAACAATGAACGAAAATCACGCTTTTTCATTGACGGGACGGTATCCGGCGTTACGGTCGTATATGGCGGCGAAGCGGCTGCGGCTGGCTGGCTTGTAGGCTGACGGGCGGCGGCAATAACGGAGTGCATGTTGTTGTACAGAAATATCGTGGCTCTGACATCAATGAATGATGACGACTGTTGCGTTTATTATACACAACACTTGACACCGCATGAAAAACATATGACACAGGGCCATCAGCTGCTGTCAGGTCGAGCGGAGCAAACGTCAATTGCTTTGAAATGTACCTATGTGCAATTCGACGAACGGAATAGAATAACGGTGCGCTATCAAGTGTCCTTTGCGACATTTCTAATGACAACACCTTGGAATGACATCCTTGCATAATGTGCGGGTGGTATCCGTTTGCAACTCCTCAGCTCTGAATTTTTCATCAGGAGTGTTTTATAATATGTCAGCGTCAAATTAATAAGATTTCGTCATTAACAAAAGCTTCGCTTTAAAAATAGAAAATATTGTTTGTTTAAATTTGACGCCTGCCAATTTGAAAACCCCAATGTGAAAATCCAAAAAGCAATAACTTCTCACCTCCTATCCACACTACTGAAATCAATTGACTCTTCGAAATTCTTTCCAATTGTACGGCTGCCGTGTGTACGGCTACCATACGATAAAAAATACAGAACAAACAAATAAAAATAAATGCCAAGCAAACTCGAAGAGAAAAAAAACAATCGCGATTGTAAGTTGTTATTGTTTGGGTTCTCCTTCATACAAAGCGAAGGATTCGAGCTGGCGATTAGTACGAACGAACGACGATCTTGACACAGATTTGTGATTTTGTGTGTGCTCGTCTTGAAGTAGTAGCAGCAGCTGTAGTACGTACCAACTGGTTTGTTGACGTTTGTTCGCATCATGAGCTTTCGGAAGATTTGCCATTTTGGGAAGCCAAAGTACTTCCCACGTTCAGTTTCGTTTTGTATTTGCCCAAACTGATTGAAGTTGAACGAACGTTGAAATTGCTATCTCTTTTTTCTTAGTTGTGGAAGCAGGGATTCGACACGGCGAAATAAAATTTGAAGTACAACAACATTTCATGTGGGAAATGCACAAATTTGGTCACAAAGCTGTGTCATGGGTGAAAATTGGTAAGACCAGCTCATGCTGCTAGGGTTTTTAAACAGCATTTAATCTCGATAGGTAAAATAGTAATCAAAGCTTAACTCTGTACAACAGGTTGAGCACTCGTTCAGTTGTAACTGTAATTTGAAGTCTAGCAAAAAATCCCTTCATCCTCTCTTCACGTTCCCAAGTTCCAGACTTATTTTTAATTAGTAATTATCGGCCATTCATATCTGTCGAGACTTCAAGAAGCCCGTTGATTTCAACGACGCTCTCTGTGTACTCCACGAAGAGGTGCTGTGTGCACATATTATGTCCCATTCCGGTTTTCCGAATCCTTTCGGCTTTGAGCAGTCACCTGTGTACAATCAGTGCCGTGCGGTGAGATCTTACACTTAAAACAAGCTCCGTAAAGGTAGGGTGGTGGTATTAAGCCGGTGTGGTTCGGGGGTCTCACCTTGAGCTGTGCATTTTTTCTCACCGCCTCGAAAACCCGATATTAAAATCAGGTTTTTTGCATTTTGCCTCTATGCAGACGCGATGCAAACCTCCTATGCAGACTGTAGCAGCCTTTGAAAGTTGGTCGTTTCGTCTGAATTGCGATTGTGCCTAGACCATGGCTATCAGCCCAGGCCCAGACCCCAGGTTGATGAGCCAAGCGTGGACCGAATCTTGTTCACAATGATGTGTCTATTTTGCCGTGGCAGTACAACTAGATGCTGGCTGATTACTACCTGTTACGGGGCGGAACAGAGCTTGGTGTCGCGGTACGAGAGGTATCATCACCAACAGGTGCGCTTGACACTGCTGCGGTCGTTTTCCAACACCGGCTAGTCTAGCCGGGCCGGGTGATGAAGGTTTTATTAGCAAATTGTAGCTAATTTTGACTGTCGGTAATTTGTTTCGTCAAGCTTCGAGCGTGCAATCGCATTGTTCTACGCCTTGCTAGTGGACAGAGGGACGGCTGGTTGTGGGTGGATGGTGACTATCACCTGGTGGGATCATTAGGAAGGTAATTTGCCTTTCAAGATGTTCTCGGCTGGCTGGTTGTAGAGAATCTATTCTGAACGCGACTGTGTTAAAAAGTCAAAGTTAATAACATTCACTTGAAGGGGTTTATACCCACAGGAAGGGGTTTATAAAGAATATGATGATTGATTGAATTATTTTAAAAAAGTAACTGCACTTCTGCGAAAAAAGCATGTAAAGCGATGATTGTAGATGTAGTCAATCTTTTCAATCGAACAATAAGAATATATTCGTTATACCTGTGTCGTCTGACATACAAAACTCGCATACAAATTATGTAAAATGCACACAAAACCTGTAACGCAAATATAAGTATCGCTACAAAACTTATTTTCTGAGAAAATAAATAGATGTAAAAAATATATAGAGTCGAAAGCAAAATAGAAAAATATTATTGGAATAATGCTTCAAAAAAAAAAAAAACTAAAAAATTCACATATAGAAAAAATAACAGAGAAAAATTGAATTGAATTATGATATACGTATGAAGTAGAGTTTTCGCGAGATAACTAACTTTGTGCTGACATAAATAAATTCTCGACAACTCGGTTGCGTGTTCAATTACACACTAGGTATACAGCCCTAGGGGTTGTATGAAATGGTGACGTAGCACAAATATGTATATTGATTTTAGCTCTGGTTCAACATATTTCACTATGCCTGTTATACACCGTGTGTCTCCAACAGTTATAAGGGCAGTTATAAGAACATGAATGAAGTTAAATTTGTACACGCAGTCTTTCGTTTCGAGTTTAGCGTAGATTTGTGCAATGTAGGCGGGGCGACGCAGACTCGAGAATGAGAAACGAAACAAAACACCTTCGATCCTACCAGAAAAAATAGTGCTTTCCTGATGCGAAAATTACCCTGATTCTTGATTAACTAATTTGCGTTAGAATTTAGCGGTGTTCTGGCTAATTGATAATTCGGTTCAATGACGGCAATTTTGGTCACGGGTTGCTATGAAACGTGTTTGAAAGAAACAATTGAACACTCATTTTTTGAACCGGAAAATCACTAATTTTTTACCCGGAAAATCATCTAATATCGCGATGAAAATTCTTAAAATGTGGGTTATATCTTGCTGCGACAAACTGTTTCAAGGCAACACTACCATTTTCCTTTGGTACCCCGGTCGCTATTTTAAGAAATGATTATTGAGAAATACATGAAAACTTGACACTAGTAGTACCGTAAGCCGGGGTGAGGTTGTGCCATAGAAACCCATAGTTTGTCAGTCATCTCATGGCAATCACAAGACCAAACCATCTTGAGTAAGGTTCCTCAAAAACTTAAGCAAGAAAGACTAGTCTTCTGACCCGGAAGAGATGGCTGACAAGTCACGAGTTGGATAACACAATCTCACCCCCACTAGCACAATCTTACACCGGCTGACGGTAGTTGCGAAAATTCTCATAACTCTATCTTCAACCATTCATAGTTCTGGAAAGAACCGATTCCATAATTTTTAACTAGAAATGCGTGCTACAGAACACTGATGATCGCACCACCGCACAGTGCACAGTGGTTTAAAACGCGAAAAGTGATCGTCAGCCTTTTGAGTATAAAAATGCCATTGATTTGAATAATACAGTGTATTCGACAAAGTTTTTGTAGATCTTAAGGGGCATCTTTTGATGCAAATAAATTTTTGATTAATGCACCTAAAAGTGAGATAAAAATTTTATTCTTTTATTTAATTATCAAATTAAAAAAAAAGTTATCAGCAAAGTTGTAGACAATCTTATGTGGAAAAACTTTGCTGAAGACACTTTGGTTCTATCTCTTGAAAATCGATCACATACAGATAGTTTTATACACAAACATCCTTAAAGTTTATAAAAATCGAAAAACACCAAATAACTATTTTTGAAGTGATTTTAGGGGTCTACTTTGTTCTAGACATTTTTTTATATTTAAAAAATACATAATTCTGCCGAACATACCTTGGGCAAATTTTCAACTTTTTCATAAAGTTTAGGACATTTTAGATAAAAAAATGCACTTTTTCAAAATAAAATTGCACCAAAAGCTGCAAAAACAACAGTCTTCACTCGGAAGAAGGGGGTTAGTACTTGTTCCCCCAGGTGGTTTCACTAGTTTCTTGCAGTCTCTTAAAGACTTGGGCGTAGCTGAAAAAATAGTTTTTTCTTAGGTTTTTCGGCGTTTTTTCATGTTTTTTTCTTAAAAGATGTACAAAATCGAAACGATTTTTGATTTTTCATTAAAAAGTGCGAAAAGCATTGATATTTACGGCACCGTGCATTTTTTAGAAAACATACAAAATAGAAAAAATAGATTTTTTCCGAAAAAAATTGTTATGTCACTAGTGTATGCAAATGCCAAGGTTTTTTTTAACAAAATTAGTAACATTCTTTGACTTTTTTCCAATGCTTGAATTCTGAAAAGAAAATGTCAGCTCAGAGATAGATACTCTTATTTTTTTTAATTTTGTCCATACGAAAGTACCTTATCCATACCAAAATACCTCCGATGTACAAAATTAAAGTTTGAAGTTTGTAGAACACTTGAACAATGGCAAAATCAAGATAAGAGCGTTATCACGCAAAAACACATTTTAAGGGGGTGCTTTACTTTTATACCTAATAAATCTGTCAGGTTAAGAGATAGAATTTTCCAATCCTCTACAAACTTGCTCGAAACAGCTAGTTCTTTACAATGTTCTTTACAATGTGTCGAAAGAAAGTTACCAAGTTTATCAAGAAATAAAAAAGTTATTTTTTTTATTTTGGTGTACAACCCCCCTTTAGCAAAAAGTTTTACTATCCAAATAAAATACTCAGAATACTGAGAAGCTTTCTAAGAGATACGAAACGCTAAAACCATGCGTTTCGTCACAAACACCAACGTCCTACTATTTTCGATTTCGTCCCACTGTGCACCGGTAGCATTGAATGTTTTCCTTGGCCGCACATAATAAATTTGATGTCGCGTAGCTCTAACAGCTATAATCCACTCGCTATCGTGTGACGAACAAGAATGAAGTTGAATTTTCTACACGCAGTCTTTTGTATGGAGTTGAGTGTAGATTATTGCAATGTAGGCGGGGCGATGCAGACTCGAGAATGAGAAACGAAACAAAACTTCTTCGATACTACTGAGTGATTGTCATGAGCAGCAAAAGAAACATTGTGCTTTCCTGATGCGAAAATAAGCCAGGTTCCAAGATTAACTAATTTGCGTTGTCGATATTGGACCGATAGCGGTGTTCGACTGGGTTCAAAGGAACAATTGAGCCGGGAAATCACTCAATTCCGCAGTGAAAATTCTGAAAAAAAGGGTTTTATCTAACTGCGACAAACTGTTCATAGGTAACACTGCCGTTTTTCTTTGGTACCCCGGTCGTTATTGTAAAGATGATTATTGAGAAACACATGAAAAATTTACACTAGTAGTAGTTGCGAAAAATCTCATAACCCTTATCTTCCACCATTCATAGTTCTGAAAAGAGCCGATTTCATAATTTTCAATTAGAATTGCGTGCTACAGAGCGCTGATAATCGTAAGACCGCGGTAGCATTGAATATTTTCCTTAGCCGCGAATAATAGATCTTGAAACTTCTCACCTATTTTCACCATTAAGCAGTAAAGTAGCTTTGTTAACCCGTAAAGACCCGGGACGGAAATGCTCGTTTTCAGCACTGGAACGGCCGATTTGAGGAAGAGAGAGAGAGTGACGTCTCCTGAATCCAAAGATGGTGAAAGATTTTTTCTAGCATGCACAGATTTGAAGAAAATCAAGTTTTCATAAGAACTCGTACTTTAGTGAATTCAAACTCGTTTTTCTCTAAATCTGTGCATGCTAGAATAAATCTTTCAGCATCTTTGGATTCAGAAGATGTTACTCTAGAAATATAGAGCTTGAAAATTGAAGAACTAAGTTGAAACCTACTGTGGGACACTGAGAAAATTAGGTTTCCATCGAAATACGTACTTTAGTGAATTTAAACTCGTTTTTTTTTTTTCAAAATATTTGCATGCTAAAATAAATATTTCATCGCGTATTGATTCAGGAGACCTTACTTCAAAAATGTAGAACTTAAAATTTGGAGAACGATTTTCTTATTTGAGTTTTTATGAAAATACGTAGTTTTGTGATTTTTTACTGAAATAATTTGGAAACTCCAAAATTCACTCTTACATACCATATTTCATCTACCTGACATGATTTGATACATGGGGCAATTGATACGTATGAAAATTCCCAGTGTTAGCTCAATCTGTTTGAAAAATTAGAAAAAAACACAGAAATATTTGCGTCTCATTAAAACGGGGAGGGGTCCAGAGGGATGGCATCTTTAACAAAACTTAGAGCAACTATTCCCCTTGAATAGAATTCCAAGTTTTCCCAAATTCAGTGCTGAGAACGAGCATTTTCAAAAAACAAGTTCCGTCTCGGGTCTTTACAGGTTAAACATTAAATTAAACAACTATCACACATTTTATCTATCCATCGACACATAGATGACTAAGATGCATTAAGTCATTCGCTTGCTATAATCGTTTGAAATTTGACACAACATTTGCCAGTTTCATTTTCAATTATACAAAATGTGCGCTAGTATAGAAAACAAAAACGTAGCCCTACTTCAAAAATGGCGCAATCAAAAATGATGAGCTGACAACGTAAACCAAGGAGGTTAAGATTTTCTTCCTATTCGTACAAAGTAGTCAAATGATTGAAATTCTACATCAAGATATCCATTCCAGTTGATACTCCGTATCCAGAAGATCCAAGTTAATTCTTAGTGCCAGGTTACATGTCGCCGGCAGATACCTGTTTCTTTTTATTTTCCCCTTCAAGCAGAACGTTTGCCGCTGCGAACTGATCAGTCTTTTCAAGTTCGAAGCAACGAACTTCGTTTCATTTTTATGTTTGCATACACTGCATTTACGGCGTGTGAGCATTGTCCTTTCAACTGGAAATAATAAAAACGAAACCAGCAAGTCCCTGATGACCTTCACGCATGCATAACACGTAGGTAGTGGTGGGGTGGTTATTTTTTGCATGTGCAAAATTGTCTTTATTTGCTGGAGATGATGATGATTATCCATACGAAGAGTCCAATAACAAATTGGCCACATTTTTCTGTTAGTAGTTTAGTATCTGTCTTTGGAGGCACTGTGTCTGTTTTAAAGATTGATTAGAAGTTAATCCATATAAATGTAATTGTTTTAATTAATTTTTTTTGTATGGTGTTAAAGCTGGAAAATCAAGCTTTATGCATCGAAAAATTCCTATTACGAGGGTGTAATATAAGAATAAACTCTCCCAGCTGGTCTCGAGGTACGATGCTGGCTTAACAAGCCAGTCGTCGTATGTTCGAGTCTCGGCTCGGGAGAGACTGTTAGTGTCAGTAGGATCGTAGCACTAGCCCCGCAATTGTCCTGTACACTCAACAGTTGGCTGCGAAGTCTGTGTATAATAAACAGAAGGTCGAGTTTCGATACGGAATGTAGCACCAAGGCTTTGCTTTTTTAAAATAATAATAAACATAATATTTCGAAGGCGACTCATGGTTTTCTAACCTAATATAAATTATGAAAATCGCAATTAAGGGAAGCAATCACGCTCATGTTCACATTTTTAATTTTTCTTCGATTCATATCGAATATAAATCAATGATTTTTTTTTTCATTCCATGATTATACTTACATTAAATCTGCATATCTTTCTAAAAGCATGAAAATTTATAAAAAAGGTATGATATCCACTCTTCTGAATACTCGTGCTTAATTATGCTTGTTAGCTACAACTCATTCCAACCTATTTAGCTGGTCCATCATGAAGAACTCGTATTATGCAGTGTGCAACGTCAACCAATTACTAGTACTTGAGACGTATCGCCCGCTGGGACATAACTTCTGCTCTGTCAGCTGGTGATAGCATGATATAGAAAGAAAAGTTTATGAATGAAAATCACAAACGAGCGGGGCGTATGTGGGAGTGCATGCGCTCAAAACTTATTGCTGGTATGACACGAAGTGTTCGCCTCTCCAAGCAGAGACACGCCCTGCTTAGATACAAAAAAGTGGTTACGGGAAATAAATAACTCTGACAATTTATTTTTTGTTATCCGCAGTCACAATGACAATTGAATTACATTGACAATAACGTTTATTTATAGGTTTAGTTGTCGTTTTCTTAAATTTAGATTATCTCGTCTTAATTACAGGTATTTCAAAATCTACGCGAGTGGTATGTCTTTCGATTATTTTTTTAAATAATTTATTCAGAGTTTCGGTTATAGTTATTTTATTTCACGCGGATTATAGAGAATACTTGTATTTCGGAATTATCGCGCCACGTACCCTTCGCGTAAAGCGACTCCAGTGTATTGAAGGTGTAATTTCGAGAATGTTCGATTCCACGTCTAATGATGCGCCAATTGATAAATCATTGTTTTTGGGTGTCTAGCTGAAAAAAAAACCGACTGCAGAAATCCATGTGGCAAACGTAATATACACAACCGCATAACCAGACCGCATAGCTTCGTGTATGTAGGCTAATTGGTAGTCTACTGCATTACAATGCATCCAACGTTGTGATGGTTGATCGTCATCACTTCACTTTACCGCGTGTTGTTGCCCGGCAAAAACAAACATTAAACCGTGATGGTAATGGCAATAGACTAATCCCGAAGGGCTAGTTTGTTTCGTACGCGACGTATTTGTTACTACAATCATCACTCGAGAGTCTTTCCTTAATGTTAAATTATTATTTTTTATTTCGTTGGAGTGTGAAGTTTTAATTTAATTATACCTAAACGATGTTTTCAAAATAGTTTAAATTTAGACTTCAATATGTGAAAACGTACTGCAATTTGATAGTCCCTTCTGCACACCCGCTCTTTTGCATGTGCCGTTATTTGCGTCGAGCTCTAATACGTCTGTATTGCGCCTATGTCACACGTATTAACGGTTCTAGTTATGCAAAACAGTACAAAACGATTGCAATTATACTATTAGTGTTGGCTTGCTCTCTATGCGCACGCCAGCAGCAGCCAGCCCCAGTCGTCTTCGTCGTTGTCGTCATCGTTGTCGCCATCGTCGCTAGCATAAATCACATACCTACTGCAATTGCTCTCTCTCTCGCTCCCTCCCATTCGGCACCTCACCGGTGTTTCGCATATAATCACGCTGTCTGCTGCCAGAGGGCGTGCTTGGCTGGATGATGGCCGGCTGGTACGTAGTACGACGGAATAAGGTTGTTTGAGAATAGTGTATATAAGCAATGTTATGATTCATTAGCATTTTTACACTAGGTTCATTGCGAGTCATTCGTTGCGGCAGGGGCCAATACATATGGCAACGAACGACAACATTCGCGGCATTTCGGTTCGAATCAGCGAAAACCTCCCAGTAGTGGACAGATGTCGATTCTGCGATATCCGTTGAGCCGTAAAGCAATTCCCATTTATAGTTAAACATTTTTTGGAAACACTATTACCTCTTCTAATTTAACTCAAATCAATTAGACCAGTTTTGTTCGGAATTGCGGTTGGAAATTCTAGCTGAATTTACGATAGTAAGATATGAGCTCTCGGTCACGAGTTCCAACTCTAGGATCTAAACCATAAAAGGTAGCCGCTGGAAGAACTGTTTATTGGGCATATATTTTGTAGCCAGCTATTTGTGTACAGGATAATTGCGGATGTAACCTGTATCGCACCTCGAGACCAGCTAGCAACCATCCTAAAAACAGGGTGATGAGTTGAGTTGAACCCAAGCCCCAAGTATGTATACCAAAATCTAAACTGAAATCGCAGATCCAGGAATCTCCTTCATGCCAGTAATTCAAATTGCCAAAATCCAATTTGATTGTATTTTCCACAAGATACTTTCGCGAAAACTTGAAAGGCTTGATGCTTCTCGGAAACTAACGGAATGGCTCAGTTCTTTTTTGTGCGATAGAACTCTTCGTGTGCAGGTTGATTCCAGTTTTTCGTTCCAGTTCACCAACGTTTCTGGTGTTCCTCAGGGCAGCAATTTAGGACCTCTGCTGTTCATTTTATTTTCCAACGACATCGTCTTACTACTTGGAGCCGGTTGCAAATTAGTGTATGCTGACGATCTAAAATTATACTTAGCAGTTCAGTCTGTTGATGACTCCAAATGTTTACAAACGCTATTGGATACGTTTGTTGGTTGGTGTCGACGAAATAGGCTGTTCCTTAGTGTTTCTAAATGTAAAGTTATGACCTTTCGTCGAAGAAACAGTCCAATAGTTTTCAGTTACCGAATCGATGGACATGCCCTTAAGAGAGTAGACCAAGTCAACGACCTTGGTGTCCTACTTGATACTAAGCTCACCTTTAATCAGCATCGCTCGGCTATTATCTCGAAAGCTTCACGTCAACTTAGATTTATCACAAAAATTGCTCGAGATTTTAAAAATCCTTACTGCCTTAAAACAGACATAAGGTTTGTGTAGAACATGGGACATTTATGCTTGAAACAGTAGCGTAGAAGATTAAAAATATTAAACTTAGCTTAATAACCTAATTCCTGTCTTCATTGGGTACAAAGTTATAAGTATTTGAGGAAAAGTATTGATTCCATGATTCCACTTCCTCTTCTTTATTCTATGGGTTCTTAAAGTTGTCGAAAATTTAAGCTATGATATGCTATAACTTTGTAACGAAAAGCCCTGGAGATGTGTGGTCGTTTGTAAAAATATGTGTTTTGTTTGATCCAATAATTCCTCCTAACAACGTTTTCTGATAAAATGCACCTAAAAAAGGTTAAGTAGGTCCAAGTTTCATGGCTGTAGAGGATTACCGGTCTGATCAGTGTTTTGTAGATGGTCAACTTCGTGCGGCGACGGATTGTATTCAAGCGGAGCGTACTCCGGAATCCCAAGGAGACACGAACTGCTGCCATAAGGCGTCGACGAATTTCTCTGCTGGTGTCGTTGTCGGCAGTCACCAGTGAGCCCAGGTACACGAACTCGTCTACCACCTCAATTTTGTTACCGCTGTTGATGCTGTCTTCTCTGGAATCTCAACCTCTCATGTACTTCGGCTTCAGCAACTGAAGTCTTCGTCCTCCGTACTACGACGAACTACGCACATCATTATCCGGGAAACCGTAATCGTGCATAATCTGCCATAGCTGATCTCGATCGATTATGTCGTACGCCGATTTAAAATCGATGAACAAATGATGTGTGGGCACATTATGTTCACGGCATTTCTGTAGAATCTGCTGTACCGCGAATATCTCGTTCGTGGTGGCATGAGTACCCATAAATCCCACTTGGTGTTGCCCTACGAACTCACTCGCAAACGGGCACACTGTACTCTCCATCCACTCCTCCCAAATATTAGCAATAACCCAGTGTAGCGCCTCAGCCAGTTGTTAGGGTTTGCAATCCCGGGAATAATTTCCTTGGAATTATCTTTTCCCGGGATTCCCGGATCCAGGGACCAGAAATGTTGAATCCCGGGACCCGGAATTCCCGAGTTCCTCGAAAAATTTCGCAAGATTTAATGTAGTTTCCCATACAATTGTGCAATAAAATTTATTATAATAGAAAAACCCAAAACTTAAGTCTTCAAAGTGTATAGCACCTTTAAAGTGGGCATTTTAGGGAGCAAATATTTGCTTAAAATGACAGTCAATATTTGCTGGCCGTGTAATATAAAAGTATTTGCTTCAATTGTTTGTCAAAAACCTTTACTGTCTTATTCAGTCAACGAAAAATCAGGCAAATAAATCCTGATTTGAAATGTTGTTATGCCAATAAAAACTATATTGTTACACAGATTATTTTATGAAAATGAATCGCATCGTGTTATGGTATAGTTCGGTAAAATATGAGCGAATAGACTTTGCTATTGCTTAAGCAAACATAGTTTTGAGCAAACCATATATAGCAAATATTTGCCTTGTTTAATGCCTGCTCAACACTCAGCTAACTCTTCAACAAACTGAAAGTATTGGAAACTTTAGTTTCTAATGAAATGTAACAAGAGATGGAATCAGTGATTTAGAAGTACACTAAGGTCGCTTTTTACGCAGGTTTTTTACGCGGCTTTTTTTACGCGGATTCCGGAATTTACGCGGTTTTTTTACGTGGATTCCGGAATTTACGCGGTATTTTTTTTCGCGCGGATTTCGGTTTCCCTTCACTCGGAATGCAGAATTAACGCAGGTTTTTTATGCGGATTCCGGAATTTGCGCGGTTTTGTTTTACGCGGATTCCGGAATTTACGCGGTTTTTTTTTACGCGGATTCCGGAATTTACGCGGTTTTTTTTTACGCGGCACGTATCCCCCGCGTAAAAAGCGACTTTAGTGTATTATAGAAATCAAACAGCAACGGTGATTCAGCGGACTTAAGCAAAATTTTACAGAAGGAAATTACATTATTTGGGTTTAACGGAAAATCGTCAGTGGATCTGAAGCGATTATTTAACGACATAAAAACCCTGAAACCTACTCTTCTGCAAATATTTGCAACAAAAATCGATCATGAATTTCTGATGGGAACTTGAACAAGTTTTGTTTTTTAATTCGTTTTTCATGCGAATTAATAACGAAATTTTAAACGATGTTTTGATGCCTTTTATTAATAAACTTTATTTGAAAACTCATTTTTGTTAAGATTTTTTTTCCATTTCCGTTTTCCGGGAATATTGCAAACCATACCAGTGATTCTCCACCGTGATTCAACAGCTCGCTAGGGAGTTGGTCAACTCCAGCTGCTTTGTTGTTTTTCAGCCGGTCGATCTCCTCTTTAACCTCCTGGAGGTCAGGGTTGGAATTTTATCATCATCTGTGCGTACACCAAGATCTACTTCCACTTCGTCGTCTTCTTCGCCGTTAAGGCTCGTCGTAGGACTGCTTCCACCTTTCAATCACCTCACAGTTGCTCTTGAGAAGGTTACCGTCTAGGTCGCTGCACATATCGGCTTGTGACGCATAGCCTTCGAGGGAATCGTTCAGCTTTTCGTAGAGCTTTCGTGTGTTATTCGCACGGTATAGTTCCTCCAACGCCTCGCGATCTCGATCTTCCTGCTGAGCGCGTCGGTAGCGCTCCACGTTCGCCCTCGTTCGGTGTTGCAGCATTCGGAGCCATTGCACCAAGTGCTGCTACAACAGTAGTTCCCATAGCTGATCAAATGTCCCTCCAGCTATCTTCAAGAGTAGCTGCGCCAAGCTGCTGATGTTTGGTCGCGGTGGGCGACTTTGACGCGTGTTTCGGACCGTAGAAAGTATTGAGCGCATGTATACTGCAACGAGGTAATGGTCCGAATCCCTCAATGCTCAACTTACACATCCTCGCACTGATCAGCTGTCACCCGATCACGCGTTAGCGCATCCTACTCAGCACTATAAAGCCAGTCCCCAGCTCAATGGTGATGCCCCAGCTCTGATAAAATGTCCGCTCTTCCATACCTTTTGTCCCGACCAGCAAAGTTCCTGCATTGCTACGATTTCGAAGTTGCGTGGATTGAGTTCATCGTATATGATTCTGTCGCAGCCGTGAAGGCCTAACAATCTGTAGTTCCATGTACTGAGTTTCCAATCGTAGGCTTTATTTCGTCACTTAGGTCTATGCCGATTGTTTTTATTTCTTCGTTATTTCCAACGTTTGGTGTTTTGCGGGGCGGCTTGTTGGGCCTTCCACAACCCCTGTCTCGCTGGGGGACCATCGTGTCAGCTTTGTTTAAAGTCCCACACTGACACCAGGATCAGCCTTCCTAACATGGAGAACAGACGCTGTTTCGAACCGCACCATCTTGGTGAACAGACACTCATGTTGGCAAAGCATTCCCTTTACCGCCGAGATATGGTTAACGCGCCAATGATTGCGTCGCACCTTCTCACTTAGCTGTTGACGGATGACAACATTGCCCAGGCAACGCCAGCCAGTTGTGTCCATGTTTTAACTGATTGTCTACTGTAACATATGACTTGTGGAGGCATGAGATAGGAACTTGTGGGGGCCGGAGCTCTGTCGCCAATATTTTTCAAATAACTATTGCTGTTACATATTAAGAGTACGTAAGAAGAAATTTTTCAATTACTCATTTTTTGTTTCAACCTTTGCGTTTCAACTTTTCCCTTTTTTATGAAGAAAATTGAAAGTTCACAATTTTCTCAAGAAAAGATTATTTCAAAAATGCCTAGATCACGGATGTGATTTTTCAGACATCTGCAGATGCGGATGCGGATATGTGATAACGGATGCAGATGTGCATGCGGATGTCAATTTTCATGCGGATGTTTCGCATTTGCGGATGTTCCGCATTTGCGGATGCGGATGCGGATATCCGTTACATCCCTAAACAACCGAAAACCCCGAATTCCGAAACAACGATGATTACCATTGATTGGTGTCAAACTATCAAAAGAGAAAAATAGTATAATTTACTATTTAATTTTAACCTACCCATCCTGTTCACTAAAAATGTAGTTTCCCCCCTAATAACCGGGGTACAACGACTTCGCGTTCCATTATAGATTGCGTTTTCCTTCAATTACCGTTCTGACCATTATTACTTTTGTTGAGTAATCGCAACTGATCGATTCGATTAAAAATTTTAACCTTTTCATTCGTAATTACCGGCTGCACTTGGGTCTCTCGTGTTATCGCTCTTCAGTTTATAGCCGTTTTCGCTCTACAACTCTGTACTATCGCTAATACTACCGCCTTTTCTCTATGTTGACCCCAATTAAGTTTTAATTGTTTTTAAAATAGTTTGCCACCGACGGTCTACTCGTAAAGGCCGGCTTCCGATACCGTGTCAGGACAGCGCCATCCATCCTTTCAGTAAGGTGGCCTCAGTGGCACCACCATCATTCATCTATGTGAGTTTGTGTGTGAGAAAAAACAACCTCTGACCTATACATAGTCGTGCATTGGTTACCTGTACGTTTGTGGCAGTGGTGTGCAATTGCTGCAAATTGGCAGGAAAAAGGTCTTTCGGTTCGCAGAATTTAGCGAGGCAGACATACCTACGATAATTATCGTATCGATTTTCCATCTTTTCAATCGAGCTTCTGTCCGTTTAACAATAATGCCACACGAATATACTAACACCAACAATTTCTGTGAACCAAAACTTCGTTCCATTTCGAACTCCTCGTAAATCATTTGTAGATTGTTGAGATGCAATTGTGCTCCTCTTTCGCAGTGCACTAGGACCGGGAGAGTACAGCTTCTCCCCGTCTATTATATAACCAAACGCTTCGTCTGCAATCTTCTCCCTCTCCTCTTACAAACCTATAGTATTTCAAAATCCTGAAAATTGCTGTCACATAGCGCCTGGGAAGCTGGAACAATCATCGTCATTATCGTGTTCTGGTACAACCCTACATCCCCATCCCGACTGTGGATGCCAAGTTGCAGTCATTCTGGTTTGAGGAGGAGTTCTCAACCTCCCGTAGCCAGTCGCATCGGCATCCCGCACACAAACTACATTCCCGCCTAAACGATCACGGCACTGAGGACGCCGCCGACGACGAGACGCTGCTTGGTCTGACCTGACGGTGTGGTACGAGGCTGTACCAGCCAGTATTCAATTTTGTAGTAAATATCAGCTGCTTTTTGCGTTTCCGTTTATTCTACTGCGGAGAGACTTTCCGCTGTAATATTCTCTTCGAGAGCGAGCATCAATGTGAGGCGTTGGGTCTCCCTAACCTACCGTAGTGTGGTTCTACGTTTCATGTATAGTCAAATACAGAGCGAAGGTTTTTTAGATACCTGAATGTTCAAATCGTACACCAATCGTATCGTAATATAATCATCAAAATCGTAAAGAATCAAGCTCGGTCGAATTTGTCACTCTAAGCCGCATGCGGAAAAGTAGATAATTTGCGCTTTCCGGATCGGAACCGAAAATCATTGCGAACGCTGGCCACAGCAGCAATTTCAACCCGATTTCCTTCCTAATCTGAAGTTCCTAATGGCAGTCGGAAGAGTAGTGTTTGTACGCATTGTGTGGATATTTCTATACAGCTTTGTGTGTAGTATTTATTCTTATTTTTGCATCCTGTAATTACAGTTTAAAATCACAATTTTACAATGTCAAAAAATCTAAATCCGATCAGCCTATCAAGATGTTATTGACATGTTTTGAAAAATAAGTTCTTCAGAGTCTCTAAAATGTAATAAAACTTTACCAAAACGTCGTCGTTTAATATCATAAATTGATATTTTGAAAATAAACAAAAATAACCATCATGAACGTCGTGATACAGATGATCATAAAATATCTTTTTTGTCATCGGCTGTTCAAGAAAATGCTTGTTTATGCTAAATTCGAGCTCAAAATTTTCGAAAATAGTCCAAACATCATTGGAAAAAATCTTTTTTCAAAATATTAGCAAACAAATAATAAAAAAATTGTCAAATAAAAATGACAAAATACTAATCCTGGATTCATGATGTAAAAATAGGAACATCAACGAAAGATGATGTTCTTTTTAAATTAAAATCTACTTGAGTGAAAGTATTAATTAAATTGATGAGAATGAAAAATAAAATAAAATTTATGTAATTGGTTACTTATAGCAAATTATAATTTAATGATAAAGCAAAGAAAAATTTTATCATTACCTAGCTGAAAATTAACTTAAATGTTAAAAAAAAGGTTCGAAGAGAGGCTCAAACTAAATTGATATAGCTTCAATAACAATGGTACACAAGATAAATAGTGCTTATTTTGGTTAAATGTGTTGAACCAAGCGGAAACATATTGTAAATAAACCACTTTGACATGTTTGTGCTTTTATTGTGGCGTCATATCTTTTGCTCAAAGAAAATAGCGGCTGAAGCGCATCGAGAGTTGAAGAAAGTTTTCGGGAATGCTGCTCTAAGTGAAACAACATGCCCGTTGACATGTATCACATGGTGATCACTTCATAAACATGATGATAATATATATTTCCGATGCAATAGCCGAAAAACCAAGTCCAATAAAATATGAAATCTGTATTTTTTTTTTGCTGAAACAGAAAAATCAATGCAACATTCCGCATGTGCAATACCATTGATTCGTTTTCAGCTGTTTAGTTTAGTATTTTATTATTCAGCGCAAACTGCCAACACCCTTAAACGGAACATGAACTGTGCGACGGCGGATTCCATCGACGACGACAACATGTCTAGCGTCTCATTCCCATCGACTCGGCTGACGATGACCGACCGGCGCAGTTAGGCAGTCATAACAACATACAAATATGTCGGTACGTTTCTCGCTCGGCGGCGTTCGATGGTTGCTGTTACGTGAGCTGTTACACCGAAGTTCATTAATCATTTCCGAGCGCAATGGTTTTGGTTGGGATGCCTGTTACAGAAGAAGAGCCATCTGTGGAAGTAAACATCATCGAAAAGAATCCTCTCCCCGGAAGGATAGTGAAATTGAGCCCTAGGATTTCTAGGTGGCATCTTTTCCGGCATCATTTTCCATGAGCAAGAGGAGGAAAATCAAATTTTCCGCAGCAGAAGCATGCGAAGGTGGCGAGTGTGCTGTAATGGCACGTAACGGGCACGCGCGCTGCGAAGGAAAATTTTGCGCTCCTACTATGGCGTAGTCTGCCACAAAAGGGAAGGAGGCAAGGCAAGGACTAGAGTGAGAAATCGTCTAGTCTGGCGGTGAGGTGCGGTTGTGTTGGGTGATCGTTTTCTTTTTTTTTTGTATTTTTCTCGTTTGTCGTTTGCAGGCAACGGAACTATTATGTTTGATGTTTAGTATCAATTATCAATTTGTAATATTTCGAAATATTCGAATCTGTTGACATCATTGTTCAATATTGAAATGTTATTGCTTTGAGACTCCTTTAAATTGCCTTCCTGGTGATCACTGTAGGTCTCGACGCAATAATAACTAAGATTTACGAAATAAAATTATAATGGGATACCGAAGATATGCTGTATCACTATTCGTTCTGCAGAGCTAGTGATACGGAGGGCTTTCTCTAGACAGCCTCTCACCAGATAGCCCTCCGTCTGAGTACAGAATTCTTGGGCTGGCTCTCCTGTTACCAGGGTAACTGGGAAAATTTTATCGATCTGTCGGTTCAACGGCACCGACTGGTGCGCACCCGGGGTGGTCTCGACCGAGTTTCCTCGGTCGGAATGGTGGAAGCCCAATTCTGCAGTCAGCCTCTACTCAACTGAGAAGAGGAGTGGGACTCGGAACAGATGTGCGAGAGAATGTTGCTACCGGGAGGGTTGGTAAATGTTGGCAAAACATATGCGAAAATTTTACGGTCGGCTGTATCCTTGTTGGAAGTTGCTGGCGCAAAAATGTTTTTTTTTTTATGGGATCATATTTTTTGCCGCCGCTTCACCGGTGGACAATGGGTTCAATCATTTTTCGTGGTATATGGTTACGTAATACATTCAATTAAACTGGATATTTTCGGTAGCGTTGCGTGTGTTGTGTTGGTCGTTTCTCGCTCGTCCTCGCAAGGTCTATGTTTGAGAAAACTTTTAAAATTTCATTTTGAAATGGAAAATAAACCATTAAAATTCTCATCCACGGGAAAGTGGGTATGAGAACCCACGCTATCAGCTGCCAGCCCTTTATCCAGGTCAACTCGAGTAATATTACATCACCTCAACCAGCAGTAACAGAAGCCCAGGGTTTTGCCATCTTTCGCGAACAGCGTGCCGCAGTTTCGCTGGATGTGGAGTAAACGATGTAAAGAACTGAACACATATAGGGTTATGCCGGCAGGTAGAGGGAGAAGGGCTCCAGGATAAACCCAATATTACTACAAACCATTCAGTTCAGTTGAATAGAACTGAATACTCAGAAACAATATCGCAATAGTTTTAATGACTAGTTTACCGTCTAATAAAAGTCGCTGCTTTTATCGCTTAGCAAATTGTGATTTATTTGTTACGAAGCACCAACGCAACATTGTGTCACGAATCAATATTCTATTCACCAGTGGTTCCATTGTATTTCTCAACAGTTGCAGTTTTTAATAAGCTGGATTTATTGTTAATTACGCTTTGAATAAAATGATTGCATTGGTTGTGTGTGTTCCTAGGAGAATTACAAAATATTACTCAATTCCATGGAATCTGGAGCACAAGTTCAAAATGATTCCGAATTGTATAGATAGATCCAACCAACCGCTCCAAATTTATCGTAATTACGTTTCCAACCCACATTTGCAGTCCACAAAGTGTTGTTCTTTTTCAATTCAACAGTTGATTGTTGTTTCGGCGAGCAGTCGCTCTTGGTACGGTTGTAACTTTTCCGACGTAACATTGTATACGTATATATGCATACACATGACATGCCATACCGGCTGGTGAAAAGATTTGGAACAGAATCCTGAGTAACACAGTTGCTATAAGGTGTGGGCGCCTGGTATTTTTCCATTACAGTCTTACACATTTACATGAACGCATGTCGCAACTTTGTTACTCTCATTCTCTCGTTGCTTGGTTGCTGCTGAATTTAAACGAGTGTGAATGGGCGCAACATTTGAAATGAAGTAAAATCTGTTCATGCTTGTACAGCTTTTTATTTAATTACTGCCATTCATTATATGTAACACAAAAAAAACAAATTTTCGTATAAGAAATCCTCAAAATATTATTCACTATTTTCTTTGTTTTTTTTTCTTCTAGGTAAATTCGTCTAATTAACCTTCCACTTGAAGCGTTCAGCGTCAGTACAAGTAGGTGAATAATTTTAAATCTCCCATCACGAACGGCCTTGCGTCTCCATGTTTCCCCCCAAAACTTGCATATGTTTCATTAGCAGCGTGAAAAGTCGCCGATATGCGATAAGCTCCCACGCTGTGTCCCCGTTTGGCAATCGTTCAAAATTCGTGACCTTATTGTTATCATTCTGTATCTTGACATGTAGCCTTTTCTTATCGGAAGCTGTCAACTGTGCGACTATGGGGGTATTGTTTTATTGCATTGCGGTGTCCTCTCTCCAGTGCACGAGATAGCATGCTGCCGCAGCAAAAATAACAACCTACACCATCCATTACGTAACAGTCAGTCTGTGAAGTGAAGGTCGTGTAGACTTCTGAAGCAACAGCAGCAGCAAAATCTGACCCATCCGCCGAGTTCTCCTGAGCCTCGGGTGGCATGTCCATGCAGCAGTCCGGTTGCCCTTGGCTTGTTAGCATAAAATGTTACACAATAGCATGTTGCTTTTGCTCGGGTGTAAAGTCGAATCCCCGTACGATCGTAAGGAAACTTGAAAACCTTCAGCAGACCCCAGTTAGCGACAACAATCGCAGTCGGGGCAAGGTGAATAACTAACAGCAACAAAAGGGCCCAATCTTGTTTCCAAATATTACCATTTCTTGTACCGAGCTGAGTCCTCAACAGGGACGTAAACGGAACACTCTTGTGCTCGTATGAAACCGATTTGCAGTGCAAAAATTTGTTTAATTTTTGGCAACGCAATAGAAAACCGTGCTCTGCGTTTATAAATATACCTTTCGGTTCAATGCTATAGATTAAAGGTCAAAACATTGTGCCCTCGGTACACATGTACTAATGTCAGAGTACTGGAACAATGACTCAACGAATGCACGAAAAAATAAAGCACCGACGTTGACGATGACGACGACTACGACAACAACAATGCCGGGTGGCTGTGCTGCCATTTCTCCAGCTACGTTCCACACCCCCAGCACAGTTTCACAGTCGGATTCGGGTATCGTTCGGCTGATCTGGTGCACGGAGAATGGGCGAAATGCAAGTGCATTGAATAGCACTGCGCAGCATGCAGGAGTGTATACACAGGTGACAGGTTTTCATATGCTAACACACAAAACAGCTGCTGAGTTATCCGATCGTTGAGTCTTTCGTCGATGTGTCAATCTTATGATTTTTATTATGAAGTTTGTTCGTGAAGTAACGGGAAAATTAATTTTATTTGATTTAAATTGATCAAATTATGTTTAAAAAAACGCGAGAAATCAGAAATGCAGCTTTAAACGATAGCTTTCGTTGGTATGGGTTGAAAGGTTAAAAAATTTGACAGTTCTTTTGCTTCTTTCAACTGATCATTCTTTTTCTCAAGCTCTTACCGCAGTGATGAAGAATAAATTTCTGCATGCTAGCTTTTATACGTGGCTACTTAATGTATACTTCCGGTGGGCGAGTCGTGTCTCGAGCGAGTAAAATAAAAATAACAAGAACAAAAAATCTTTGTATACTTTGGCGTCGGTTGTGCTGGACAAGAAAGGTAGTGACTGATTAACCGGCTTGATTTAGATAATCCATGTTATTTACCAAATTTTCAATAGTGTATCTGAATCAATCGATTATTAATTTTTTTTGATCAGGTTTTTTAGCGTTACGTAATTTAAGGGGGAACCATACTAAACGTTACTCATTGTTACGTGCGGAGGGAAAGGATCTGAAATGTAGATTTCAAGAGTTACGTAATTAGAGTACGAGTACGTGCTAGATTTTCAATTTACGCCCCTTACTCCCAAATACACATAAGACGGTCTCCTTATTAAGGAGTGGCCAAAATTACCAAAATGCGAATTTCATATTCAGGATGTTTTGAACACATCATTTTGTAGTTTTTGATCTATATTTTCATAATTTCTCAATCAAATATTGATACATAGCGCGGTTTATGTTGAAAAACGCCTTCAAAGTTACCTTTCTCAAAAATTAAGGAAAAGAGGTTTTCTAAATATGTTGGAATATATAAAATCTTACTGAAGCTGTTATGCTATGTTTACATACAATTAAAAGCTTATTATATAAGCTTCATAAACTTGATAGAGTAATTGATTTTAACCCTTCAGATTCTACCGCAGGCCACGTAGAAAATATGCGAAATATTCATAATTTTGACCTTCAGAAACATTAAATGTAAGCGCGTGTAAGCACAGCTTCTGGTAGTTTGCCTGAAATCCCTGCTTGTGTTCTTCAAGAATCAATGTTAAAAGTTTGCGGAAAATTTGCGTTTTTCTAGAAAAAGATTATTAGAAATTTTTCACTTTTTCTGTAAATTTTGAATTTTAGGGTGATTTAACAACGAAATTCATTCATATTCGTACCAATTTGGTCCAAAACACATCGAGAAAACATAAAATTAGTATAATTATTCGTTTGTATACACTAACGATTTTTTTTATTATTTCAAAAAATAATAAGATTTGCCTCAAATTACGTGGTTTATGGATAACCCCTTGCCACTACAACACTCTTCTCAAATGATAATCATCTACAGTAGAAAACTAACAATTTGACACCAAAAAAAATAAATTTGGCCAAAAATCTCGAATTTGCGACCATTGTGAAATAGACGTAGTCCTACGTTAAAACATAAACTAGGGTGACCCAAATTTTCGATAAAATCAGGTTTCTAACTTTTTTATCTTTGTAGATACAAAAGAAAGTTGTTCTACAATGTTGTAGCTCCGTTAATTCTAAGCAACTTTGTACAAAACAGTTTTTCTCTTTCTTCGAAAATAACCGATTTAGATTGATTAAAATATAGTCTTCGCTCTCACTTTTTTATTTCAATTTTCACATCAAAACTGCCTTCGAATGACTTTCAAGGTTTTCTAAGGGAAATAATTTGCAATGCTGACATTGTGAATATCTAAGTTCTACTCAAAGTTATAACTTTTTTTCATGAAAAAATATGCCTTTTCATTTGTTTGTCGTTCTTTTTTAGACAAACATAAAAATATCTCTTGGTCTCAACATAAAGGGCACATTTGATTCTATATATGGAGAAATTTAAAACAAATGTATTTTTTATATTTGATTTGATTTGAAAACATGACACAAATTGTAATAATTTTATATAAATATTTTGCATATGAGAGCATTCAGATTTTTTTTTGTATTTTTTCGTGAAATAAGAAAAGATTAGCTTCAATTTGATCTAAGCAGATCAAAACTCGAGCTACTGGTTCAAATGTTAAGAATTTTTGAAATACAATTCATCGAATAGGCCGTTTTTATGGTCACCCTATTTCAAAGCTGGTCGCCCTAATGACCCAACGAAAAAATACGAGTTTGATTATTTTCGACGAAGATCCATTCCTGCAATTTTGAGCACGATTGAAACACTTTGCGTGATCAGTTTCGAAATGGGGTGCCCATATAAACGATATACAGTCATACCTGGATATAAGGCAACTTTATTTTTATTTTCGTTACGTTATATCGAGTTACGTTATATCGAAGCAAAAAAATTTTTTTTTAATTTATGCAAGAATATTAATGGTTGCTCAAATATGCGCGAAAACCAATTTTCCATCACCTATCAGTATATTTAAATCTTTCTTATGCCCATTTAGAAATATTTTCAGAAAAAAAAATTTTTTTTCAATTGATACACAGGTTTCTCAAAGATGCGTGAAAACCTATTTCCCATCACCTCAGTATTTTTTCCTCCTCTCAGTATTTTTTAACCTTTCTTATGCCCATTTAGAGAAAATTTCAACAAGCAAAGAAAATTTTTTTTTCTAATTGATGGCAAGACTGTGAATTGTTACTGAAGGATGCGTGAAAAACTATTTCCCATCACCTATTAGTATTTTTATAACTTTTTTATGCCTATTTAGGACAATTTTCGCATTAGTTTCATATATTTTAAAACTTACTACAAACACTTTTATGAAGCAATTTATACCTCGAAAACAGTTGCTGTATCATTAGTTTTCAATTTCAATACATTTTCAAAGTTACGTTATATCGAGGTAAAAGTTACGTTATATCGAGTTACGTTATATCGAGGTTGCCTTATATCGAGGTTGCCTTATATCGAGGTATGACTTTATTTTAATTTCAAAAATTCATAACTTTTGAATCAGTTAATCGAGTTTAGATCTTTCTAGATCGAATTACCAATTACCAAAAATACAAAAAAAAAGTTAATCTGTGTGGTTTCACATGCAAAGTATTTGAAATTATTGCGAATTTTGTCACATTTTCAAATCAAATTTACTCAAACATTAAAAATAACATATTTTTAAAATTTTCTCCATATATAGAGTCGAATGTGCCCTTTAAATTGAGACCAAGAGAAATTTTTTATGTTTGCCTCAAAAAGAATGACAAACAAATTAAAAAGGCATATTCTTTGATAAGAAACATTCATAACTTTCAGTAGAATTGATATTCATGATTTCTGCATTGCAAATTATTTATCTTAAAAAGCTCTAAAAGTCGTTCGAAGACAGCTTTAATGTGAAATTTGGAATAAAAAAGTTCGAAAAATCCTAATCGGTTATTTTCATAAATAGAAAAAACCTTTTTTTTACTAAGTTGCTTTAAATTTATAGATCTATGACATTGTAAAACATTGTTTTCTTCTATCTATAAATATAAAAAAGTTAGATACTGGATGTCATCGAAAACTTGGGACATCCCCATTTTTGATAATTTTTCAATATCATATGTAACAACTTTGTAGAAGAAAGTTTTTCTCTAAAATATTGCTTTCAAGCTGTAGATCCAAATTTCTCTCTAAATTCGGTAAACCACTGCTTTACCACTGCAGTGGAATGTAATACGCATATAGATTGTGGAACAGTACCACCGTCCCCCGTAGTTTAATTGGTCAAAACGCCATGCCGGAGACAGGGAGATTGCAGATTCAAAATCCCTTCGGTATGCGGTATATTTTTCCAAATCTGTATCATATTTCCAGTTCGCTTGTTTTTCGCTTCCCCTGCTGCACACATTGTCTGCTTAATGAGCACTGCTTTAAACAAAAAATAAATTTTTCTGGAAAATTTTAAAAGAATTTTTCGATTTTCTCAGACATTACCTACTTCAAAAATTCCTAATATTCAAAACCTAATCAATTCAACAGTGAACTAAAATGTTTACGATGACGTAAAAAAAACTAAGAACTGTCCTCTGTATGGGATATCAAAAAAAATTATGGTTCACATTTTATCGTTTAAAAGCTCACTGAATCGCACATCTGAAAGCTGTTTTGAGAGATCTTCTTTCAATCTTTCAACAAAACAATAACAAGATTATTATTTTTCTAACAAAAAGTTGGTTTTTCGTGCATTAATCAGAAGCAAAACAGATCCTTTCTGACAATTTAATCATGAAAAATTTATAAATACATGATATATGGATTTGCGTCATTTTAAACTATTCGTCATTCTACGTTTGTTTATTGACGCTTTCCGGTCCCTTAAAATTTGGACTGTTATTTTTGTGTATGTATATTTTCAGTCTTGCTCAAAATGTTTTGCATTAAATTCACATACTAACTGTAGAACTGATTCTATACGATGTACGGTTTACGAGTTATTGGAATTTTGTACGATATTAAACAAACCTAAGAGTTTACTTTTCAAAAAATCATGACTTCAAATGTTAGAGTAGTGTGGGGCAAAATTACGCACCTAACTGTTTTGCCTTGTTGAAATTTTAGTCCGAAACGGAATGACCACTCTGTTAACATGTTGCATGTTAACAATCAGCCTCGAATCAAGAAGTCAAGCGACTTTATATTTTATTTAAAAAAACCGCACACGCTTCTTACTGTCTGTTGGTCTAAACCGATACCAAATATAAAATAGGCAATTGTGCATCTCTAATCAGCCGGCTGGAAAGGAAATAACCCAAAAATAGCTGAAAAGAGACGAATAAAAAATATATGTATGATAGCATCACTTATCAAGGTGAATCCTGATCCAACGAACCCTTCCTCAAAAATGTTCTTCCTGTGATCTTAGTGGAGATGCAGAGGTTAACACTCTAAACAGCGAAGGTCACACTAGCACCCCATACTAATGTGCAGTCAGTCAAGCTAAGCTAAGCAAGGGGTACATAAACCTTTCGTCTTCAAAGCTCATTACCAGAGTACCCACTTACAAATTGTAGGTGTCTCTACCGTACATAAACAATGGGATCGTCCGGTTTGGCGGAACATATTTTTTGCATGGGAAAATAAATTTTCGTATCACTGAACGTGAACGTCAAAAGCACACCTTGCGCAACATTTGATTTAGACGTAATGTCGATGGTAATGAGTTGGTAGAAAAATTATTTTTAATTTTTAATTAGAATTCAATAAATAGAGGAAAGTTAATTTCCTAATATTGAAAAACGAGAGAGACAGAGAAAGAAGTGAGAAATTAGGATCATCGCTCGTCTGTCACCTTCTTACTACATATACGCGTGTTATGAATGTCCACAGTCGCAATTCCACATAGAGAATAACATTGCTATGAGTATATAACAATATCGCACGTTTAGCCTTGGGGCTAATAGCGGTCTCGATCAACTAGATTAGTTGAGAGAATTCGTTATCGATATTGTTTTTGGCACATTTTGTATGTGTTTATCCTACACGATATACACCGTGCCCCAGTGCTGAGTCGAGAAAATTTCCAGCTCGAAAAGATCCTCGGCTCGATCGGGAATCGAACCCGATATCACAACCGTGTGGGAGAGCTAGCCGACCGACATCGCTAACCACAGAGCCACGGGGACCACCTATGCTATGCTATGAGTATACTTTTTCTATATGTATGTGTCTGTGAAATTACAAGCCATTGGGTCAGGTACATCAGATGGGATTGCAAGCTCATAAACCAAAGCCTTAGTTGCCAAATTCCGTTACGGAACTTGACCATCTGTTCAATAAACAGACTTCGCTGCCAACTGTTCGATGTACAGGACAATTGCATGGCTAGCGTTACGATCCTGATACTAATTTGAATTGGAGTTCCTAAAGCTTTTTGGTTTTTTTAGGTATACATATATGCAAAAATGACATTAAACTTATTATAATGCTTTTTTAGACTACCATTGAGAATTGAGAGTTGGTTTCATTAACAATTCCGCATTCCGCATTTTTACCGCACAACATTTAATCAGACTTTTGTCAGTTAAATTAAATTAAATGAATTAAATAAATACCAATGACAAAATCCTCGAAAATAATGATCCCACCCAAACAGTCGGTTTCATGTAACCGACACTGGGAAGCACTTTTGCAAGAGCATGTCCCGTTTTCTACACCAATTATAGTCCTCACTGTGGTCCACCTTCGACCGCTGTCCTGTTTTGTGAAACGCAAAAAGAACCGGTTCATTGCGGGACTCGCCGTTATCGTGCACGTTTAAAATTATAATCATTTACAAGGCTCGGCTGGTCGGTGCCCTGTAATGATGTTTTTGATTCGAATCGACCTCACCGTCATATTTATCCTTTCGAGCGAAGGTAGCGATTCGTGTTACCCAAGCACACACACACGAGTAGCGAAAAGCATCTCGTGATTTAAATTCTTTTTTTTTTATCCACTCCAACAGTTCGAAACAGCCGGTTGGATCCCGCGCAAACACCAGCGAATGAAACCTGTTTTGGAGTTCGTTGTTGCACTGGTCCAGCGCCGGTATTTGACGCTATTTTTACGAACTGTACCTCCTCGGTTTACCGTCAAATTGGGCGTCCTTAAACGAGTGAATAGCTTCCACGATTGGCTACCAGCACTACAGCATTTAATGCTAATTAACTGTTTTACCAAACTGGAATCGAGTTACCCTACTTTTTGCTACCAAAGATACTGATGAAAACAAAACCGTAGCAGGGGCTCCAGAAGATGATCTTCTTTTCCGGAACTTCTCCCCGGGGTAGAGAGATATAAACTAAAAAGAAAGAGAACCAAACTGTTGCGATTGATGTCGGTTGATGCAAAAAGAACTAACTTAAAGGAAAACAAAAATGTAGTTGTCTTATTATTCAACTGCTGCTTGAATTTGGACTGCAGTGGGAAAAAGGAAAAACGGCAGAAAGCTGCATTTTTGAACGCCGATCAAACCGCGGTTTTTTTTTAAAGGCGACACAGAGAAAAAATCTTTTGCATTATGTGAAGGTAAACTTAACTTCAAGAAAATACATTTTTGATTAAAAAACAAGATGGAGTATTTGTCAAAACATTTAGAATAATTCTATATAAAACTGAGGTTTGTTGTTTACCTCTTCTCTTTATTTTATGTTCATGTTTTGTTACACGTTAAACAATTATGATTCTTTCGAATTTTAACTCCGTTCTTCTTAAAGATATAATTTGCAATAAAAATATTTCCATTGCGATCACCATAATCTGTGTGAGTGCTTTAAAAAGTAAAATGAGAGGTTTTTTTTCATATTATTTAAATTACTGGTTTTCCTCCCTGGGATTAGAAAAAAATACGTAATTGATTATACACACGTGCCTTCTAGTGTCAGCTCGAGCTAATCGATATTCTTATGAATCCTTTTGCGCTTAACCTCTATTGGGTTCGACAAAACGACATCGAGGAGCAGCTACCAGTCCCGTTCTTGCCAAGTGTATGTATACATGCAAATCGTGTTATGCCATATTTATCGTCCCAACCCGCGTATAAATTTTGCGTTTATAAAACTCTCAAACGTGATTCCAAAACGATTTCACGTCTTTTTGTGTGTTTGTCCCGTTCTCACTCTGTACCAAACGAGAGCGAGGGAGAAGCGTGTGTGTCGGTAGTCAGCCGGACGTCATCCTGTTTTCCCGTCTCAGCGAAGACCGCCGCCTAGACTAGCCGTCAGGTTGAACTCGATCCTGATAAGACACGATTCCGATTTCTATTATCCGGTGATGCCGGCACCAACTGCTAAACGACCTACTATAATTCCATAACGAGGAATACGGTGGGAAGCGAAAGAAAGCAAGGGCTGCTGTCACAGTGGGTATCGGTAGGCCACTCGTCATGTCTAGAAAATCGTAGGCGAAATAAAATAAGGATTGGCGAGCGTGTGGGAGCACTGCGTATGTGCAAAATCGTCGAGATTTATTACCTTTGCGCAAAAAATAATCATACATACCTACCAACAGCAAACGAGCCCCATAGAGGAAATGCGGAGTTGTTTTATGATATTATACTCTGGAATATGACCAAAAATTTAACTTGACAAATGGCCCTCGTACAGCTGCCGGCATAAATTTAGGTTAAATTTGTGCAGGATGCAAAAATCCAATAAGGAATTGGCTACAGCCATGCATAAATTACTAGTTTATGAAATCCAATCCTTCAACATCCAGAAAAAATATGAAATTATTGACAAAGAGAAATCGTTGTGAAGGATTTACACAAATTTTACTAAAAAAAAATATCTCTTTGGTTCTGGTAACAAGGACAGTATCAATATACTAAACCGAAAGAATGTAAAAGTCGTTTGAAGCTAAACTTTATCCCGGTGTTTCTCCTGTAGCTTTTATTACTTGTAAGTATACACTGTGTTTGAATTATTTGCTAATAAAACAAAACTAGCGATATTCGGAGATAAGCTTAAGTTAATAAATGAACAGAGAACTGCACCATGAGACAGAAAGTTAAAGATATTTTTTGAAATATTTTTCAACCTGGAATATTTTTCGCTCCATTTGTAATTTATTAAAAAATTTAGCAAAAGTAAATCGTATTCACAATTCAAAAGCCGTTTTGATTAATTTTGCTTTTTACATTATCATGGTTTTCACATAGGAGAACTTTGATTTACAAATTGTCATGTACGTCCAATCAGAATTGATAAAAGATTTAGGAACGGTCAAGTATTCACAAGCCTAACTTTCAAAAAGTGCAGGAAACGTGAAATGCGCGAAAATTTTCCCCAGATAATCGCTCTACGAAAAACTCGGTTACATTTACTATTGGTAACAATTCAATTTACGAAACGACGTCTATTAGATTTCATGTGCTTACGGTAACAAAAACGATTACCTTTTTTACTCTTTCCTTTCTTCTTTTCTCACTCTGTTTTCATTCATGCTAAACCGCTTATCAATTCGATCACCATAATTTATCTCCGAAGCCAAAGCAGTTTATCTTCTTCTCACGTTATTACTACAACTGTGCGCGCCATTCGCAGTCTCCGCTGACGAAGATGTAGCAGAGAAATGTCAACCCACGGCCATCTAGCTGGGAGACCTTCGTCTCAATTTAAAAGGGGGCGAAAAACCATGCAACAGACCGCCGTAACTTTTTATAACGTGGCTGATTCGTTCGTTGATAATGACGACAATGATGATGGTCTTGATGATGGCTGACTGACTGACTAGTTTGCTAGCCTCCTAGACCACGTGGTAACCAACCTCAAGAGCGACAACTCACGATCGAATATCAACAACAACATTTACCACCACGCTACAGCTGATAAACAGTCGCAATGTTGGATCGTGTTCGGTGTATAGGAATAGGCGGGAGCTGGACGGACGTGAAATAAAAACAAACAAGGGCTAAAAAGAGTGTACACAGAAACAAACGTGCACATTTCCGACAGGATCAGGTGCGGGGCAGGGTGCTCTGCTTTTAGCCAAGATCGAGCGCGGTTGATTTCGAGAAAGGAATGTGGCTCTGCTATTGCTTTGCATGAATATCTGTGCGGTCTGTGGGTTGATCATTTGTAGGTACCCTTCTCTATGCGATCGATGGGGTAGTGCTGCACGGAGGTAATAGATCTGGTTGGTTGTATGTGAGGAGGTAGCAGGTGAGGGGGGAAAGTACTTGCTCTGGTATTTCTAGACTCCAGCCGGTTGCACGCTGCGAGCCCGGCACGAGAAAGAGAGTTCGTTGTCTTGTCGCGCTGTTGTCTATAGAGCAGTGGATAACTTGTCACATGTGGGATTGAAAAATGTCGCATTTTCTGCGTATGGAATGTTGCTCCCGGGTTGATTGGATGTCCGTTGGTTGTGGATTGTCGTTGGTTACATCGTTAGTGCTTTAAAAGACACGAGCAGTAGTCTTCCTTCGATTGACAATCACTGCAACGAATGCGAACCGGCTGCGGAATTGGCAAATTATTCACCATGAAATGGACGTTGATTTCACCGAATTAAGTTTTGCACTCTCACTATTTTTTTCTTTTTCGATACAAAATAAACGGAATTACAGGCGGCCATACCGCCATGTTTGGAGCGTATAATCAATCCAAACGCCGAGGAGTCGCTGTGAAAAAAGTAATCATCGCATCAACGCCAGCCTGTCATAGTCACAAAGGCTTAATTCAATTGTCCGCAGCGGAATTATCTAAATCATACATATCTATTCATCGGTACAATTCGAAGATGTTGAACCCAGCAAAAAATATCGCTCTATCATAACAACCATCAGCTACCACCTTCTTCCTCCTACGCAACGCATTTTTTCCCATCTAACCGTAGCGTCCCAAGTTTAAAACCGGATTATCAACAGGGAGCCCCGTCGGTGGGGGTCCTACGACTGCGTCTTCCCAATCATTCACATCGAATTCCTGCCTGACCAATCTCCAAAACAAAAAAAAATCTCTTCTCGTTGGGTCATTGGACCCATGAATGTTAGTCAAGAGATGCCCGATTTTGATTCACCCTGCAGTGTGAGTTAGTGTTTGCATATAGGTTATGTTGCGATTCTTAGAATCAGGATCAGTACAATTACAGTTTTGCATTGGACCTTCTGTTTAAACAGAGAACTTTTGTTAAACTATTTGACCAAATATTTTTTTGTCTTCAGAAACATTTAGATCTTCACTGTTCGTCAAAATTTTAAATGTTTCTGAGGGAAGCAATATAGGACCGAAATCACCCAGCATTTTTGACTAGATGCAGTGGATAATAAAATCTGAAAGTCTCATATTCACTTTCGCAAAATTTGGTTCCTTACTTTAATGGTGGCGTTTTTCATCATCTTCCTAACTTTTTCAAATAGTGTCTATTGCTTAAGATTGATCGACAACCCTTTCCTCGCGCCAGAAAGGCAACACAATGCTCCAAAAATAGCTCGAACGACGTACAGCCTCTCGGTGTCTTCTGTTCCGCGCCTTCTTTTCCCCTCCCTCCCCCGTGGGCTCGGTTGTTTTTGTTCTGGACTTCCTCTATGACCACGTTCGCGAGTACGTGGGTTTGCGGTGTAGGTCGTGTACTGAATTCTTTTCCTCCAAACACAGCCACGCTCATCATCAAAGAGCTAAAAATAGAAGAGAAACGAAATCAATCATGCAACCGACATGCAGCAACATGTTGTATACATACGTAAAACGCCACCACGGAAAGAAATGGCCTCGGTGTTAGTCTTGAACGGAGAAACCCGGCCGGAATCCGTTGTGAGGTTCGAAAGTAAAGAAATTTGGTTACACCTTAATTTGGCTCGAGTACGTAGCGAGTGTGTGGCGTAGGACGCGGGAAATTCTCTTTTTTTTTTCTTACACATTGAGGCACACCCATACGAGGAAGAAGCTTTTGAATGCTTCGGGTGGCCAAAAATACCCTTTGAGATGGGATTGAAGCACGACATCAGTAAAAGGTGGATTGACGGATAAAGTTGTTTATTTTTCTCCGTTACATAGTAAAGTTCACAGTATGATGCGAAATGGAGTTGCTTGCGAATTGTTTACAGCTACGATCATACAATTCTGTATAAATACACAACAAAGACTTAAGCTTTTGGTTTATGTCGATTCAACTTTAAATGCTTTTAATCTGTTGCAGAAAATGATGTTGTTGTTAAGCTGAAATGAATTGTAGGTTATTTTCAATATTCTCATTGTCAAATAAGCATTCATCAATTTTTATGTACAGAAATTCATAAAACATTACGCTTCTTGCATTGGCCATGAATTTTATTCAAGATCAGTCCGTTGTACATACATAGATTGCAAAAATGTCCCCGTTCGGTGCGGATCATCCGGCGAGCGTAAAACCCACACATCATTGAGCGCAGGGCGTAAAAAAGCCGCTAACCATGATTTATTTATAATTTGCATTCCTTACTTCTAATGCTTCGACTTGAAATTCATTTTCCATCGCCACCACGGCAGGCAACCGTTGTCGTTTATTGCACCTATCATTATGTACATGTGTATGAGTCTATAGTTTTGTGCTTGTGTCGGTGAGGCAACCATTCAACGTGGTGAACTCCGAAGTGCGGCATTCCAGCGCGAGAATCGAGTTCTGTGGCTGTTGGTACTGTTCATGCCTCCGGTTACCTCTAGTAGTAAACCCCATCGCCTTCCGAAATCTGTCCGATTGTTTATGTTTTTTTGCAGAGCTTTAGCTTTTCGGTCAGTCCACTTCTTGCCAATTTTCTCCTGGTGCTCAACATACACTACGAGACATGATGGATTTTAAGAAAGCAAAAAATGGCCGCGGGCTATCCAAATCGTGGGAAAACAAAAAACTTTCGTATCTGACCGTCCAAATTTCGCGCGCCTTTTTTGCGATACCACTCGCTCACTACTGCCGAGAGACCGTTTATATGTGTGGTGCACTTTCGAGATCTCCAAACTTGTATCTATTGGAGAAGAAATCACCTGCCGAACCAAGTGCAACCTCCATGCGGAAACCACATTCCACGGGTGCGAAACTTCCGCAAATCATTATCTCATTTTGCTACACACGTACAACGATAAAGCTAATTGCTTCCCACCTTGGCGTCGGTGAACACCACCACAAGTTGCAAGACTTCTCCCCCCCTGCTGCAACCCTTGGTAGAACAGCTGTTACTCTCAAGAATTCGTATGTGCAGGCGGCAAATGGGCAACAACCCACAACCGGCAATTATCACGTATAAATTACCTTTCCGCGTGTATGTACACAAATGCTCTTTCATTACGAGATTTGTAACGGCTTGTTCACCACGCTGCCCCGATGCCGTGCAAAATCAATCCCAACCCAACAAATGGCTCCGTCCTCTTTGCCGCGGTAAAGTCATTACAGAGCTAAACGAATCGAGATTAATTAGCCGTACTCAACAATTTTCCTCTTTAGCCGCACTTACCGATTTAGCCTATCACTGATTACACTTTCTTTGCCCCTTGCGATGATTTTCTCTGGGTCAGGGTACCTACACAGCCTGTATTTGGTCGGCTTTTCTTGGCAAAGCGTTCACATCCCCGTAAATACCTGGAAGAAGTTCTCATAAATAACCTAGTCGGCGTGCGATGATGATTATGATGATGACGCTTTTATCTTCTGGGTGGTACACTCCGTCCAGGAAAACAGACGGCTAACCCTGCGCCGTTCCCTGTGCAATCTTCGTGGGGACCCGTGCCGTAGAAAGCTTACTTACAATAAATGCACTCGTCTAGCTTGAATGGCTTTCCCCGGGGCAATCCAATTGTTATCGTCCTGGCGGCTGCCGCCTTTTAGCCAAGCAAGCAAACCACGCGAGTTGCGAATTGGATGAGACCACGGCAGACTAATTGTTGCCCGTCCATATCCGCTGCGAGAGGCAGGGTTTATGATATAATAAGTTTGTGTAGGTAGCGATTTGGTGATTGGCTATTAGAGGCCAACTTCCGATGCTGTAGGGAACAGTTCAGCTTCTCTTGGTTATGTACGATCAGTCTAATTAGTGTAGAGTTGATCATAACCGATTAATTGAATCATATCAGAAGGTAAATAATTTGCGCAGCTTGATCAAGCGATTATGTAGCAAAACGTTCAACTCGTTTAAGTTGTCAAAACGGTGTTAACAAAACTAAAATTCAAAGCAACGGGTATTTTTGAGTGTTTCATGACTCAGAAACAACTCATAGCTTTATAACCGTACCTGTGAATTCTAGAAATTCGTAAAGTTTTCTCGTAAACGAACGTAAAAGCGACGAACCCGGCGAGCAATTACTCTGCTTTTTGACGCTCTTTCGAGCTGGCCCGGGGGCACCACAATTCACAGTTTGATTCCGGGAGCAATATTAAATCCCTCCTCTGGAAGGAAGAGCTTCCATACAAATTAAATACATTTTTTGCATAACTCGAGAACTAATCGAGCAAATGGAGCCTAACTTGGCACCTTAATGTATTAAGAAGCAAGAAATATTTCTGCGGCAGTTTGACACCCCTCTCTGCTCTGAAAGGTAGGGCTCCCACACAAACGAAACACAAATATCTGTAAAACTCGTGATTTAATCAAGCAAATAGAACCAAATTTGGTGTGTGGTGGCTCACGAGAGCAAGAAATATTACTGTGGTAGATCGACACCCCCTTTTGCCGCAAAGAGGGGGGGGGGGGGTCTCTCATACAAATGAAACACAAATTTCTGCATAACTCAGAAACTAATCAAGTAAATTATTACAAAAGTTCACATCAATGGACAACGTAATTCTAATTCTCTAACAAAAAAAAATCTAACAAAAAAAAAATTGCCGGATATGACCAAATGCCACCAAATATGGGTAATTCTGTGATCGTGATGATGCACAGAAGCCAAAATTCATCCTCTGACACTATTTTGAATTCTAAGATGGCGACATCCGGTTTTTGGGAAACAGCCATGGTAATGACTGGCAGGGCACTTCGTATTTTACTTCCCACACGAAGGAAGTGAGCACCAAGGTGAAGTTCATTTCACAAAGCATGAAGTGCCTCCCGTAAGTTCCGTCGTTCATCAAGGAATACCAAAAGGGCGAAGACGTGGTGTTCTAGCCAGATCTGGTATCAGCCCACTACTCGAAGCGATCGTTGAATGGTCGTTGATGGAGCTGCGGAATATCTATGTGGTACCTAAGCTGGCGATCCCGCCCAACGCCCCCAAGTTGCGCCCTATCGAGGATTTCTGGGCAAACCTGAAGCGTGAGATCTACTCCAACAATTTTGTCGCGAAAACTGAGGAGGAGGATTGATAAATAAGACAATGAAAGAACTTAAAAGCATGCCTACACACATGTTTTCTTCCGCCATGGCGAATGTTTCGGTTAACTGCCGAAAGGTCGCACGCAAAGGCGTAGAATTTTTTTGCGAGTAAGCCAACATAATAACCTTCCATGGAAAATTTTTCAAACTCACTTATCTGTTTTAGTTATTTTTTTTACCACCATCCGAAAAAAATCCGTTTTTTACCGCATACGGTAATTTCGATATAACCAATCATTTCAAACGATTTTTCTTTTGAGTTTGAACGTATCCAATATCTGATTCGTTATGCTTTTGCAGACTACAAATAAATCGGAAGGTAAATCTTTGGATGTAGGTAAAATCAATGTAGAGTGTTTGAAATCAATTAAATAAAAAAAAATGGGCGGAACGAAGTCTGCTGGGACAGCTAGTTGGTAATAATTGTAATAATAAATACTAGTTTCGTTGTTTAAACCACACATATTTACGATTATAAATGTTTTCTACACGTCTATTCCAAAATGAACGATATTTTCATTATTTTTATTCCGTTTGATATAAATTATTCTGTTTTGAACAATACTCGAATGAAGTACTCCTATTGGAAGCGGTTTTGTAAACCCTTGAACAATCTCAACAATCTGTGAACACACAATCTCCGTTTATAACGGTGCGCCTACCTGTGTGCCTGCTGGAAAGTTAACTCCCACGAAATTGCTCGTTCGTGCCGTTTGTTGATTTGATTTCTTCCTTCAATTTTCTCCCGGCTGTATCATGCATTTCCAGCTTGTAGATACAGCCGGCATCGGCGCTAGACAAAGTCTTGCACGCATTAGCAACAATGTTGCTTAACACGAGCATGTCTGTGCGCAAGCCGGTTGAATTGAAGCGGCGCGGCGATTTGTTTGCTGCAGGTAGGCTAGAGAGCGCCACCCAAGTAAATAATTGATCGTGTTTAGTTTGCTGATTGCTCGAATGCACTCGGGCAACCGGCGAGGTAGATTATGAACATTATAATAAAGAGCGAAAAAAATGCTGCCGATTCGATCAAAATGCCTGGCAGCTGATTATATTTAGAATATCGTGTGACCGATATGCTAGGACAGCGATATTTTACACGTATAGAAAATTTAATGAAATTAGCGTGCTCATTCTAGAGATGCTAATACTCTAATGCGATAATTGAATGCACTGAATAATGAATCAACCAGTAGTGCATTCTCGCGGTTTCTGGCGCAGTTATTTTACTAACGGGAAACTTCCTCGCTAGGTCGCCGTTGTTATTATTATCACCATCATCATCATCATCAGCTGACTACAAACGGCTCAGCTGTTCGGCAGCCACTTAGGGGAAGCTTTTCGTGTGACTCACTCGCTTCTCTTAGCAGCCGGTCGAACAGAAAATGTGCCCGGAGTGAAAAATCCCATTTGCCGAGTCTTGGCGGTGTGGGACGTTTGCATGTGCTTCACCCTAAAGGGATGGCTGCAGATGAATATTTATGCGCTTCTGCGATGGCTTCTTTTTTTCCGGAGGGCATCGCAAGCGTCTTCCAGCGCGGTAAGTGTCTCTTGTTCGGATACAATCTTTAATCGGAGCTTTATTCTGCCAGAGCTAGCGTTCGTTTGCCATTTCGCTTTTCTTTTCAAGGATTTTCTCCGCGAGACTTTCCATGGACCGTAGCTGCCTCCATCCGTCGAGTGGAACGTGGCGCGGCGCTAGAGCTAGGTCATGCTTGCCTACACGCTGCTTGCTTTACCCCGTCATCTGACTTTGGTACGACCGTTGCTCGCTCGGTAGTGCAGCACTTTCGCACGCTCGGACTTCACTGATTGGGATTTTATCATGGCTGATAGCTTAATAGGGACCGTGAAAGGTTAATTTTTTATGAGGTGTTCGCGGAATGTACCGTAAATGGAACTGCTCGGTGGCATCATACATATTAATAAAGAGATCGAAGACCTTTACGTTTGATATATTTGTAGGTCAATAACTGTCAGTATTAGGATGTACAATCTGTGATAATCAGGTTGGCTTCGGTAAAGGTTACAGTGCTTCCATATTTACAATAAACATAATTTATGAGGAACGTTCGCTACTGAACTCATTCAATCGTAAATCGTTGGAAATCATAGCCGTACGCATGGCATCTAGGGTTTTCAAATGCTTTGCAGAGAAAATAATGTTCCAAAGTTTTGTTCATACTTCAGAGAATTGAGAAAGAACTTACAGTTTGAATGATAACGACTGCAATGAGAGTTATTTAAAATTAATGAAAACCTTGATTTCATACAGTAGAGCAATACAGAAATTTTTTGAGCATTATTGTCAAACGTTACTTTCTGTTAAATATAGAGAAAAGGGGTAAAAATCCAGATTTTTTGCGTCACGCACTTTTTATACCAAGCCTAACCTCGAAAAAGATGTGTATCTCTAATGATTTTTGGTATGGTTTTTGAGCATATTATGTTTAAAAATAAAACGGAAACTGAATAATTGAGTCCCTGCCCAAACGAAATTTTTGCGCACAGCTATTTTGATAATACATATCCCCAAAAAAACCTGTTCCATATTCATTATGTCTATACTATTTTCATCAAACGACAACTTACTTTTTTTTAAAGAAATAATCATAAGTTGTTATTCTACAGCTGCAACATTACTACCCAACCGCTGAACACTTTAGCTTCGACCACCTGTTCAGCGCTTAAAACCTACACCGAAGAGAGAGATGGAGAAAAAAAAACGTCGACAAGTAATCGGGCGTTGGCCACATACTAAAAATAGCCACTTGCGGCCGGCTTTAATAGGCGCGAAACCAAAGCACACTCGGCAAAATAAACATTGTTGCACAACGCATGCCTCATTTGTGTTGTGTATTGTGGCAATATATTTTTGTTGTTCCTACATTTTAGTGTACTGTCCTTTTGTTGTCTGCCGGCAGCCGGTCGAATCACGGGGCGGCGAACCTCCTTAATGGGCAAGGAGATTTATATCATTTTACCACTCCATGTAAATCATTCGCACTTTCTCAAGCATTTGCCAAACCATAAAATCGGGGTACGAAATGCATTGTATTTGGTACAACGCCTCAGCTGCTCAGCTGCCGCCGAATGGCGACGGGTCGAATAGAAAATCCCGTGCCGGCGGCGGGCTAAACTCCCACAAGAAGAAGCAAAAGAGCGGGAGTTGCGATCCATACCGGGCTATCAGACATATCGAGAAGGTGTTCCAAAGCACGCCAGCGACGGCGCACAGTTTCCGAATAGCTGCTGCATGAGTCGAGAAAAAACCAGTAGATTGAGAGAGAGCCAATTTCACTCAACAAAACCGGCGAAATCAAATCGAGTGCCGTTATACGTAGAAGTGATGCAGCGTGGTCGGAATGCATCGAACAGTTCATTTTCGCTTCGGGTTCCTGCAGTTCAAATCAGCAGTTGTAATGATTTTATTTAATCCGCGGACTTTATTACTCAATTTAATGGCCTTCCCAATTGAGTAGCGATTTTTCCGCGTTTACTTTTGTGTTCGCCTCTTCGCCAGCCTTAGTCACGACAACCGTTCAGGCTGAAAATTATTCACTCATTCATTCGTAGCTAATGGCACGATATGGATCTGTGGCGCTGCATTAGTTAGTGGGCGTCGCATGAAAATCAAGACAAAAGGTGTCAATGCGCCTTACGCTGTTCAATAAGACGAGCGTATTTTAGAACAGCCCTGTGGCTCAGTTTTTATTGGACTACCTAAATGCTTTTAATGAGGGCTGATTTCTCGTGTGCTGGCGGGTGCGACGTGTGTTCGGATTATATGGTGGAAATGTCTTATTATTGTTATTATTATAGCCCTTATCCTGTAATGAAGCTCCAGTTCCGAACCAGAGACGTAAATATTCAGGCTTCGTAATAAGTGTTGAACATATCTTATTACATTGCTGGTTTGATTCATATGCCGAACGTTTGTTCTTAACAATTTCGGAAATTTGTACCGAAATGATAATCTTGTTGTTTACGTAAATTTTGATGAACCTCTAATGGAAGGCATGACCCAGCAAGGTATTCAACCGATGCTGATATTTTCCGCTTGAAAACCGCATGAAAGTTTTAGTTTGCGTTTATTTTTTATAAGGTATTAGGAATAGGAATAGGTAATAGGAATAGGAACATTAACCTCCGTTAAGGTGAAAAAAATCGTATACATATATGATGTGCAGGTATATCGTTCTAATACTACTCATTTTAAATCGAACTTTTTGAAACGTAGGATTAAAATTCGAAGTAAAAATATTCCTGAAAAATATATGTTTTGTGTGCATGGTCTACCACGGAATCACCGACCTCTATCAGGCTCTCAACTGAATATTTTCTTCACTGGTCGGTTCCGTGGCTTCATTCTTCAGACTTCCGCCAAGTATTGAATACAGAATCCTACGAAGACTCAAGTAGAGCACAAATTTCATGCGGATGCCAGCGGGATCTCAGATGGCTACATAAACAGTAAAAAGTTTTGTTTGCAGCTCCTATCCGTCTCTTCACTTCGCGGCTAACATCGTTGTCACACGTCACGAGAGTATCAAGTTATATAAGTTCGTCATAGATATTTCCATCCCCAGTACGAAGCCACGACGAACTTCAACGCTCTGCACGAACCACTATCTACTTTGTTTTGGTAGAATTGATGATAAGTCCAATTGCAGCTGCTGCTTTCTTAAAGGCTCATAACTCGTTGCGCTTAATTGAATCGTATGTCGCCTTGAAGTCTATAAACAGATATTGAATCTGCAAGTTTAGTTCTTTGGCTTGATGCTCCGTTGTAGATCGCCTTTCCCGGAAATCGCATTGGACCTTGGGGCCGTTCAATAATTACGTAAGCAAATAGGGGGGAGGGGGGCTTTGCAATTTTCTTACGCTATCTTACAAGGGAGGGAGGGGGGTTAATTGATTATCTTACGTAAGAAAAACATTGTTAATGCACCTGTTTAAATAACCATGTTCATGAAAGTGTGAACGGTAAAATTCATAAAAAGAAAATTGTGGAAGAACAAATTAACTCGAATTAAGAACAGAAGAGTAAACGGATTATTGTGCTTGCTTCAGGATGATAAATCTAAAAAAAATATATATATGCTGGCAGTAAGATCTTACTAGGGGGGAGGGGGGGTATTGAAAAATCTTACGAAGTCTTACAAGGGAGGGAGGGGGGATGAAAAAGTGGAAAAATATGCTTACGTAATTATTGAACGTCCCCTTTGCAACGGAGGCTTTCTGCAACGGCCTCAGTCTGTGAAACTGGTTGCGAAAATCCTATCTTCATTAGGTACGTTATATGCTCGCCGTACTCTAATATGGGTGGATTGGGACAAATGGAACCTACAAGGGTTTATAGTACTTGAGCTTAACTTAAAAGGTTACAGTACCGCACGAGTGCAGCAACTTCGGGTGGCGGTATATCACCTTGGTCGTCCGGGAAGTAGGCCGACGCGACAACCATCTCCTGCTTTCCTCTGGTTGTCGGTACTTCAACCGTGACGGCAACGACATCGCGTTGGATAAATCCTGTAATAGGTAAAAATTTTAGTTCTCTGTTTAGCAGAATTGCAGTCTTTGGTTTGGACTGCGTGTCGCAGTAGATTAACCGTTGAGTCCGAGGATTTAAGATCCGTTGACCCACGGCTCCTGGATGAATGCAGCCGCTAGCTGCTCTTTGGCGAATCTCCTGCAAAGAACACCCGAGGCGCCTTTTGCGTGATGGAGATTCGCTTGCACGCAGCGAAGGCTGCTCACTTTACAGTGAAGTTGCCGTCTTTGTCCGGATCGGAAGATGATCCGGGTATTGGCTGACGGCTGCCAACAGCGGTTTGGCTGGTTGATGGAAGTCGTTCTTCCGCACTGTTCGGCTTCGGTTGCAGCAGTGGATTGGCAACAGAAGGTCGTCCCGCACTCTGTGACGGTTTTTGACTCCGAGGGGTGCGACTGTTCGGTGCTTGATGCTTCACACTCTTGCGAGTCTTCAGCGGAACCGTCCGAGCAGCCACGGGGCTGCGTTGTTTGGGTGGTGACAGGGCACTCCCGGGGAAGCATCCTGCGGGTACCTTCCCAGCCGCAGGGTTGCGTTGGGTCGTTCTGGGGCACTCCCGGAGGAGTTTCCCACAAGTAACTTCAGCCCATTCGCAGGATCGCTTTGCCTGGGTGGTGGCAGGGTACTCCCGGAGGAGTTACCCGCACATACCTTCCCTGACCGTAGTTCAGTTCATGGTTTCCACTCTTGATGAGTTTGGCCGATTCTTCGTCAATATCCAGAACTAGCTCGACCAAGGTCTTTACCAATTTGCGGTTACAGACTCGCCACATTTTGGTAGAGAGATGGTTGTTCTGATTCTGAAGTGAACGAAGGATTTTCTTGTCCGGGGAGTTCGCACTGTCTGCGAAGTAACCGACATAGCATCTGGCCTTCGGCAGATCCTTCATGTGGTATACACGAAGCTGTGCTCCTTCCCACGGTACGAGAGAAGGTACCTCGCTTTCCAACCACTGCACTGTGTCGATGTCGGCACAGGCTAGTTGCAGGAAGCCATTTTTTTAGATGGCAACCGTTAAACTTGGGCTTTGTGGTTGGATTTTCCTGGTCAGCAATGTGATCGAGGATGAAGGTCCGGACAGCCTGAAGCTGGTCCGTTGTAAGTAGGGAGCTGGGGTGGGTAGCAGAAGTAATCGCAAGGCTTATAGCTCCAGCCATGTCCCTAAATGTGGCCGTCTGGAGCGGCTTCGGACCCGATGACCCCAAACCAGTGCCGTTCCGCAGTTTTTTAGGCTGTGGACACTTAATACTGGTGTTTGGGCCGTTCTGCCCGGTGCGTTTGTTTTTATGGGACTACGCTCCGATAATCCATGGGTACCGGCAAAGAAAGGCTGCCGGTGGCCGAATTTTGTGAACTGATGTTATCCATAAAATTCCCACGAGTCGCTGGGTAAAGAAGAGTCCGCTGCATCAGTGACCCGCGTGATGCAGTAAGGGCTAATGACAGGGAAGGGTGCCCTAGTGCTCCACAGGCTCCGTTAGAGGCTGGGTATTTGTTAACCCCCCCCCACGTCTTCCATCGGCACGGGTCGCATAACACCTTAGCTTAGGGGTTTAACCATTGAATTTTACGCAACAGCCATGGTTAAGACGTGGCGGTTTACTCAATTTACCGCACTGGCATATGGCCTGCCAGAGCAAGTATTTTTTGGTGAATTTGTCCACTTTCTTCTTCCCTATGTTTTCCGGAAAATCAATCCGTGGTTTGGCAACGTAGAACTCCAGCTCCGGTATCTGCTTTGTGTCTGCCTTGATGCCTCTCGATACCGCATTCTTGCGAGAGATTTCGCCGCCGTTGTTTGTTGATCACGCCGGTTCGGTGTCTTCCGGACCTTGATTACACGAAGCCCAGTTCGTTTCACGAACGAACCAGGCGGAACACTTTGCCTTCAGAGCCGCGTCGAGAATTGAAAGGTTCGGTTTACGCTTGAAATAATCCAACACCTTCTGGACCTTTACAGGGTCAGCTATCTTAAATTTCCTTTCAATTCCAACCCACTGCTCGGTCGTCTGGCACTCCTTAAACGATTTTACCACCCGAGGCACAGTTGTATGGATGATTCCAGGTTGTCTTCCGATCCATCTCATGGTCGCAGTCGGATTTTTTCCTTGTTTCGATGGCATCTCAATAACCACTGAAATAATTGTTAGAAAATTTTGCGCACGTAAATAATACACTCTAAACTAGTTATACCTCAGCCAACAACCTCTGGATGTCCAACCTCCTCGAATTGCTCGATTTCTACAGTAGTCCAGTCAGGCCTACCACTAGATAATGATCTGAGTCAACGTTTGGATTTCGGAAGGACAACACATTTATGACTTCTATGTTTCAATCTCTAGTCTAGAACCCTTTTCTACCGTTAGGCATTGCGTCAGGAAGGGCGAGTGTGCTTAGTGCTCTCCCTTCTGTAATATACCTCATAGCTTCCTTCCTGTTCCGATTTACGGTTGTTCACTACGATGACCTTCATCTCATGGTGCGCCAACTCCAGGTAGCTTGAGTAAAATTCTCAACTACGCGTTTGGATAGCGCGGCTTTCAACTCGACCACGCTGATTGACTCGCCCTCGACTTCTTGAGTTATGTCGTCCAAGCACCCGGTGGGAGCTTCAGTTTCGTCGATGATGTCTGAGAAATGCCAATCGTCATCCAGACACCGCATTTCACAGTTCAGCCGTCCGCTGAAGATCAGTCGGTGTTTGAGGCTTTCCTGACATTCGGGCCACACGTTTAGTCAAGTCGTTCTCCAAGAATAACAGCTCTCCCTTCCCTGTTTGTTAGCACACGATCAAGTTCCTACGGGTTGACCGATCTTCCTCAACGAGTACGGGTTGTCCTGCTGGTACGCTCTGCCCAGCCGTTTACGTGCGGTTGGCACTAGATTCTATTGCAGGATAATAAACGCGTTAATTGTTTCTCGTGAGAGTCATAATCAGACGTCCAGTCACATATTCTCAATAAAAATTGCTCATATTTTGTTATCAAAAATAAAGTGCAATTATTTCTTGGTAGTTCAGCTGTGATTTTTACAAATATCAAATATTTATGACGAATTTCTAATTTGTATGTATGATATTTCTTCGTATATACGTTACACAAACACAGCGCTCCCTGAAATATTTTTTTGACGTAGGACTACGTCTAACCGCACTATATCGAGATACATTCTGAGGAAACTAAAAACCAAGGTGTAACGTCGGAATGAAAGATTTCAAACGGTAATACTGATGAAACCACATGATGGATCACAATAATCAATATGTCGTTGGATTGATAAAATGATGGACAATTTTGTGATTCTTCATATATCATTGTTACCTAATTGTTAAACAGTGAAAATTGATGAAAAGTTTCAAGGTCGTATTTTTACGAACAATGTACCAATCACATGCGAGCACTCCTGGCACAGACTTCATGAGTGGACACCAACTGCCTGCTATGACAACCTCTATTCAGTGGCAAAAAAAAAATTGGTAGAATCTCCCCGTCCCAATAGGTCAACTAATATTTTCTTCTATGAATCTAGACTATTTTGATGTCTTGATAGTAAAGCTTTTTCGGAAAGTTCGTAACAACCTCCTTTATCAGACAACTAAACGATCTGTTGTGAGAATCTTATTAAAACTGATGTCTTGTAGGAAAACATGCTGACACAGGCAACAGTACTGCACCGATCCATGTATGAGAAGACGGTCGCTCGTCGTGTGTGCAGTCAAGCCAAGTGGAAACAATGTAGCTGCTGTCGACGTACTGTGGTGCGTGTTCGCACACTACGCTGTGCGACCGGGGATAAAAAAATTCTGTACGCAACAGCATATCCCGATGTTGGATGTTGCATCCAATATGTGATTATAACTGAACGAATTTTTGACCACCAATGCTTTGATCGAACGACGACGGTTGCCAAAGCATGTGATACAATAATTGGCATATCATTGTACATTGTACGATGAACAGTAAATTAGTAAAAAGTTCAGTTGAAATCCACTTCTTCTAGTTCAGTTTCGCAGCTTTCAACCAATCACGAGCTCGCTTTATATAGATGCAACAGATGTTTTCTCATCGTTTTAAAGTGCTTATTGTATTACTACCCCTAAACAGATTTCAAACACCGATGTCTTAATCGACAGGTAGAATATTGCGAAAGATTGTTATATGATAATTAAAAAATCTCTTCAACGAAAGTTGTGTTAACATTCTACTAATCAGAAGTTTGCTACCCCGTTGCTCGTTTCCCTTTGGTTGTCGTGACAAGTAGATGGCATTTGAACTGCAACCGTAGCGATTTTCATATCCATGTTTAATGAAAAAACCTTCTTTCAAATTCCTAATATTAGAAGTTGCATTGGGTCTGTTTTTCTCAGATTTATTTAAATGACCAACTATAGGCTATTCAAAAGACAATAGAAAACCAATATGCCTCGTAAAGATTTTTAAACAAATAGTTCAGATAGCTCGTTTAAGCTGTACTGATGGTTATATTTTTCCAGTTAAATAAATTTAATTCAATATGACAATCCTAGTTGCATTACGCGGTTGTGGTATAGAGAAAACCCAAATTATATGCATCTTGACGTTAGGTTTTAAACATTCATATTCGTATTTTTCAATTACAAAAATATTACATCAGCATCTGCAAGAAAATATTACTAAACATATAAACACAACCTGTCGCACAACACAACATATAAAAACAACCGTGTTAAGATACTAAACATATGAACACAACCTGTCATTGCCAGACTTTTAATTGAACAACATTAGCAAACATCAGTTGGAGAGGTTAATGTTGTTTATCAAACCGAGCTAGGTTTATTTTGAAGGAAACAGACGGATGACTTTTTAATATGGCATTTTGTTGTTTGAATTTCATTGGTATCTTAAAACTGATTATTTTTTTCTGGTTCTGCTTAATGAATAAATGTTTCAATTGGCCTAAAATGAAAAAAAAAATGACTGTTACATGTTACATCCTCATAAATTCCAATGTCAATTTAAAAATTTTTGTGAATATAGATTTTCCACTAAAAACTGCAACTCTTTATCGTCACTTTTCCAACGAACTTGTAAATACAGGATTTTTTTATGTGACTGCTTTGCTAAGCAGTTGTAAGAAACTGACAATGACACTGCTTTGAAATCGGTGAGTGAACTATCTTTCACAAGCGCAACTGAAGATGAAAGGAAGTTTGCTTTCTACTAAATCGTTCTTAATTAAGACCTATGTAAAAAATTGTCTTATCGCGTGTTGAAGAAATTTGACTGCATTTGGATGAAAGGTATTCATCAATGTTAAAAACAGTATATTTTTCTTCTTAAATAGATGTCTGCAAATAAATAATCTAAATTATTTTTTAAAATAAACGCTTTTCTTTTTATGACTTTCTGGTGGCATATGACCTTAACAATATGTGGCCACCAATGAACTAGTTTTAGGACTGTATGTTGTTAGAGGTGTCGTTTGATGGATTTAGGCTCAATAATCTGAAAGTATTCGGAACGCAACGTCCGCATGAAGCCTTCAACGACCCAGACACTTGATATGACCCTTACGAGTAATTAGAGGTATAGCACGGTATTAAGTACTGCTTTGATCATGTCTATTTTGGTTTCGGTTTCGGCAACATAATGGAAAAAATGCCTTTCTCTTGGTGGTTGTTGAGTTTGAATTGTTTAAAAGCAAAACAAGAAAACTATAAATTATGATCAAACATAACCGCTCGTTTTTGGCTTATGTGTGCCAAAGTCAAACCGTGTCGGAAGTGAAACGTAGTCAAATTGAACAAAGTCTGAATTCTCTAAATGAAATATAAAACTATCGTAGTCCTACGTCAAACATGCGGTCGTGTCTTGGATACCACCCTCGTACTATTTGATACTTCGAAACGATTCGCTGCTGCAAAAGTATTGCATTCATACAGAAGTATAACGCTGTAATGATTTGATGTACGTGTTTCGGGAATAAGTAACGGATACTGAACCTATCGAAATTCAAAGGCTATTGAATATCCTATAAACTTTAGCATCAATTTGCACATACTTTTTTATCCTGAAAATCAGCTGTTAGAATCAACAAAAAATGCCGAAAAAATTGCCATTACTTGAGCCAACCTGTTGCCTCCAAACTGCACCGGCAATAAAAAGATTTGGTTTTCGAAACTGTTTTTTTTTTCTTCTTCAAATCCTGTAGAGGCTTTCTCCCGCTTCAGCCCAATCTCTTTTTTTTGGCAGCTTAGCTAGTGGTAAGGTTACCGTTTCACTGGCCGAGTGTACGAAACCGCTTATCGAAGCCGTTCGTTAGACAAGAGAAAAAAAAACACCACAGTCGAGCTGTGGTGGTTTCATCGCATACTGCTAAATTGCGTCTTAACCGTATGAGCCGATAGCATATGGAACGCCGCGGAATTTAATCAGCTGTAGGTGCAACTGTACAGGTGCACAGATTGGAACCGCAGTCTGTCGCCACCGGTGTTATATCGCTGCAAGTACAACAACGTAGTAATCTCTTTCATATTCATGGTCGGTTCCCAGAACTCTTCACGCAGTGATTGGTCACACTTTTTACTCTGTAACATTGTTTGCTTTTTACTCATCAACGTCCCATACGTTTCACACATTGAAGCTTGATAAGCTGATAAGAGGGATTACTTTTTTATGGATTCACGTAAAAGAATTGCAACATCAAACTGCTTCCAACAGCAAAGGACTGAATCATTGTTTAACCAATACCAACTACAAATTATTTGAAAAAAACTTCTATGTAAATTAACATGTTTTCGCAATCAATCTTGAATACGACACATGTCACAACCTTGCTTGATACCGTTCTGCAAAACACTAAGCTATTTTTTAACAGATTCTCTGTCTCTCACAACATGAATGATAAAAATTAGACGAAAGTTTTCTATAATTGAAAACCAGTCAGGAGATCCCATAGTATTAAATCTGTGAAGTGTGTATAACAAACAACAGCAACGATCTTCTGCACTTTAATGTGAAACGGAGACATCCTCTAGGGACATCCCATCGTTATTGCAGTCTTGGATACGGTCACGATTTGTTGTACCCCCCAGCTGGTTTCACACCTCTCACTTTGAAGCTGACACTCAGGCACATTGGAAATCAGTTACAATTAATCTTAATGAGATACGAATATTGATGTTTTTCTCACCACACTCAGATTTCCATTTCCGTGTCTGGGTCGATCTTATGCAAGCGTATAAGAATAAAGACCTATCTCAGGGTTTCATTCGAATAATTTTTAAACTGTTATGGTTCCCAGTTTTCACAAGCTAATCCAATAATCATGGAATGCCATTCGTAACTGCGGTTGGTTTATGATGTATAAAATTACCGCTCATGCACCTTTTAATGGGGTTCAAGTTCAAAGTTTCCACTACCGGAGCGGTTATAAAACTATTTACGATTAACAACGTTTATGATTTACTTTTCTTAAGATTCGTATCTGCTAAAAAAAAATGCTAATTATCGTTTTATACTTGATCTCTTTTTTACAGGTAAGTTCGCCTTCATAGTTCTATGCAAAGATTAAGTACCAGAAGGGGGAGTTTCGTGGTAGGTATAATTTAGTAAAGTAAGCTAATCAAAAAGTATTGATGCTTATCGAGGCTTTTATTGGTGTTCTAATGATAGTCGATTGGAAGGAGATAAATCGCCAGCCGTTACGCTGTACTGATCTACATAGCATTAAATTTTAACTTTCTGTAACTGGTTTATAGTGCAGTAATCAAGGCATTGTCACCTATGTCATTTATTGGTAGCTCTAGTAGGTGTTAACCCTACGCTTCATAGGAACGTGGTATAACGTTTAGCTTGGTTTCGATTTTAATATTGAGAACAAGTTTACTAAGTGAATATAGGTTTCCGTTTTTTATAATCGATGCACGAGGGAAAATTTCTGAGTCAACACAGGAATGACTATCTTAATCATGCATACCATATTTGTATCAGTTGTTTTCTAGTTGCCGCTAGCCGCTAGTATGCATGAAGTCAATTTCTATAATACAAGTATTTTCTTTGGAATTTGAAAAATCAACTTATAGTATAATATCCATATCTGGAACATCTTGGATTTCAGCTTCTAAACGTTTTTTTTTCTTCGCGTGACAACTTAAGTTTAGGAATTTTTTGAGGCTCTCTTACTCAACAACGAACACGCTCAGAGAGAAATGATAGTATGTAAATGAAAGCTCCATCTCTTCTTTTTATGCCAATATATTTTGTTTCATTTATACATGATCAGTTCTGTACAAAATGGCTTCGAAACAAGGAGCCTTGTGCAAGCGCACTGTACAGTTCTGATGCACAGAAATTTTGGTAAAAAAATTCACGATAAAAAACTTAAAAAGCGACGACCGGCCAAAGTAGTTAACAAGAGTTTTAAAGGTTGTTTATAAGACACGACCGTAAGGTTAACGTAGAATTACGACAGCCTGTTATATGTCAAAGTACTTTTGCTATAAGTTTTGGAATACACTCGATTCGAGTTAATTAATTCAATAGTATGAAGCGGTAAATTTCAGTGATAATTCTCTTTCAACTCTCTTCTTTATTAATCGACTAGCTGACCCGGCAAACTTCGTCACGTATTTTTTCTTTCTTTAATTTTTTTATAATATATTTAGCGGTGGCGGCCTCTTGCACACAAACGACTGATCTACCGGTTTGCTAGGTCTACTCAGAGTTTCTTTCCTTTAGTTAAGTCCGAACGAGCGGTAGCGAGTAAGGACAGCATTCGCTCAAATAGCGAGTCGGCCGAAGGCCGCGAGTGTATTGCTTTCCAAATAACACTTGCGTCTATTCGGCCTTGCGTCCATTCGGCCTTGCGTCCATTCGGCCTTGCGTCCATTCGGCCTTGCGTCCATTCGGCCTTGCGTCCATTCGGCCTTGCGTCCATTCGGCCTCGCGTCCCTTCGGCCTCATGTCCATGCGGCCTCGCGTCCGTTATGCCTTGTGGCAGTATGCCTCGTATCCATTATGCCTCACATCCATTATGCCTCGCGTCTGTATGCCTAGCATACTATGCCTAACATCCATATGCCTAGCGTCCATATGCCTCGTGTCTGTCTTCGTCGAACCACCATTGAAGGATTTCTTGGTCCCAAAAACCTCCACGTGCCAAATTTGGTTCCATTTGCTTGATTAGTTTTTAAATTATGCAGTCATCCCATCAAGGGAACATATCCTGTTCCCAAAACCAGCCACATTTCAAATTAGGTTCCATTTACTTGATTAGTTCTCGAGTTACTTACTTTACTTTTTACTTTTAAGGCGACAGACCGATTATCGATCCAGTGCCGAATCCAGAATACGTCGCCATGTCCCTCGGCTTGGGCTGCTATCCTCCAATCGCCCCTAACACCTATTTCGCGTGCATCCTTGTCGCGGCACACATCCAACGAGTGCGGGGTCTACCCTGAAGTCGACGACCTCTATCGAGATTCCTGCTAAATATAGCATTCGCTTGACGCTCATCCGGCATTCTCGCTACATGCCCAGCCCACTGAAGCCTGCCGTGTTTTATCCGCTTGACTATATTCGCCGATTTGTATGCCTGGTACACTTCATGGTTCATGCGTCTGCGCCAAACACCATTTTCAAGTTTGCATCCAAGGATTGAACGCAAAATCCTACGCTTAAAAACACCAAGAGCTCGCCGATCAGCCTCTTTCAGCGTCCATGATTCATGGCCGTAGAGAGCCACCGGAAGAATCAGTGTTTTATAGAGTGCAAGTTTAGTACGGATTTGCAGACTGCGGGACCTTAGCTGGTTACGTAATCCGTAAAAGGTCCTGTTTTCGGCTGCTATCCGCCTCTTTATCTCACGGCTAACCTCGTTGTCACATGTCGCTAATGTTCCCAGGTAAATAAATTCATCGATTACTTCAAATGTTTCCTCATCTAGCACCACCGCAGCACCAACCTCCGACGGACTACCACGCACTCTGCCAGCCACCATGTTTTTTTTCGTTTTGGCAGAGTTTATGACAAGCCCTAATCTCACAGCTTCCCTCCTGAGAGGTCCGAAGGCCTCTTCCACTGCTCTGCGATTATAACAATAATGTCGATATCATCCGCAAAACCTAGAAGCATGTGCGACTTCGTAATGATGGTGCCGCTTCTCTGCACACCAGCCCTCCGTATAGCAGCTTCTAATGCGATGTTGAAGCCCGTCACCCTGCTTCAAACCATCTAACGTCACGAAAGAGTCCGATATCTCACCGGCTATCCTGACGCTTGATGTAGAACCTTCAAGGGTGGCACGTATCAGCCTAATCAGCTCTGTTGGGAAGCCATGTTCGAGCATAATCTGCCATAACTCATTTCTCTTAACTGAATCGTACGCTTCCCTGAAGTCTATGAACAATGGTGCGTCTGCAAGTTGAATTCTCGAAATTTATCGAGGATTTGTCGCAAGGTAAACATTTGGTCCGTCGTGGAGCCAACAAAGGTCTCCTGCAACGGCCTCAGTCTGTGGAACAGGATGCGGGAGAGAATTTTGTACACGGTATTGAGAAGAGTTATGCTCCAATAATTGCTACAGTCCAGGCGATCACCTTTTTTTAGATCGGGCATATGAGACCCTCCAACCAGTCCGAGGGCAATTCTTCATCAGACTACACTCTCAGCATGATCCGATGGATGGCACGATACAGCTGTTCGCTCCCGACTTTGAAGAGTTCGGCGGGAATGCTGTCCTTCCCGGCTGCCTTGCAGTTTCTCAGCTCTTTCACTGCTTTCTTCACCTCGTCCATCGATGATGGATCCACAGCTTGACCATCATTCTCAATAGTCATCCTGCTCCTTTCGACTCCACCGTTTCCCTCACCGTTCAACAGCACACTGAAGTGTTCCTTCCAACGCCTGGCCACTTCTGTTTTATCGGTTATCAGGTTTCCCTCCCTATCGTTGCACATGACAGGGGCTGACACGTTTCGATTCCTGTTTCCGTTGACCTTCTTGTAGGAGCTCCTCGCATCGCAGTTCTCGAGTTATGAAAAAAAATTATGTTTTATTTGTATGAAAACCTCTCATTTTACAGGAGGGGGGGTGGTATCAATGTACCATAGAAATATTTTTGGCACCCGTAGACCACCACACGAAAAAATTTGATTACTTTTTCTTGATTCAATCTCGAGTTACACAGATATTTGTAATTCATTTGTGTGGGAACCCTTCCTTCTAGAGCAGGAAGGGGTGTCAAACTGCCATTTAAATATTTATTGCTACTTGAAACATTCACATACCAAATTTAGTTCCATTTGCTTGATTTGTTTTCGAGTTATGCAGAAATCCGTGTTTATTTTGTATGGGAGCCCTTCCTTCCAGTGGAGAGACGGGGTCTCAAACTATCATAAGAACCTTCCCCGGTCCCAAAAACACTTTTATTCCACGCCGATTGGTTCAGTCGTTTCCAAGTCTATATGGATCAGACAGTCAACACTCTTTTTTTATATGTATAGCTCTACATATGCCCTATATATGTTGCTACCGGTACACTCATAGCTGGCCAAATGGCTGAAAGTAATCACAACGCGACAAATCCGGACAAAATTACTAAGATGTTCGGACATGTTCAGCAATGCTGTACAATGCTGCGGTCCGCCGGTTGGTCCGTCTACTGTGGAACGCTGCGATTGAATGAATCGCCTGCTCAGCCTTACTGCACTTAATTCAGCTGTCAGTCTGTCGCTTGCTGCTGGTTCAGTAAATGATCCTCTTGCTATACAGTGATCGGATAAAATAAAAACAATGAAGACTAAATTTCGGTTTTGCATGCTTTTATACATGTCTACTGTTTTTTTTTCCTGTATGGACTTCCTCACTTCGACCAGAATCGTTGATCTATTGTGCGATATGCCCGGGTGTCTGCTGTATCCCGCACTTCTATTATTAGCAATACCGCTATTGAAAAGTGGCATTACTTATTATTTTTTATCAGTGCTTGTGTGTAAAGTGCTACCCTTCCTTTTTACACGCTTACTGTTCTTCTATACCGAGCCTCGTTCCTCCTGTCAAATATCGCCAATTGTAATTCCCTGGAGAAGTTTCGTTGTGCGTCTTTCTGGCCAGTTTTATCGATAAGAGGTACTTATTTTTGTTAAGAGGAAGTCACGCAAAGGTTTTGTAGATTTCAGCGTGAGAATAAACCCATGCTTGAAGTCCTTTTTTGTCATCGAATGGCCTGATTCGAACCCACGACCATCCGCTTGACAAAGCGGACCCTGTAACCTTGCGGCTACGCAGCTCCCATGTCTACTGATGTATTGGGTTTTTTAAATTTGTACTCCTATTTATGTTGCCGTTAGACTAGGGTGGTTTACCGGTAAAACAAAAACCGGTAAAACCAGTAAAACCGATATTTTTTTCAATACCGAAATACCGGTATTGGAGAGACGAAAAAACCGGTATTTTCGGTATTTTCCTTAAAATGGAAAAAAAACTTCCCACAATATTCATAAATCTTTGTTAGGCTAATGAATGCTTCTCACTTAGGTAGTCGTTACAAATCACATGACGATGTATACAGGGTGTAAGGTAGCTCACTTTTAATCAAATCCTTTAAGGGATAGAGGACCCTATTTGATAAAAAAAATTCTGCGCATATGGTCAAAATTCAACTACTGCAGAGTTATTCTCTTCTTCTAGTTTTCGGTTATGTTTACCTTTAACGAGGTCTATCACAAGAAGTATTATAGCTAGCTCAATTCTGTTGGTTTTCTTGAAAAGCTGAGAAAATTTCGTAATCAATAGTGTCTCAAAAATGTCGAATTAGGAAGAACAAGAAGCCTTTAGAAAGGAACAAATATGAAATCAAATGTTTTTGAGAACTTAACAGCAATTTTCTCTCTGAAATGTGTGATAAACATGGAGTTTGTTGTTAACCAAATTTTACAGTCTACTCTACTGGTTGCACTCTGACACCAAGCACCTAATTCTTTTAGTTTAGATAATATTTCACCTTAAAAGCAATCAGCCGCGCCTTCGTTTAGTGTGGTAGAATTCACAATTTTCTGCTCGTTTAAGGCAAACATAACCAAAAATTGAAATTAGTGAATAACTCTGCAGTAGTTGACTTTTGACCATATGAGTAGAAGGATTTTTTTCATCAAACATGGTCCTCTATCGCCCCTTGAAGGATTTTAAGTGAGCTCCCTAACACCCTGTATAATAAATACATTTAGACAGAAGCAACATTATATATTAATTTACCCTCACCTATTTACCAATTTTTGTTATCTTTTTGTTTGTTCTGCTCGGATTCAGACAATGTGTTTGTGTGTATCGATAATATGTCAAAAAACTTCATATCAATAAAGCATTTATTTTTTAAGTAGAACAGCTTATCTCTACACACACTCATACTCACAGAGGCAACGCGTGGGTTGGTTCAAAACCTACCAGTTTAACTACAATTTATGAGGCAGTAATTACAATCATGTCATCGAAAAAACGCAAGTCATTATTCATTTTGTGCTATTTAAAAGTAAAACTAAAAAAAATATAAATAAATATAAATTTGGATTAGGAATTTATTTTTTGTTGAGACAAAGTGTTTACAGGATGAAATAATCAACCAATAAAGATTTTATCCTAAAAATTACTGCTCCTTGAAAAAGTGAAATTTAAATAGCTGTAACATGGTCAAAGCTTCGTCGCCCGTACCGCAGCGGGCTTTTACTAGCAACTAGCTGAATGTACCCGGCCTCACTCGTGTTCTGCTTTTTCTATAATTTTCTATATTTTTCTATATTTTTTATCAACCTCTCATTTCAAATATTTATTTCTATTTCAGTTACAAACTTGCTCATTCTTCATTAGAAGCTAAATTTAATAAAATAATAATAATAATAATAAATAATTTGGACGAATTGTTTAAAGAGCATCGAACAGAATAAAGAAGTATTTACCTACGATTCATTCGGATTGGTAAAAAGTAAATTCTGGTTTGATCGTGATTTCTTTTTTTTTATTTCATTCATATACTCTTCTCAACAGTTTCAAATATTGTTTTTCTACGAAATTTAATGTTGTTCACTAATTTGTAACTAAGTTTTGCGATGTGAAAGAAAATTTAAATAAAAATCTGCATGTTTTTTTTTCGTTATAACATTAGTTTCGAAATTATGTTCTTCGTAATCATATCACTAGATTCATTCATTGGAGTTTTTCAAACACTGTTATCCAGTGTTGTATCTGGATCGTATACCACAAGAGATCAAAATAATGGTCGCAGAGGTCCTAATCTTAGAAAAAAATCTGGATCGTAATGAAGCAGAGGTACTCATGAATGCAAAATCATAATCATGCAGCGACACGTCCATACATAGATGCAACCTGAGACGCTAAGCAAAAAATAAATTTCAAATCCAAATTTATGTAGGTAACGTTTTCGGCAGTGTGGCTTACTTCGGCAAGTTTTTGCATAAGACTGCGGCAGAAAACCACTACCGAAGACGTTCGACACCCCATATCTTTAATAATTTTTCAGTTTAATTTTGAAATAGTACAGGGAAAATGACTTGCGTTTTTTTTTTCGCGGACAATCATCATTACTTCCCGAACTATGATTTTAAGAACGTAAAAAGTAGGTTTAAAGACCACGAATCACCCCTGGTTTGTATTAATCCGAAAGAAATGAAAATACCGGTTTTTTACCGGTTTTACCGGTTTTTATTTTTATGAATACCGAAATACCGGTTTTTCGAAAAGTCGGTAATACCGACCACCCTACGTTAGACGTAATTTTTCGTCAAAAAGGCTTTAGTTCCTAAAGTCTAAATCATGCCCAGAAAAGATTTAAAAAAAAAAATATGTGTTTTGGTCAGATAAAGCATCATCGCATTACGCAAAAGCACAAACGTTGCTGAACAACCATTCAATCTCATTTGTACCCAATATACGCAACCCAACGCATCTGCCTCAGTGTCGTCCAATCGAAGTATTTTTCAGGATTTTAGGTTCCTTAGTGTACAAAAATAACTGCAGAGCAACGAACTGCAAACAGTTGCTTGGTAGAATCAAGAGATGCATTCAAAAAATCGACGTGAAGGCCGTACAACGGTTTCGCTATCGCATCATGAAAAAGCGTCGTCGGAAATGCGGTTAAAGACCTTTCTCAAATGTTTTTTTTTCGTTCATTACACTGGTAAACACAGGTGTGCTCCTAAAGCTCAAACTGAAAAAAAAGATTATAACTTTTTGATCATTCCTGTGAATTTTGATGTCCATAGCCGCCAACATTTTTTCAGAGACTTAATTGAGTTTTCTCGTAAACATAACGTGACGAACCCTGCGAGCAACTACTATGCAACAGTTTGACGTGGGTAAATGCGTTTTGACAATGGTTAGAGGCACCAAATTTCACAGGAATGGTTGAAAAGCTATAATCTTCCTAGGACAACTATTATGAGCTCTAGGGCAGCATTTTTTTCTGACTTTTGTCGACCTATCTTCATGAGAAATAAAGCGGATTTTCTTCAGCTTTTTTTCGGAAGTAATTTTAACAAATCTAAACAACATATATGATCAGGCTAAAAATTCAGGCTGTAACTGAAGGCATTTCTTTGATTTTAAAAATGGGTTTGAAGAATTTGTATTTTTATTCAGTTTATGACTCATTAGATTGAAAAAAAAAATATCCTTGAATATTAATTTAGGGTTCATAGTTACACAATGAGTAAAAGAACCTCCATGGTTTTGCACAAATCTTGGTTAACAGTATAAAATTAATATTAATTGCTGCATTGCAATAATTGCCATATTTTTCAGATCCTTTTTGTGATTTTTTTCATTTAGGCCCATTTTTTCGGTATGTTTACAAATCATTTCACTTTTGGTTATTTGTTTGTTTGTTACCTGTTTTTTTTTTTTGTTAGTGTTTTATATTTTCTCAATAATCACATTTTAGGTTGATACTTTCGTCATACTTTTTCTTTTCTAATTTCGTTGCTAGAATATTTCTATATTTATTTTTTTTTCATGTAATTTATTTATATTTGTGTGTTATTGTTTCTTGAAACTAATATCATAGTTTTTTTCGACTCTTCCTTTGGAAGATTACATTTTTGAATATCATAGTTTTACATCTGTTTATTATTTTGAGTACCAAATTTCATTTTGCAACCTAAAATTTACCTCTTTTCATAGCATTTAAATTTTGGAATTGTAAACCTGTAGTAAAACAAAGATAGACAAAAAGCTTCCCGTATTTGTTTCGAGAGAATGACTTTGATTCATCTTCTCTTTCGCTTCCTTCGTCCAGTAACTCCTTTCCTCCTCGGTGCTTTCTTTGAATATTGATTAAAAACTGATACATCCCCGTGAGCAACCGAAGCAACAATAGCATCAACAGCGCTACATTGCTACATTTTGAACCTGTGCCGAGTTGAGTGGTAGCACCATGGTAGCATACAAACAAGACCTTAGCAGACTTTCATAGTAAACTACCAACTAATACGCATACAGCGTCCGATTGCGTGGCAAAGAATGCCTCACTGCGCCGCATACCACGTCAGCTAACCGCGTGGATCTCGAAAGGAGCTGATACGATACGGAATATGTTAGACACACATAAAAATCCCAACACATCCCAAAACATATAACATGTGTACGGCTGTAGGTGATGTTTACTTCTTGGCTGTTTTTGTGATGACTGTACTTTTTTGAGGCTACGGTTGTTTTCGCCGGCACTGCGGCCGAAACGTCGTATAGCAGTAGAGTAGAGCGGTGTGGTGTGAGTGCGCTAATGGAATAGAAGCGCGTACGTACCTTTTTCCCTCTTCCAATGTTAATAACTTCGATCGGGCGCTGCCGCATGGCGCACAGCAGTGTATGGAGGTTTGTAAAAATCAGGGGCCTATAAACGTCAACATTTTGCCTACCATTCATAAATTCATCACGGCGGTAATATTTCATTTCAAATGCTTACAAAACTTATTTTATTCATTGAAAGTGCACATTGTACTGAAAACAAATGTTGAGCTCTTGTTTTTTTTTTCATCTAAAACGACATTTACTCGAGAATAAGTCTACCGACAAAATGGGACGTTTACTCTATTACACTTGTTTTAGGGCAAACCAACCAAAAAGTGGGTACCAGAAACGCTGGTACCAGAATCAATGAGTGTTAGATGGAAAATGTATGGAGTTTGACAGCCACAAGAGCCCCCTGGTAAAATAGCTTGAGGAGTAGGATTTCGGTATCGAACCTGACGCGTCGTCAGTCAGCTGTGTGTACTGTTGTGCGCATCTGATCCGGATGTTTTTGAGCCTCGTCAGCTGGGTGTTTGAACCAAAACAAACTGCGAATGGAAACGTAGAGCGAATTTGAGCTTACAGCTGTTAATACATAACAATTACCCTTGAAGATCAACAATAACAAATTACGTTTCGAATCTACTGTACGCTAAAATCTCGTATTCTTGTTCCACACGGTAAAATTTTACATCGTTCTTCAAAAGCCCACAATATATGCTGTTCAAAGCTCACTCTTCAAGGACATAAAACTTTCCTATGCATGCAGCCGTAAACTTTTTTCGTGCATAACAAAACATTTTTGCTTCCCTTCTGCTCTGCAAAAAACTAGAAGAACCCATTCCTCGAACACATCCTGTCACCGTTTTGAACACCGGTCGTAAACAACAATCACTCACTTATTATGTGTGTAGCCGAACGAACGAATAGAGGAGCGATGGCCTAAGTTTGTGTATCAACAAATTTGGCATGCTGTTTTGGATATTCCTACGCTACGCGCGTTGATGGTAAAAGAAAAGTCATAAAAATGTCAATCAACCCGCAAAAGACCTTCAGCGCAGTTGAATTGCCTACTCTGGTTAGCTGATTTGCAGCAGTTTGCATGTGGGTTGCTCTTGGGGTTCTTTTTTTTTGAGGTGGTGGATGAGATGCTATAGTAAGCAAAGCCGGGGGTCGAAACGAGGGTGGTTTTGTTTTTCAGCCGAACTACCCGCGTCGGCTGTTGGTTACACTTTTTCTTTCTTGGCTGTGCAGCTTGAGGCCACTTGTTTGTTTGTGATTTATTTTGGCGGCAATTTTACCACGTATTCTCAATAAATACATATTATAGGACGAGGAAAAAATGTGACTTTTGCTTTGCTGTCATGCCGTTCGGATAGCTCCGCATTTTTCTGGCTGCTTACTTCAGCATACCGACAATAAAAAACCGAAAACTGCAGAATTCTAATGTGTTGTTTGAAAATAAATATACATGATGTATTCTGCTCGGTAGGTTGGGGGATGCAGTAGTGGATGGGATTTGAAAAAATGTGGGTTTTATACGTAAGAATTTCGGCTCTAGCAGTAGAGTCAATAACGCAGCCCACAAACTGTAATCAAATTTTTACGACGTACGTGAAGTGGTTAGCAAAACGGTTAAAGTTTGTTTGTGGTAATGATGAATTTTTCGTCTAAATTGAAAAGTTAAAATGACACTACGAAGTCTGTAACTATGTGCATTATAATAAACTGTCTTTATTTTGGTTGGATAGCGTTGGATAGCTTGTATGTACAACATTTTTATGATATTTTTCAATTTGTGGTAGAATGAATTGGCATTTGTCATTTTTTCGTCGACCCGTATAGTTGTGTACGGCTAACGGTATAAAAGTATTTTCGAACATTTTCTGAGAGTTTAATTAATAAATTTGAAAACCGAAACAATAGTTTATTCTTTTCGGTTTCATAGCTAGATGGATGTGTTTTGGACCCAAATATGACAAAAGAAAGTGAAATCTGCCAAACTCAAATAAGCTAGAGCATAACTTCTTAACATGTTTTTACCAACACAAAGACAATAAACAAGAAACGCGCAATGAAATAGTACGAAATGATATTAAAAATACTGGGAAGTTCTCATTTTTATAAGATGTCCAGCAAATGCATTAGTTGGCTCTCATAAAACATAACTATAGAGAAAAATGCAAATTGGAACTAACGTAACAAAAAAACTATGTTTAACCATTCTACCAAACTGTTTTCCTCGTTTGGCTTTCAATAAACGATGTATATGGAAACAACCAACTGATTCGTTCCCAGCTATTCCTATCGGCTCCTACACTCTGCAGCCTGGCGCCAACGACACTTCACGAAGTTAACGGGTACTCGAAATGGAAATTAATTTCAGCACCCCTGAAGATGTTTGGTGTCACTTTAAACTCGTCAAGCTTTCCTCGTTAATAAGCAAGATACTAGTGCTACCGAAAACAATTTTCGCAATAGCCTACCACTTTGCTTGCCACATAACTGGCGAACCCCGAAAACTGTACCTCGTTTCCCGTGTTTTGCCCGCGCGAGAGAGTGAAAGAAGCAGTCTAATCCACTTTACCTGATGGGATTTCCTTGGCGGGTTAGCCACGTAGCCATTAGTTTACTGCCTGTCGTTTCACCCGACCCTCGACGCTAATGGCGATAGCGATTTAAATTTTAAAAACCTTCGAGGCAAATATAATATCAACAACAATGAGCACGCATACACGCTCACCATCAGGCGGGCTTTTTCTTGGACCGCTCAAAGTTCATTCATACACCCAATCTTCGTACTTCTACAACCCCCATTCACTCCCGCTGCACCAAGTGGCGTCGACGATAAGTGATTAAGGATGGGAGCGCGAAAATAAGATCTGTATTATGCTGAACGCGGAATATATGAAGGTTGGCAGAAGCAACTTGGCGTGTAACAAGCCACTGTTGAGCTCGTTGAGCGAGAAAAAAGAGGTGAGATGCAAAATTTCGGTGTAGCAAAAAAAAGCGGGGTCAAGTTCGTGCTCGAGTCCACCTTTGATATTGAAGCAAGAGTGCCAATTGAGGTTCTTAGATAGGCGGTATTTATGTGATTGCGGGAATTAAAAGCAGTTGTTACGTTGTGCTTAGATGAAAACTGTTCGGAAGTAGTTGGCTTATTTTGTCCATGCTTTGTTTAAGTTGATATGTTATTTTTTTGTTTGTGTGATTCTTAAGCAGTCATCCTTTTGAAGATGAACTATTAGTACCTACATATAAGTGAGCAAAATATCATTTTATTAATTTTAGATTTTGTAGTTTCTTAGGAGACGAAACTACCGCAACCAGCAGTTAGCTATATTGAGATCATTACACTGATCAACGAAAGCAAAAAAAATACTGCCCCAAACCTAAAAATTGGGGCCCTAGAAAGGTTATAGCTTTTTAACCATTCCTGCGAAATTTGGTGCCTCTTGTCAGTGTAGAAATGCGTCAACTTACGTCAAATTATCGCTTAGTAATTGCTCGCCGGCTCGTCGCTTCAACGTTATGTTTACGAGAAAACTTATAAAAGTCTTTGAAAAAATGTTGGTGGCTAGGAGCACCAAAATTCACAGAAAAAAGAGAAATTTTGCTTTGGTATTTCATTTTCAACGAAAGTTATTGCGCGTGAAAAGGCTTGGATATCTTAACATTATTATCAATTTTGTTTGTAACATACATAACAAATAAATCCTATGTGGAAGAGCTCACGAAAGCTTTACCATAGAGAGACTGAAATCTTTGACATTCTGAATTTTTATACGGGACTGTAAAAACTGTGCAATTTAATATTATGGAGTCAAACGTATCTCAGTATGACTGAGCGCTGTTATCACAACATTAGTATATGTAAATTTTGGGCTTCGTCCTGACAGAGAATTGAGTAGATTTGGATTTTTTTGCCCACAAACAATAAGTTTTATTAAACTCTACTATGAATAATACCATTATAGCTTCAACTTTTGTATAAAGTAAAATCTACCTACATATAAAATTTTTAAGATGTTACAATGTAGTTACATAGTGTAATATTGTAACAAAAGTATTTTTATTTATAATTCAAACATAATAATTTTACATCAGCCTACGGTACTATTTCGCAGCGTAATCATTATGCATTATTGAGATTGATTGTTGTCAACGTTTTAAATCGATCGAAATTTCAATTCAATAATCTTTGACACCTGCATCGAAATGTTGACCTTTAGGGCACCCGAAAACCTTCTGAACACAGTTGCTGCCATTACCCAAAAACGGCTAATTCATTCGTTTTATCGTTTTATGGCACCTACCCGGCGCACGACATCCCTTACCCAAGGTAGCAGCCTGTGGTACCTCAACGTTATTCGCAGTATGATTTTCCACGATCGCCAATCTCTTCCCCTCCTCCAGATTGATCCGCAAGAAATTGCGCAGTAATTTTCTTCGCTTGCTTTAAGTGTGCTAAAAGCATGCTTTTTGGAAGTCGTTGGCGCATTCGCGAAAAAAAAACATGACTCTACATCCACGCTCACATACACCTATGTAGGTCGCAAAAACTAAGGCCAAATAAAAGTATGCTTCAGTCCCCACCATCTCTCTCTCTCTCTTTCGTTCCCCAAATAACAGAATCCAACTAGTCAACAACAATCAGCCCCAAAACGAAACGAACGAACGAGTGTACGAAACGAAAACGAACGTACTCACGCGAATACATGCCTGCCTACCGTACGCGATACGCTCCATTTTTGATTGCCAAAAAGAGCATGAAGCATACCGGAGCAGCGGCGGAGTGCGGCGAAATGAAAAGAAGTTTGCAAAAATTTGCTACGTGGTGCCAACGTATCAACCGACGAACGCGGCCGTGTAAAGTAAAACATCAGAGGCAACAGCGCCAAGCTAACCAACACCCAGAGTAGTCGCGGCATAAAGCAGCTGAACCAAGACTTGTGCTTTCTTAGGCCAGGGACATACTGGCGCGTTCTGCGTTGCGGTTAATGTACAGCGCTGAGTAGAGCTGTACATTAACCCACGGCAAGGCGAACCGTCTCCGCAACGCAGAACGCGCCAGTATGTCCCTGGCCTTAACCTTCCAACGCGCGAATTTCGTCCACTCTCTTCCACCATGTCTTTAATTTTTCATGGAACATACATACATGCACACAACCGTACCATACGCCCATAAACATACGTTCTCACACAAATCGAAAAGGTGTGCGCGTAAAATTTGGCCGCAAATTAAACACATTTTTGCCGGGTTGATGTGGCAATTCAGAGGCGAAGAGCGCATCTCCTGCTCCCCGTGGTGGCAGTGGCAGTTCTGCAGAATCCAAAACTTGTAGGACTCATATAATCACTCGATTCCGGACCGACCACAAAAGTCCATGTGAGCAGCATTAGGGTTGTGGCGGCTGGAACGGAAAAGTGGGGTAGGGAACATTATTTGTTAAATGGTTGCGGGACGCACGGCTGGTGAGCATAAAAATGGCATTAACTTTTTCGGGAACAAGGCTTCCAGAACGTGTGAGGTGTCCAATCGCAAATTAAGTTTTAAAGCGCGTTTTCGGCGCCGAGAATCAATCAGTTGATAACAATGCATTTTTAATATTCACAAACAACAACGGTATAGGGAACCAGCAGCATGTAAAGTGTGCTTACGGTGTAATAAACCAGATGTTCAGATGTTGGCAATACCCTCTCAAAATTTGATGAAACATTGTGGGTGTGTTTCACCTAGCTAAGCAACTTTGCATAGTTTTTAAAATTTATCCAAACTGGTATTTGAAAAGGGCTGAAGTTCATCGATTATCTAGGTTTTTTACGTTGAGTTTTTTCGGTGTAAAATTATAATATGAATATTTATAAAACTCTGTTCTGAACATTTCAAACTTTTTTATTTTTACCATTTTTTTCTTTTTTTTTTTCGAACGCTTATGCGGCTTTTTTTCTCTAACTCTTGTTATTACCGTACGTTCAGGTAATAAGAAGAGTTAGAGAGAGGTTGCCAAGGGATGGCTTGTACATTTTACTAGCTAAGTACCCGATCCCGTTCGGGATTCAATATTTGCTCTTGTTACTACGGTGGATTTGAAGTTACTGAGGTTTGATTGGTTAAGCTCGAAAATTGATTTACTATTGAATATATAATTTTGAACCGAATTGTAAAAAGATCATTTTGCCATTCTCTGGTTCACCACTGTATGACCATTCTTTTATATCAAGACATACCTGTGCCAAGTGTGGCACAGATAGCTGTTACGGAGTTATGTTGGATCATATATTTGAATAAACTTCCTCTTTTATATACAGAGGATAACCAAAAAAGTAGGAAAGGCAAAATTTTGATCAACTCTGAAATGCTCTGACTTTGCCAAGTTCTGTTCGATTTTAACAATTCGAGCACCAATTAACTGGGAAACTTAAAGTCTCATTCTCCCATCACAAATTTGGCCTAGATCACCAGATGTAGGATATACCCCTGAGTTCCGGTAGGCATGGCAAACCTGCTAATTTTCGGGTAGTTTTGGTATTAGGTTGTCCGATCAAAATACTTATTTGCATCATGGGCATAGATACGACAACCAGGAATCAGCCAAGAACTACTCGAGAAATGACTATTTATCATCCGGAAGTCCCCAGAGAAACTCTTAGTGAAAACATTTACATTTCTACATCAAAATATAGCGTGTGACACCTCTATCTTCAGGATTTTATATCACAAATCTTTCAAAAGACATAATTCTGAATACAGGCTACGTTAGCCACTCCCGGAACAACCTGGATGTCCCGAAGAAAGCCGTAGTGGAGACGTTTGCATTTTTGCATCAAAATATGTTTACCGTGCGATAGCTCTCTACTAAGAATTTTTCATCAGGAATCTTCCAAAAGATATATTTCTGAATATAGGTTGCAGTGGCGTAACGAAGGGCAACGATTTCGTAAAGCATAAAATAACTCAAGGAAAAATTTCTAACCGAGGCGCCCACATTTTATTAAACAAATTCCACTGAAACCTAACCTTCTTGAACCCCAGAAAGAAACAACTCTTTTTTTTCCTATTCTTCTCCCTATCATTCTCCAACTTTTTGATTCTTGGTTTTTTCTGCCACTTATAGTTACCAAGAAAGAAAACTTTTCGCTACTCTTATCTCGCTACCATGCGGCCGTCGCTGTTTCTCCCACAGGAAACAAGGTGTCTAGTATCAGCAGTTTATTCCGACTAAGGAATACCGCGAAAATACCACGCAACAGAAGGCTGTTTCGGATGTCTGACTGTCTGGGGGAATTGGGATTCTGCGACTTTACGTGGTTCTGGAAAGGAGGCTACTGCATGAATGTGCTGAAATTTTCATGGGGACTTTTTTCGAGAAGACAACTTTTGGTACCTATCGCTGAAGGGAATTCGAAAAGTCGATTTCCATTGGCACCCTACTGTTTTTCGTGCGATTATAAACAATTCGAATGTTGTTTAGGGATTGATCATTAACTAAACTACGCAACAGTTCACGGTAAGCAGTGTGAATATGGAAATAAAAACACTTCATCAATGACACTCGTATTGAGGGTAAGTGATGTGAGCAAGCGAAAACACTGTTTTTCTAATCCCGTTTCGCTACATGATAGTCATTGATTTAGGTTACTCTCTCTTCAATATTCTCAAAATTCACATTTTTTCCAAATCATTTTTCACAGTTTTATACAGCTTCCAGAAACTGAAAAACGCTGTCTTGGATCTAAAAACGGAAGTCAACATCATATTTCGGTTTCTGTACATAATATTCTGGCCCCAGACATATTTAAGTATATTTCCATAATTCAAGAAAAATCTTGACTTCTCTATGAATTAACTTTCTAGTGCCCGGTGTCGCCTTTAGACACGCTTCAGCTAAACCTCTAAAAAGTAGTAATAAATACTTAAAAATTGTAATAAAGATTCATAGTGATTTTACCGAAATCCGTCTGAAAATTAACTTGGGAACTAGAGGGTTAAGGTAGGGAAGTTACACTTTCCCCTTTCCAATGGTCTCCTTTATAAAAATAGCTTGCATGCCAAATTTGTTCGAAATCGATTCAAGTATTTAACCGTTATTTATTCGGCAATTTCACGTTGGACCCCTCTATTCCAAGTGCCGGTGGGGTCCTTGAAGAGAATCGATTTTACCGCACTGTCGTCCGGCATCCTCGCGATATGCCCGGCCCATCATAGTCTCCCGACGTCAGATGCACAATGGGAATCTCTCCAAGTAGTGCCTGCAGCTCGTAGCTCATACGCCTACGCCACTCTCCGCTTTCGGTTTGTACTCCACCAAGTATTGTCCGCAACACTTTCCGTTCAAATACGGCCAGTGCGCGTATGTCCTATGTGAGCAGCGTCACGGTTTCGAGTCCATAGAGAACTACGAGTCTAATTAGGGTTTTGTATATCCTCGGTTTCGCGCGACGGCGTATGCTCCTGGATCGAAGTGTCCTGCGAAGGGCAAAGTTGGCTCGATTTCCAGCTTGAATACGTCGTTGGACCTCCTTACTTTGTTTATTTTCAGTATACAGGACTGAAAGAGTTGTTGGACCCCATACGGTTCTGGTATACTTCTTGATTAATAGCCAAACCACTAGGTTTAAGCCATGATTTAGACAAAAAGGAAAAAGTCCTTTTTTGTCCAATACTCTGGCCCAGAACATTTTTAAACAACCAAAATATTCAAACCCTTTTTCCCCGACAATTCGAGATTTTCATACTTATTAAAAAGTTTCAACACAAGTATGTATTCGTTTTGCGAATATTTTAACATACCTCTTTATTACTTGTACTTTGGACTTTTTAAGAAAAAACTTTAAGTTTTGAAATTGTTTTTCATATTTGTGTTATCGTTTTTAAATAATATGTTTTTTATGAATAAAATAAAATTTAATAAAGATCAATTCTTTTCTATTGTTACTGCAGAATAATTCAAGAAGAAAAAAACAGGTGACGCCTGCATTCTCACATCACTGCACCAATAGTTCAGAAACCAAATTTAGGGGGAAATTGGGGGTTAGAGCTCTATGGTAATATTAAAAAAAAATCTTCAAGGTTAATGCATATTATTTTTAATGGTATTTTTTCATAAAACTAGAAATAATTACCTTTAATCGCAGACAGACGTCCAACCTGAGTTCCAAACTTGTGTAAAGATTTTTGTAGTAGCAATTCGTAACCAGATAGCGCTACTAGTGACGCCAGCCTCATACATCAGCGAAAAAAAATGTATTGTAGCGATAAGGTCACCAGGCGGCGCTAGTATACAAGTGATTTATAACGCAATTCTCTTTGAAAATTCACACGGAATTTTCGATCAATTTTGTTCTTGCTTGAACGTCTGTCTGTGCTTCAATTTAATCCAAAAACATCGGAAATCGATCAACTGGTTCAAAAGTTATGAATATTTGAAAATAAAATGCTTAATGATGTCACACAAAATTTGGAAAAAATAATTCCCCCTTGTCACTAACTGTCACAACTTCCTTGATCCTCTTCCCCTTAATCACCTCACGTTTTTGTATCCCCTCTCCCTTCTTCGGTATAAGTGACTCAAAATTAAGGTTTTTGTAAAAATGCTTTTTTTTTAAATTATAGCGTTTTTACTGAAAAAACAAAGGTTATAAAAGATAACTAGAAAAAATGTTTAATCCTTAGTCCAAGGATTCTGTCAATAGAGTCGCATATCGACGACATGGAAGTAACTGCAGCCTCATTGCTGATTTCTGAAAGATCATCCATATTTAGTTGCTCTGTTTCAATCAATTCGCAATCCAAATCTTCTCCGCATGTTAGAATAGCCGAGCATTCTTTATTTATTCTTTTGTTATAATTTTTGTAGAATTGAGAGAGGATTTGCGTTGTCATTCAGAAATAAACATGCACGGTTAAATAAAAATAACGAACATTAGGCTTAAAACGTTAAAAAAATGTCATTTATTTTATCTCTAGCAAATCTTAAGCAAAAAGGTCATCGTAGAACTATCCAAGTATCATAAATAGTTCTGAGTTGAGCTTTTAGATTTTTTTCTTGGTTGGAATATGATACGATGTCACACTCAATCTAACCTCCCCTCCTATATATGTGACAAAATGATAAAAAATCGAAACCCCCTCCTCTTTAAATGCGTGACATCATTAATGAATGGTCCCTTATATTGGTCACCCTATTTCGTAATTGCTCATGCAAAGTACTTCAATTAAGCCCAAGGAGCGATCTTTATCGAAAATAATTAAACCCGTATTTTTTCGTTGAGTCGTTAGGGCGACTAGCTCCAAAACAGGGTGACGGCTTTATTCGATGTATTTTATTTTCAAAAATTTATAACTTTCAAAACAGTTGATCGATTTTCAGTTTTTTATGGATCAAATTAAAGGTAATGATATCTAGTTTTAAGAAAAAATACCAAAAAATTAAATATGGGTCATTCCATACGAAGTGTACATGCCACTTGGAGATTTTGTTCAAAGTTGGGGGAATTATTCATTTACTGTCTATTTGGAAAAATCCCAATTTTGGTGTCGATTGGAATACCCCTCGCTCTCTAGGACCCCCCTCTTTATTGCTAGGTCGCGCAATTTTTGTCAAAAATCTCTTTTTTCTTTTTCTTACAATTTATGTCCGAACAATACTGATCGATGATTTTTGAAGAAAATAAACCAAGGAATCCAGAAAAATATAAGTTTTGACCGGATGTGTTGCCAGATTAATTATTTTTGTAATTGAAAACTAAATTTACATTTTTCGGCAAATGCAAACTTTTTTATTTTAAATTTGTTGATTTCATCGTGTTCCTTGGAAAATTTCACATAAGAAACAACTATCATCCCGAGGTAATATGAGCCAATCTCGAAAAAAGTTGTAAACTTCGTGATTATTTTATTTCATAATTTATAGACGTAGGACACCCGAAAAATAGTAATAGGTGAATTTTGAAGAAAAAAAACAAAGGAATCCAGAAAAAATATTATTTTTTACCGGAAGTGTTGCCAGATAGATTATTTTTGTATTTTAAAATTAAATTTGCATTTTTCGACCAATGCAGCTAATTTTATTTCAAATTTGATGGTTTCATCGTGTTTCTCGGAAAATTTTACGTAAGAAACACTTATCACCCCGTAGTAATATAAGCCAATCTTGAGATATAACATTTTTACGAAAAATTAATTACGAAATTCAGAACTATTTTCGTAAAAATGCTCAAAGATACTTAAAATTAACGGAGCTGTAACACTGTAGAACATTTTTCCCTCTACCTACAAAGATAAAAAAGTTTGTTATTTTTATTGGGGCACCCCAATTTTTGATAATTTTTCAATAAGCGCTTTATCATATGTAACAACTTTGCAGAATAAATTTTTTCTCTAAATTTTGCTATAAGGCTCTAGACCCAAATTTCCCCCATAATTTAGTTTCTGGACCATTGTGCACTGTTAGCAACATTGTATCGGCCAGTTTGGTCGTTGATTAAATTAATATTTGCATATCTTTTTAAGTGCTGAATAATCATCAAAATTGTGCGATCAAGCCAAACACACATTGGCGTAAAGTTGCATTCGATACACCGCGCGCAGTGTGCACCTGAAATTCCGGTTTTTCAAACTACCAAACAGAGCGTCATCGTGTTTATTTTCTACACGAAGCCTAACGTCCTTGACCATAAGCGCGCAGTTCGTGGCAGACCTTCCCTCGTATTCGTAACCCATCGCACGCTGCACCCGCGTCGTGATACCGAACGATGCAAGCGTATCCGAACGATCGCAGAATCCGTTCTTGCTACCTTGATCGAAAAACTGGGGCCCTTTAATGATCTCCCGATTGCAACATGGCGCACGATTTCGTTTGGCGCGTAAAAATGCACATAGCATGGCACAAAATGAGAAGCACAAAATTTTTAGCCATCAGGCCACGCCACGTTTTCGAGTGAATCTGCACGTATGAAAATCCAGAGGAAGTGCTAATTGGTTTGAGGTTAGGCTATTTGATGAATTCGAGTGGTTTTGCCCTTTAACAAAACAGAAATGCGACGACCATTTTAAAAAGAACCACTAATATGGTGTGCAGTGCCACTGCTGTTAGAGCATATGGTTTCTAAATCACTCACAGGAGCCAGATGATTTGCATCGATAGAGATTAACATCTGATTTAAAAGGAGTTAATATTTGTTGTTTACATCTGTTCATTGGGTTGAAATAAGTTTCATTTTCAGGGAACACAGAAAATTGAAAACTTGAAGCAAGTCGACGAATTCTGTTGTTCTGGAATCACATTTCGCGCCATCGCAGCATCATAACACGATGTGAGTGTAGTGAACAGTGTAGCTTTTAAGGTACAATACACAAAAAACCGTAATTAACTTGCACACTGAGCAGCTTTTCTCGCTTGTATTGTGAAGCTATACGCGGAGCCTATTCAGAGGTGTTCATCTGATTGCGGGTTGAATATTTTCGAGAACTACACAACGGAAGAAGAACGCTTTGCTAGCGGGGCCGTGTTCTGTGTACCTGTTACCTTAATTTTTGTAGCAATAAGTTTCATTCGTTCCATTGTGTTTCCTTCTTGCTGCTTAGCTCTTCTCCGTGGCGCTGCTGCTTTTTGATGGGAGCCCATTGACGTAAGCAGTTGGATGGTTTCTCCACGCAAGTTCACTGTACCCGAAAACGAGAGTCAGTTTTGTATTTATATTTCTTTCTCCACCTTTCCCAGTTGAGTCGTACCAGGTGATTATGAGAACTGCCGAGTTGAGTACAGTTGCGGAACGAGCAGAGAATTTTGGCGCCATGCGTGAATCATTTCATCCAATCTAGATAAATCTATTCATTACTTAACAAATCGACTATAAAACTTATTTATGAACGACAACATCAACAATCAGCTGATTGGTGCCTATTTTTATATCTCTTAAACTTTCTAGAAACATCTCACTCTCTCGTTACTAATTAATCAAGAAACATTATATAAATGAATGCAAGAATGTTTTTGCAACATGAAGCCCAAACGACAAATTCTTAAAAAGTTTCCAAAAACAACCGACGAAATTGTTCGCCGTAGCACTCATTGTCAGAGTTTTTGTTTGTAATCATCCTACCTTAGGCGAGAATTGCAAGTTGCAGTGTGTCTGAGGCGAGTGAAAAATGGGCGGATGACGTAAGCCGAAATTGTTGTGTGTTTCATACTGTTTACGTTCGTCGTGACGCATTACCCAACATCGGTTCGTTTGTGCACTCATCCTTGTTGTGCCTGCATTCGATCTGAATTTTTCGCGCAAATATTTGCAACCAAGTCTCTTTCAAAGATAAACACACGTGTGCGATAGTTTGCTAGACACTGTTAGATAAAGATGATGATGAAACCTGACTGCAGGAATGCCAAGGTGATTCTCACCGATTCACAGTTTGTTTTTTTTTTCTACCAAAGTTATTAAAAATTGATAAGTTTTACTCATCGATTTGAAAATTTTCTTTTTAAATTTCACCTAATTATGTCATGTTAGACATAAAAGCAGTTGTAATACACAGCGAATTCCTTCTTCGATATCATTTTCCAGTTGGTCTAAAGGTAAGATGCTGGTGCAGCAAACCAGTCGTCGTATGCTTGAATCTTGGCTGCGAGATCTTATGAGTCCTAGTACTAGCCCCATGATTGAGGTTCTGCATACTAACAGTTGACTGCAAATTCTGATTCGGAATGTAGCACTTGCACTTGACTTCGTTAGCATCCGGGAAATCTATCGAATAATTTTTTTTCCTTATTTTTATTAGAATTTCGAAGCTGGTTAACTGGTTTAACTCCATTTCTCTTTGTTTTATCATTAAACAGTTTTATTTTAATTCCTGGTTCTAGAAGTTGGTTATCAATATCGAGGTTAAACGCAACTGTTATAATGAAAATATTCTAAAATTCGAACTTTTATGGGGCTCTTTTTTATTTTTGTTGCTTTAACTTATTTTTTAATTTTAGTACAATTAAGTTCAAATAAACCTGAACAGATTAAAAATGAACGTTCCATTCACCCTTAGAGTAAAAGATCTTTTCCTGAATATGAATGAACTAGAATATTTGCATGCAAAATCACTTCCTAATGTAAATCAATCAAATCGTTAAATGATGAGATTACATGAGTATTAACCACATCTTTTCCATTTTATTCCAGGTTTGTGTCCAATCTGTTCTGTCTAATGCGTTTTGGGAACTGGTATGTAACTGCTCTCAATTGCTCAGCTGAAACATTTAACATGTTTCACCTGGACTTCATTCTTCGCGCTAAATCTGAATTATCGGATGATTCAGATCATATTTATATTATAACTGCTGCAATACCTGATAAGGAAAATGGAATATCGTTCTGTCATTTTCGCCTAATGAAGTACCAAAACGAAAAAGTTATCTTTGTAAACCATAACTTGTGTTGTTCTGAAGATTGAATTTAGTTTCATTGGAATTAAACTGGATGTAACAGATTTAAAAATTTGTGTACCGCCATAAAGAATTTCTAATCGACGCACTATCAATTCATGATAATAACAACATGTTTACTTCATATTTTCGTAAAAAAAGGTTTATCATCATGAAATTGCTTGCGTTGAATATCCTACCAATTTCTTTCAACCCACGTTAACGATACCAGATACCGAAACAAAGCTCTCTACCTTCTGATAGTAGGTACCGTGAAGCATACGCACTTGCAACAGCGCCGCCGTTTCGTTGTGACTCTGTAAAACGAAACGACAAAATGGATCGATACTTCGCCCACCGGTTAAGGTACTGCATAAGCATTTTGGCGCGGTTTTGTACAAGCATATTGCCTGCTCAACCAGTCAGCCAGCAGCCAGTTCACTTGGGTACATTTCAGCTGGCAGAAAACACCATCAGCCGGGAAAAGCGCGCGCGTCATTTTCCCCCTCGTTCGTGTCTCTCGTGACGGTCTCGCGAGCGCACGTTTACATACGCAAAACTGGGTGGATGGGTGGCTTTTCCTTCAGAATATCGATCTGGGCCTACTCACTCTTACTTCGTGCCCGGCTGGATGTTTTGGTTGTATTAGGACGCTACATATTTTGCACACACATACATGCGAAAAAACGAAGCAGGTCACCAAGTATGTGCACCACCCTAAAAGTGGGTGGTTGCGTTCGTCGTTTTCCTCCACCCTAGACGTGCACTGTGCGGGAGAGGGACACGTGTATATATTGTATAATAGCTACTATCAAACAGATGATTTCGTAGTAGTAGTACCGGTTATCATCTGCAGCTGGGAGAACCCAACAAACGCGAATGCTCAACGATGCGGTTGTACGTTGAAACTTTCAGGGATTTTTACGATGCTTGCTCCTGGATGCGGTGCTTGGCATTTTACTGTGGGTCAAGTGCTGATGATATTTGGCCAACAACATGAGCTGCTATTCTATCGTAGTTTGTAACTTTAGGAAAATGTTCGGAGTTCCCGAGACCTCAATTATATCACTTTCACTTAGTGATAGCAGAAAACTAATTGATCTGATAGATTTAGTTGGCTTCTTGAAGTTCAAATCAAACTAGGACTCACCATGAACCCGGGAATGGTACCTTGTACGTTCCTCACTATGCTGCAATCACATTCATGCGCGCAAGCATCGTTTATGAATGATGACGTACTGTTATGTATTTCAATTTCACACATATGTACGTATAGGTTCTCCGGTGTAGTTTAAATTCGATATGCCCCCTACCTCTGGTTTGCGACATGGAATTGGAGCTCTATCGTAAATGTTAATGCCAATGGCATAGTAAGGACTCGGATGTGGGTTTTCCATTGTACATGGGTTATGTTGCGATGACAACGCCAGCGTCAGCGACGATACGGATGATGACGATGACTGTAGCGACAGCAGAGCCCCCCAATGAGGAAGAACCCACACCAGTTTCAGTCGAATCCATGTGTATAACTAGAACAGGATCAGTGGACGCAACACCAGCCAAACAGACTATGTACTGCACGTTGTATGGTCTGCTGGTAGAGTTTCCGAGTTGGAAACAGCTGTACCTGCGGCACAGACATGACGCCACACAGCTCAGTCAATGCAGACGGCTGACGAGAGGGCCAAGGACCGAAATTGGTGCTCGCATTAATGCCGTGATGATGTCTCCGGCGTATCTCTGAACTTCGCGACTGGCGGTGCAGTATCTTTTTGTTGCTGTTGTTGTTGCTGCTGCTGCTATTGCTGGTAGATGGTTGTAGTGGTTCCCAGCATTTTTCTCTACCCCAACATTTCCCGGTCAGCCGTGCTTGTTGAGGTCCTGAAAAAGTGAAAAAAGCCAACGCCCAGTTTTTCTTTCGAGTACCTTTCGAAGCATTCATCAAGTATCGGTCCACGTGCTTAAGTCGCACTAACAACGTTGGTCGTATGCATGGTGTACTTTTCAATGTTCACTTATGGTGGATAATACCCACCGCTCTCGTTTCTCGAGGTTATCGTCAAACCACTTGTTACTGTTTTCGTTAATTAGGATTAATCGTGATATTCATTGCTTGGACAAAGTTGTGATTATTTTGCGTTACCAGGGTGAAATCCCAAAGGAAGGCAACGGTGCTTCCATCGGCAGTATCGCTAGATTACCAGGAGAAATTGTTCACGTGCTTCCCGAATTTTGGATACAGTCCACACACAAGAAAAAGGAACCAGCCCCGGGAATTTTGGATTAGTTCCCAACATTTTGGTGTGTTTTGCTGCTAATGTTGGTGCCCTTTTTCAAAAACTTAAACGAATTTTTCCGTAAGCGAACGTAAAAGCGACGAGTAACTACTCTGCTGCCTTTTGACGCACTTCAGCATTCACTAGGTCACCACAATTCGCAGGAATGGGTAAAAACTTTAATTTTATTAGGAAAACTTGTTTGAGCTTTTTTTTTCTTCACATAACATTTATTTGATACGGCACAAATACAATTTAATGTTTAACGGCGCCAATTATATCTGATGACTTAAAAACTAAAGCAAATTTTTTATCCTCGCTGCCGACTACGAGCTGAAATTAAGTCTAACTTAAAACTAGCATGGAATTTCCAATCTGTGTTTTGTTGTTCAATGGTCGTCTGATAATCGTCGAATGGCATGTATGGATTCGTACTGCTGAGCCACGATGTCGTGAGTTGGGACAGAGGCTCGTAGTCCTTGGGTCCTGGTTCTATTGTGCGGGGTCTGGTTGCTGGTTTTGTGCTAAAGGTTCAAACGTGTTCTTGTCGTTTTGTTGGGTGTAGACGGAGGGGAACGGGACTAGACTGGGGCATGGATGGATTTAAGGAAAACGTATATAAGGGTCATGTAGGGCAGGTCACGGCTCGCCAAGACATCACGAACAGGAACAGCTGGCCGTCTACCTCCGGCCTGAAGGGAAGCTACAAGTTTAGACCTGGCGTCACGGTGAACAGGGCATGACCAAACAACGTGCTCTATGTCGTGATAACCTTCACCACAGGCACAGATACCGCTTTCTTCGAGCCCAATACGACGGAGATGCGCGTCAAATCTATAGTGGTTGGACATAAGCCGAGACATCACGCAAATAAAATCTCGACCTACATCCAACCCCTTGAACCACGGGTTCGTCGATACCTTGGGAATTATGGAATGTAACCACCTTCCCAGTTCCCCTTTAGTCCATGAATTTTGCCAACTGATGATCGTATTCTGACGTACAAATGCGAAAAATTCATTGTAAGCAATTGGTCTTTCATAAATATCGCCGTTTATTGCACCCACCTTAGCCAAAGAGTCCGCTTTCTCATTTCCCGGTATCGAGCAGTGAGAAGGGACCCACGCTAAGGTAATCTGAAACGATTTTTCGGATAAAGCACTCAAATGTTCCCGTATTTTCCCCAGGAAATACGGAGAGTGCTTAACATCTTTCATCGATCGGAGAGCCTCAATAGAACTGAGACTGTCCGTAAAGATGAAATAATGGTCCGTGGGCATTTTTTCGATAATCCCTAGGGTGTACTGAATTGCAGCTAATTCTGCGACGTAAACAGAAGCAGGATTATCGAGCTTATAGGAGACGGCTAAATGATTATTGAAGATACCGAAGCCAGTGGACCCATCCAGAAGTGATCCGTCAGTGTAGAACATATTGTCGCAGTTGATGTTTCGATATTTATTGGAAAAAATTTTAGGGATCTGCTGCACGCGTAAATGATCCGGGATTCCACGAATTTCTTCTATCATGGATGTATCGAAGAACACAGTAGAATCAGTAGTATTTAATAAGTTGACACGATTTGGAATATTCGGAGAAGGGTTAATATTCTGAGACATGTGATTGAAATACAATGTCATAAAACGGGTTTGAGAATTGAGTTCGATTAACCTTACAAAATTATCAATCACAGGACGGTTCAAGACCTCACATTTAATAAGAATACGAGAAGAGAGGCTCCAAAAGCGGTTTTTCAATGGTAGAACTCCAGCTAAGACCTCCAGACTCATCGTATGGGTCGACTGCATGCATCCTAAAGCGATACGCAAACAACGATATTGTATTCGCTCCAGTTTGATCAAATGTGTGTTTGATGCGAAGCGGAAGCAGAAACACCCGTATTCAATTACAGACAATATCGTTGTTTGGTAAAGCCTTATAAGGTCTCCTGGGTGGGCTCCCCACCATTGTCCGGTTATTGTACGAAGAAAATTCACTCTTTGTTGACATTTTTTCATCAGATACCTCACGTGACAACCCCAGGTACCTTTAGAGTCGAACCAGACACCAAGATATTTGTGTACTAAAACCTGAGAAATCGTTTTACCCATTAACTGTGTTTGAAGCTGAGCAGGTTCATGCTTCCTAGAAAAAACTACTATCTCAGTCTTCTCCGGAGAGAATACGATACCTAGCTGTAAAGCCCAAGCAGACAAATTGTCCAAGGTATCTTGCAATGGTCCTTGCAAATCGGCAGTATTGGCTCCTGTAACAGAGATTACACTGTCGTCTGCAAGTTGTCTTATCGTGCATGAATTTGCCAGACATTCGTCGATGTCATTTACATAAAAGTTGTAAAGAAGGGGGCTTAAACATGAGCCCTGGGGAAGACCCATGTAGCTAATGCGAAAAGTTGCCAAATCGCCATGCGTAAAATGCATGTGCTTTTCGGACAACAAATTGTGCAAAAAATTGTTCAAAATTGGAGAAAATCCTTGTCGGTGAAGTTTACCCGGAAGAATGTCAATAGAAACGGAATCAAAAGCCCCCTTAATGTTCAAGAACGCAGACGCCATTTGTTCTTTGCGAGCATACGCCAACTGAATATCTGTTGAAAGCAACGCAAGACAATCATTCGTCCCTTTGGCACGGCGGAAGCCAAATTAAGTATCTGATAGTAGACCATTTGATTCGACCCAATGGTCTAAACGACGGAGTATCATTTTTTCCATCAATTTCCGGATACAGGATAGCATTGCAATCGGCCTATAAGAGTTGTGATCAGAAGCTGGTTTCCCTGGTTTTTGGATGACGATCACCTTCACTTGCCTCCAATCCTGCGGTACAATGTTTTGCTCCAGGAACTTATTGAACAAGTTCAACAAGCGCCTCTTGGCATTGCCGGGTAGATTCTTCAACAAGTTGAATTTGATTCTATCTAACCCAGGCGCGTTATTGTTACAGGACAGGAGGGCAACTGAAAATTCTGCCATCGTAAAAGGTGATTCTATCGCGTCGTGGCCCGGAGACGCATCGCGAACAATATTTTGCTCAGGAACAGAGTCCGGACATACTTTCCTGGCAAAATCAAATATCCACCTACTTGAAGACTCCTCGCTTTCGTTGACCGTTACGCGATTCCGCATTCTTCGGGCTGTGTTCCAAAGAGTGCTCATCGATGTCTCCCTCGACGTCTCGTTCACGAACCGACGCCAATATCCGCGTTTCTTTGCTTTAGCCAAGCTTTTAAGCTTGGTATCAAGCTCCGAATACCGTAAATAGTCGCCAGGTATACCTTCCTTCTGGTAGGCCAAAAACGCGTCGGATCTTTGCGTGTAGACATCGGAGCACTCTTGGTCCCACCACGGAGTGGGAGGCCGTTCTTTAATCGTTACGCCGGGATATTTCTTCGTTTGGGCTTGCAACGCGGCGTCGATAATCAAGCCGCGAGGAGGTTGTATTCTTCAAGTGGTGGATGATGTTGAATCGAATCGACCGCTTTTGAAATCATTTCCTCGTATAACTTCCAATCGACATTCCGTGTGAGGTCATACGGAATGTCAACTGGTCGCATGCGAGTTGACTCGTTATTAATTGAAATAAGAATAGGCAAATGGTCGCTACCGTGAGGATCGAGGATTACCTTCCATGTGCAATCCAACCGTAGCGACGTCGAACATAAGGATAGATCCAAAGCGCTTGGGCGCGCTGGAGGTTTCGGGATACGTGTCATTTCGCCGTTGTTTAAAATAGTCATGTCGAAGTCATCGCAAAGGTTATAGATTAAAGAGGATCGGTTATCATTGTAAGGGGAACCCCAAGCCACGCCATGTTAGTTGAAGTCTCCCAAAATCAAACGTGGTGAGGGAAGAAGTTCTATTAAATCAAAGAGCAGCCGTTGCTCAACCTGTGCTCTGGGAGGAATATATATTGAGGCAATACAAAGCTCTTTACCTTGTATTGTCATTTGACATGCGACAACTTCGATGCCTGGAATCGAGGGGAGGTTAATATCCCTAAAAGTACTCCTCCATATGGGGTGTCTCGATCAAGGCGAATAATATTAAAATCATGGAAGTTGAGATCAATATTTGAAGTAAGCCAAGTTTCACAAAGGGAAAATGCATCGCATTTGTTTTTGTTTATCAAAACTTTAAACGAATCAATTTTTGGTAGAATACTTCTACAATTCCACTGTAAGACAGAGATAGAATCCTTCATATACGCAGTTGAATTAGGCATCGAAGGATACAATCGCTGCAAGGAGGGGCCATTGGGCAGTCAACTGCTTCAAAAATGATCTAACTGTTGGGAGGAGCGCTGTAAGAAAGTTTTTAATTGGATCAGGTATATTGAAATTTTCGAAAATCTAGTCCACAATATTAGAAAAATTCACCAATCCAGCATTTGTTTTGTCAACTGGATGTGCAAAAGGAGCAACTGGGGTTTTAGATGTTCCTGGAAGTGCTGGGAACTCCTTCTGAGACTTTAAATTGCCACGCCCAGGAGGGGTTTGCTTCGGTTTTTCCGTAGCACCTTTAGTTTTGGTTGTACTGTTCTTTCCACTTTGGGAAATCTTAGGACCTTTTCTGGGAAGCTTAGGGGAGGAAAGATTTTTCTTCTTTCTAGACTCCCCAAGATTGGCAAAAGAAGTTCCCTCTAGTGGTTCGTCAGAGTCGGTTTCATCTGAAGACAACAGATCAAAGGGGTTCGCTGTTATGGTAGAAGTGGTCGTGGTCTTCTTGAGCATATCAGCGTAAGAACGCTTTGAACGCTCTTTGAGAGACCGTTTCAATTAATCCTTGCGCTGCATGTACACCGCGCATGTGGAGAGCTCATGCTGATTCTTCCCGCAGTGGATACATTTTTCAGCATTCGCACTACAGGAATCGTCGGCATGGTTCTATCCACACTTACCGCACCGTGCCTTATTGCAACAGTAGGCGGCTGTGTGGCCTAACTGCTTGCAATTGGTGCAGTTCATTAAACGGGGTACAAATAAGCGCACAGGAAGACGAACCCGGTGGATCAAGACGTGGCTCGGCAATGCAGACCCGGCGAACGTGACCCGAAACGAGTCTGACGGAGTGTATACTTTTTTGTCGCCGACGAGCGACACAGATCGCAGTTGTTTAACCTCTAATACCTTAACCTCAGGAAGGCTGCTGTTTTTAAAACAGCCTACAGCATCCTTCAAGAGGCACTCGACGGACAAACTCGGATCGGTCACGACGCCTTCGATCTCCACGTCTCGGGCCGGTATGTATACGCGATACTCCCGAGTAAAGAGCTCGAAACAAGCTATATCGTAGGCCTGTTTCAGGTCATTGACCACAACACGGAGCTTGTTTGGTCTGACCTTGATTATTTCAATCACGGCCTTGAAGCGTGACGTCAGGTCTTTCGAAATTTGTAATATGTTCAGGGATTTCGACTTAGGTCCTGCTTTTGGCCGGAAATATACAACGAAACGTGAACCTGCTGTTTCGTCAAGGTAGAGCTTGGCACGAGGGGGAACTGAAGAGTGAACAGCGGGGGAAGGAGCAGGAGGGACAGGGTCAGGAGGGTTCGGTGTCGGAGGATCGACTTCCATTGTGCTAAGGCTAGCGCCCTAACACCGACAAGAAACACGTACCTTTTCTTGATTTCGAGCGATGCTCCAGTTGTCTTCGACAATGTGGTCACGTAATCGTTGGGTGCAGCAGCCGGCAGCCGGCAGCTGTGCGGATTTACACTTTCTTCTTTGTTTGTAGCTCTGGTTGTCTTCAACACAGCTAAACACCGAAACGATCGGTTCAGCAGCGGCGGTTCAGCTACGCAGCAACAAAGCAAACAATAGCGGATGATCTTCAAAGCGGAATTATTTTGCACTGCACAGCACTCCTTAGACCGGGACCGGGCAAGCGATGCCTTTTGTTCGATTACTTTTTGCGAATATATCGAGACGACCGATAAACACAACCGATGCGCTTGGTTGTTCGACTCGGAATGTGTTTGAGCTTTAGTGCAACTATTTATTGTTTTTGTCGAGCAGTGTTATTGTTATTTTGAGCAATTTGCGATTAATAATTTGTCGGGTATAAGCGAGCATACCTAAATAACGTAGCATTCATGGGGGAGGAGTGGTATCATCGTTTTGTGAAAAACTGTGACAAGGGGAGAGTACTTTACTTTACTTTTACGACGACAGACCGATTATCGATCCAATGCCGAATCCAGAATACGTCGTCATGTCACTCGGTCTTGGTCTGCTATCCTCCAATCTCCCCTAACACCTATTTCGCGGGTATCCTCGTCGACAGCACACAACCAACGAGTGCGGGGCCTACCTCGAAGTCGACGGCCTCTATCGGGATTTCTGCTAAATATAGTCTTCGCTGGTCGTTCTTCCGGCATTCTAGCTACATGCCCAGCCCACTGTAACATGCCGTGTTTTATCCGCTTGACTATATCCGCTGATTCGTACACCTGGTTTGCGTCAAACACGTACACCTGGTTTGCGTCAAACAGTTTGCCGCCGAGGATTGAACGCATCATCCTACGTCAAAAAACACTAAGAGCTCGGCGAGCGGGCTCTTTCAACGTCCATGTTTCATGCCCGAAAAGGAATAGTGTTTTGTAGAGTGCAAGTTTAGTACGGGTTTGCAGACTGCGGAACCTCAGCTGGCTTCGTAATTCGTAGAAGGCTCTGTTTGCAACTGCTATCTGCCTATTTATCTCACGACTAACGTCATTATCACATGTCACTAATGTACCCAGGTAATTAAATTCGTCGACTACTTAAAAAGTTTCCCCATCTAACACCACATCAGCACCAACGTCCGTCAAACTACCACACTCTCTACCAGCCACCATGTATTTCGTTTTGGCAAAGTTAATGATGAGCCCTATTCTCGCAGCTTCTCTCCTGAGAGGTCCGAAGGCCTCTTCCACTGCTCTACGGTTGATACCAATGATGTCGATATCGTCCGCAAAACCTAGAAGCATGTGAGACTTCGTAATGATCGTGCCGCTTCTTTGCACACCAGCCCTCCGTATAGCACCCTTAAATGCAATGTTGAACAATAAGTTTGACAGCCCGTCACCCTGCTTTAAACCATCCAACGTCACGAAAGATTCCGATATCTCACCGGCTATCCTAACGCATGATGTAGAGCCTTCGAGGGAGGCACGTATCAGCCTAATTAGTTTTGTTGGGAAACCATGTTCGAGCATAATTCGTCATAACTTATTTCTCTTAACTACGCTGCCCTAAAGTCTTTGAACAGATGAGAGTCTGCAAGTTGAATTCTCGAAATTTATCGAGGATCTGTCGCAGGGTGAACATTTGGTTTGAGGTGAAGCGTCCCCTCGAAAACCACATTGGTATTCGCCAACAAAGGTCTCCGACGAAGACCTCAGTCGCTGGAACGGAATACGGGAGAGAATTTTTTAAACGGTGTTGAGAAGGATTACGCCCCGATAATTTCTACAGTCCAGGCGGTGGCCTTCCTTGTAGATCGAACATATAAGACCCTCCAACCACTCCGAGCGTAATTCTTCATTGGACCACACTCTCAGCGTGATCCGGTGTTCGCTCTAGACTTTGAAGAGTTCGGCTGGAATGCCGTCTTTACCTGCTGCCTTGCAGTTCTCCAGCTCATTCACTGCTTTCTTCACCTCATGCATGGATGGCGAGTCCACAACTTTGACATCATGCTCAATCACCATCCTGCTCCTTTCGACTACGCGGTTTTCTTTATCATTCAACAGCACACTAAAGTATTCCTTCCAACGCCTGGCCACCTCCGTTCTATCGGTAGTTAGGTTCCCCTCCCTATCGTTGGCCATGACAGGGGCTGACACGTTTCGGTTCCTGGTTTCATTGATCTTCTTGTAAAAGCTTCTCGCATCGTGCCTGGAGAAGTAAACTTCTGCCTCCACAAGAATACGCTCCCAATGCTGTTGTTTCTTCCGGCGAGGAAGTCTTCTTTCAGCAGCTCTGACGAGTCACAGCCGTGGCTAACATGTGAACTCTGGCGCGGTTTTTTTTTCATCCAGCACTTAGCGTCAAAACACTCGTAGGACGTGGCTGTCGCAGATGTGCTCAACACTTCTCGCGCTGTGGTCCTGATTGCACTGAGGATATGCCTCCACTGTTTATTTAGGTTACCTCTAACTTGATCCTCGATCCGTTCATAAACCTTATGCTCTGTAGTAACTTGTCCAGTTGATAGCCGCTGGATGTTCAACTGTACCCTTCTTGTTGTCCTGGGTTTTAACACATTGGACAACCGGGCGAAAATATTACCGGGCGATACCACGAGATAATAAAAAAATCGTTAAAAATCTGTCCACGTGGTATGTGGATGGCCCCTAAGATCTACTGCCCGCAATTTACGTTTTTCCGTTTTCGGCCACCTCACCTCCTGTACGTCAGCAACCTCCACATACACCTTCTGCATCTCTCCAGCCAGGATACCTGCACGTGCCGGTTCGAGTAGAGTCCTTACATTCCAAGTACCAAATTTCCAATAATCGTTGTCCTTTGTCGTTCGCCTAGGTCCACACCGACTATTCCGTTTCGTATTTATATCTGGTTTGTTGTATTTTATATTCGGTATGCTGCCTTACTAGGGCTGGGATCAGTGCTGATAAAAGTCATTTTCCCCAGCAAAATTCTTCGAAAATTACAGCCAATCATTTTCAATTTTCACTTCCAATGATCGCAGCACTCTTTCAGATACACTAGATTTTCTTCCTAGTAACGTGCTGTTATACTCAGATGAAATAGATCGCGCGCATTGTTCACGGTTACGGAATAAAATTTGACGACAAATCCAACCAAATGATCTTCACTTCAAAGCGAAAAAGAAAAACAAACAGTCCACTCAACCAAAATGAACCTCACCGAAACACTTTTTCACTGACACTGACCGATGCCTTGACAATCTTCGTTAACTGATAAACTGATTTTGTTGTCTTGCTTCCATCGCATGAAATATAATGAGATGTTTTGACAGTTCACTTCCATGCAAAAAGCGGGAAGGGCGAACTCTGAAAGGATTCTAAAAAAATAACGTTTATGGATGCTATTTTTCACTTTCACTCAAGAGTGTCAACAAATATCAACCCTGGCTGGGATACCTAATCTCGTGACGGGGCTACCGTCTTAGATATAGCTGGAAAGGCACTGCGTTTCGTCATTCAGCCGCCCGCTCCGAATCAGACGCTGTTGTACGCCGCCCTAACATGATGAATCAGCCGCGTACGATCCCCCTTCAAACTCAGCATACGACCATAGTTTCCACCGGGGGTTGGTTACCCGATCCCCGCTAAGGTTACTCGTATCCCGGTCGGCACCTTGTGGAGATTGGGATAGGAGTTGCTGGAGGTTTTGGGGGGCTAAGATTTTGTAATCGAATGCTGCGAGGGGAGGGGAGAATGATAATTATGAAAAAATACTACGTCATTTGAGTAAGCTCCATAACATACCCGATTTTACTCAACCTAATTGTTAATTAATTGTAGTAATGCTTTCCTGTGCGAAAAAATATTTAAAAAAATATACTGTATCGGTTTTTCTTGGGCATTTCCAGTCGTAATAGATTGATATGGTTTCATTTTTAAATTGAACGTAATTTTTTTCGTAAACAGCTCAAACAATACCTTTCCAATATGTCCCATTTTTTTTTTACAAGAGAACTTCAATAGTGTCCTAAAAACCTGATAAAATATGACACTATATGACCATTCTAAAATCTCAAAAGGTTACCTAAAATCAGCACTGGAGTGTGTGCTGTTCCAGATGTTATTTTTGTGTTCGATCCGCCCCATTCGCTGTTTTTGCATTTTACTCGCACCGAGAAAAAACCACTGAGTGCACTTTGTGCATTTGCCAAAGTGTGCGACACCACTCATTGTGCCTCCCTTTAGAAAGACTCACTTTTCTTGACACCAATCCAATCGGCTAAAAAATTTCGACAAATCGATTTCTTGGTTCCTTTTCTCTGCCATTTTTTCCACTCGCAACGCAAACTGCTCGAACTGAAGTGCTTTGTTCTCACATAATGTGTCACAAAGAGCAGTACAAAGTATAATTTACGTTCTCTCTCTCTCTTGAACTGTTTCTCACTTGCTGATAACTTTCATACTTACTCCATTTCCGCTTTTACTCTATGCGTCTGTTGCTTGTCAAAATGTGTAGATACCGTTCTCGTTAACCCTCCCAGCTGCTCCCGAGGTACGATGCTGGCCAAAAAGCCAGTCGTCGTAAGTTCGAGACTCGGCTCGGGAGAGACTGTTGTGTCAGTAGGATCGTAGCGCTAGCCTCGCAATTGTCCTGCACACTTAACAGCTGGCTGCGAAGTCTGTGTATAATAAACAGGAGGTCGAGTTACGAATCGGAATGTTGCACCAAGGCTTTGCTTAGCTTTTTACCATTATCGTTGGAACTGAATGAATTAACATTAACACACCGAGCGAAAAGTGTGCGCAAATAACAGTGTTGGTTAAAACAGTAGCAAAACTGACACGCGATTTTTTCATCTGGTGTGTTTTTTTTCTGACAATCTATTTTTATACGTTACGTGTAACAATAAAGGAGAAAAGAAAGAAGTTTATGCAACGTTTTTTTTCTTAGAAATCGTATGTGGAATCTGCTCTTACATTTTTTTAGACGCAATTTGCCAGATATAATTTCAAAACTGTTTAAAAATATTAAGCATGATTTAGACGATACACGTTCTTTTTGCACGGTTTCTCGAAGTAGCACGGTTCTTCACACGGTTTCCCGAAATATCTCGTTTTTTCACGATTTCTCGAAATAATAAATTTTATTTACACGTTTTCTCGAAACAACACGATTATTTTATTTTGTTGCACGGTTTCTAAATATGACATGGTTTATTTACACGGTTATATACACGGTAGTGCTAGATATAAACTTTTGCTTGAAAAAATAAGCATAATGCAGACGCTACACCCGATTCTCTTTTTGCACGGTCTTTTTTACACAGAAATTTTTTACACGCTTTTTTCACGGTTTCTCGAAATAGCGCACTTTTTTGCGCGGTTCCTCGAAATAACAGTTTTTTTTTAGAAAGGTTTGTTCTACATGAATCGCAAAAAAAAAAGGTTCGGGTGTATTATTTAAAAAACTTTACATTTAAGACCTTCAATCTAAAATTCGCTGAGTTTTTTGCTGCATGTTGCTGGTAACGTCAAGTACATCTTTCTACATCTTTCCAAATGTTATTTTGATCAGATAAGTAAATTCCAAGTAAACTTATGCTTCAGGGAAAATTGCCCGTGAATTGTACTCAACATATTAGTAAAGCCTAATTCCAATTTAAAATAGTCGTGGCGAAAATAGATTTTTTAGTGTCTGAAACTACAATTGCTCAATAGTAAGTTTCAATTAGTTGGCATATAAACTAACATTGAGTTTAGTCTAAATTTTGAATTGCGAGAGCGCATTTTCACAAATAGACACAAGAAACAGATGAATTCGTGAAAATAATTAAATAAAATATATTTTTGTAAAACTCACTTAACATGTGATTTTTAGAGAAATTTGATTCTCTGTTTAAGGGATTGTATTAAGTTTTATCAAACCTCAGAGGGTCGTGCGTACCGATGGACCGTTTCTAAATGCGTTACACCGCTTCTGTTGGTAACGACATTCAAATGTTAAACAGGCAATAAATGATGGTTTAATAAATATTCATTGCTGTCGCGTAAGCAGAAATTTTCACATAATTTGTCCCATTGAATATATTTCAGCTGAACGGAAATTCCACGCACCGTACGTACCTACGTGTATCGGTAACTTTTGCATTTTCATGGTAAATTTAATGCAGTTAAAATTGTTATCGCTGCTTCTGTCACCGTACGCAGCTCGATGTAAATTTCAGGCTGCATCACAGATTTGCGCGCCTGCAGAGCGGGATCATGTTTTAATTTGTGACCCAACCGGTAACGAATGCACCGCAACTGTATGTGTATTTTAAAAGTGGCCGCTGACCGGCTGGCCAGATCGGGTAATTAAAAACAAATATTGAATTGTAAATCATACGTTAATGGATACACATGCATGCATTCACACACACAGGGCCTGGAAGGTGCGGTAAAGTATCGTCGCCGTGCCGGCAGCGGCATTTTGGAACACCATTCATCGGTAGCTTCTATATTTCTGCAACGAGGATACCGCTGTGGGGATAGGATTGGGTGGGAGACTTGTCGGCAGACTGTCTCGTGGCTTCGATTGTTGCTTAATGAATATTGTTAGCTCACGTGGTATTACGCACACAAGATTTGATTTGCAATAGAAGAACAGCCGTAAACTCAGTGAGGAATCTAGATAGCACTTGAATTCCTGATCTTTCGACCGATATCATGTGCTTCAATTACAACCCTAGTCAAAATCAAAAATGTTATTGCATAGAATACTGGTATCAGAAAAATACCTTTGCGCAGAAAGATATATATTAGTCCAACCAGACGAACATTTAGTGGATCTCAGCCCCTGTTACTTAGTGACAAAAAAATAGCAATTAAGCAAAAGCAATACAATATTATTTTAAATTACAACCTAAAATCAACATCTTCCACATCTGTACTGAATTGGTCTCCCCACAACAATCGAGCTCCCGAAAAATTACGAGGGGAGCCGTTTCCAAAATTTTCCCAACCAGGTGAGCAGCCAATCGAGTTGCTGTTTGTCTCAGCTAGGTCTATTTAAATTTTAAACCCCAGCCGGTTAGACGACCCGAGCCAACGGTAGCGAAAGTACGGCTTACGAGTGTGCGTTTACGCACCACTCCAACGTGATTCCGCTGGGAACTGGATGGAATCCCATCAAAACATCTCTCCAGTGTACACCCTTCCTCAGCTTCTTGCCATCCGATAAAGTATATAATCTGATTGATACGGTCGAGATTTCCTCAAGAAACTCCGCCAAGCTTCGGGCAATAAACACACGCATCTTAGTGTGTGTCTTTCTCTTTTTCTCTATTGCTCCGAAAACGTGGTGAGCAAGCGGTAAGAGGTTCAGGTTCAATGTTTTCTGATACCTTGTTTTGACCGTTGCTTCTAAACATTACGCACCGTGAATGAAACCCACGCTATTCCACCGCCAAACCGGAGCTCTGTGTGCGTAACCGATGGCCCACTAATATAAGTGCGTGCGTAAACAAACGCGCGTAACGCTGACTGACCGGCTTTGAAATGCGTTGAACCGCCAGGCGCGCCGAGATTCATGATGGAGAAAAAATTAAAGGCCAAAATTTAAAGTTTATTACTCGAAACGTGAACGACAAAAATGCATTTCTTTTGTTTAAAATTTTACCTGATTAACGATAGTTGCCATTATTACATTGAAAGAGTTGGATTGATATTGCTACTTTTTTATTTTAAAGTTTGAACAATCCTGGTTCATTTTCTGTTTTTAGTCGATGATAAAAAACAACTGAGGCCTTTAAAAGAGTGAAAATTCCACAAGGTGCGTAGTCAGAAAAAAGTGCACTACAAATAGTAAACTGAGATTTGACACAATTGACTATTTTACAAATAGTAAACTTGAGATTCGAAATACCTCAAAAAATCAAGTTTATATTAATACTTAAAATTCTTAAAAATAAATCGTTAAAATAGAATAAAAATAGGGTTTCGTTTGAAATTGGTAGTAAAAATGTTTCGAATTTTTTAACGACAAGGTAATGAATTAAATGAGTGTAAATTTTATTTGTAATTAATCCAGAAATTTTAAAATCAAATAAAAAAAATTCAATTTTCCACATTAGGCACGTAAAAATTTCTCAGCTCATAACGTGTACATTGCAATCATTTCTAATCAATTCGTGCAACATATAATATGTCAACAGTCTCACCAATAGTTTGTATGACGGAAGGAAACTACTCAGATAATAAAAACCTGTACACAGGAAAATAGACCAGAAAATAGACACTTTGGTTAGCGTTAATAAATTTTTAAATGGTTTCTGTACAAAAAATCCTTAAAAAAACTTGATTTTTCACCAGAGTCGGATTAGTTTCATGGAACTAACAACGAATAATTAGGAATTGTTTGAAACAAAAAATCGAGCGGACATCCGAAATCTACAGCGCCTTAAAATCAAAACTATCGGCAATCTCGAAGGATAAAGCTTTCGATTGGTTGCATAATGCAAATAGTCAGACTGTTTCTGTTCTTAAATTATAAACTAGACTCAAGATTTCTAGAGCGACAAACATAAAGGCATGACTGGAGTCCAAAACCTCATACAGTTCACAAAATCATTGTTAAAAAAAAGTTTATAAAACTGCAAATTGTACAAAATTCATGTATTAAAAATGTATAACTTAAACTGATTCGTTGTATCAATAATGATTGTTTTTCGAACGAAACGAACCAAAATTACCACTAAACAAGGCGAGCGCTTTTGCCTTGATACTATAATACTCAGTAGCATGTCCTGCACGGGGTTTGAAAAAACTTTTCACTCTAAACTCATAGGTTGCACGTACATAGGACTTCAATTTGACGCCATACCAAGCGGTACTCGTGTGTTTTTTGTACGTACAATTTATGGAATTAAAAAATAATGTTTCTTCACACATTCAATTAGAAAAAAAGAAACAAATAGTTTTCTGAAATTGGAATTCAAAACACCCAGAATAAGTACATATTTTACAATAAATGAGGGTTACTCTGGTGACTGAAGTTTTATGTGTTGTAATTTCATTTCGAATGCAAAATGCAGTCCATTCAAGCAGACCATAAAGAGTGCATAAAACCAACCGCCGCATAATTGCTCCCCGTACAGATGGGATAGCAAGCAGAGATCCACGCTGACCGATCGCAAAATCACTACGGCTGTGATCAATCGATAGACCGAAACCGCATGTGCGTTTACACCTCATGAAGCATTTAAAAGTATTAAATATTCATTCACATCGACTAGTCGCAAACATTTGCGCACACAGACACGCACGCACCCGTCGACCCGCGCACCATGCCGTAACCCGATCCAAAGTGCCCAGATGTGGCAGCGATAGTAGCAAGCTAGCGTAGCAAGCATCGGGGCAGGTGAAGAAACTTTTGTCCTTCAGTTGGCCTGAGAGCATAGTTAATCACAGCTGGCCGGCCAACGCAACGGTCGCGCGAAACCATCGCAGTCTGCTCAGGAGGAAAAGAGGAAGTTGCAAACAGAGGAAGGTGTGCGCAAAATCACCATCAACGCTCCAGCTGCCAAATGACCACTTGGCTTTGCGGGAGGGGGAGTGCTGGCTCGGTAGCATGTGTGGGTTTGTGTGTGTATGTGTTTGTGCAAGATGTAAAAGGGGCAGGACGCCACAGGTCACGGAGAGCCCATAGAAAAGAACTAGCGCTGTTTTTAATTCGCTGGTAGATACTTCACGCTTCGTAACAGAAACGTCTTGGACGGGAAAAGGCAGCAACGTTCGCGAAAAAAGTTAGCTGGAGACATTAAAGATTATTTGCTTTGAAATCTCGTTCGCTTGGAAGCCACCCTATAGCGCGGCATGAATGTGCGAAAAGGCTAATTTCTGACGCTAATTTATTCGCCATGGTTTTTGGCAAAAAAGTTCAACGAACCCCGGACATCAGTTAGAGTAGTAGCTGAAATGATTCGGAAGTGGAAAGCAACTGAAATTACTTGGCCTGCCGAACGTGTGAAAACGTACAATTACGGCGCAGGTGCAGTCTATTTCGCTTCCTCTTTTCTGTTAAAGGCCGTATTGTTACGAGGGCGCGATTTCAAGCCACCATTGACGGACTAATCATAGAATTGTAGCTTAGTATTGTTTTAGAGACTTTATGGGTAAACAAGTCCGTTAACTATTGTGGAAGCAAAAATATTAGACGTAGAAGAAATCCGTATAAACAGGAGCAAATAATAAACTACAACGTTTTATCAGGTATTCGAAAAGCATTAAATAACTGTAACCGATTGTATGCAAGTGATAATTACAGTCGCCATTAATGCTATATTGAAGTTAGTTTCGCTTCGGTTTATGACTAATTAAACAAAAAGCCAACAATTGGTAGCATCTGTAAAAAATGTCTAGGTAACAGCATTCGAAAAGCTGATTAAATGTAAAAAAGCAGATTGTTGTTTATGGCTCTTCTTTTATTTCCGAACAGTTTGCTGTTGATTGTAACTTTTCTTCTATTACCTTCATTGATACCTTTCTTCACCTGTCCAATTTGGGCGAGATTGTTTTTATCACTTTTAGTGGCCGTTAGTTGTGCGCAATTGCAACTTCAAATGCTAATGAGAGACGAGCAAATAGCAAAAAATGCGCATGTTTTCTACACGTTTGCATGATTGCCATCTCTAGTTGGTATGATGCACGAAAATGCTTAAGTCGAGCTGGTATTTGAATATCTCTGATAAAAATAATAATTCGAGATGTGGATGTGTGCTATGAAAACGTGAAATTCATATAAATTTTACAAAAACTCGAATATTTCCAAAAGTACAAGAAAAAAATGTGTCTTCAATGTTTCCTAAAACTCGATGGTTTGCAATTTTGTCGATTACTACAAAGCTTTAGCGTGTAAAAGAATAAGTTGATATCGGAACACAAAAAATACATCCTTCAAGAATACAAATACAACCTGCAAAACGCTTCTAACGGGGGACAATTAAAATTTGGGATTTTCTAGGCTTTTTTACTCAACAACAAACACGCTCAGAGAAAACTGAGATTATGCATTAGTAAGCTCTCTTTCTTCTCTTTATGCCAGTATTTTTATTTTGTTTATGCATGCTCAGCCCTATTCAAAATGGCGTCAAAACAAGGAGCCTTGTGCAAACGCATTGTACAGTTCTAACTGAACTGCTCAAAAAATTTGTCCAACAGTTCACATTTTGATTGCGCAAGTCTTTCGGTTTTCACTGTAGGTACACAACTTCCTGCAAACCCGAACAACAATTCGTCACGGGATAGTGGAAGACCGACCAAAGTAATGGACAAAAAAGGACATCAGTCTTATTGTCAAACTCATGATCCAGTGGTTTGGCTATCAATCAGGATGTGTACCAGAACGAAAGTATGAAAAAAATTTTTATTCATTTTTCCACAAACACAATGCCGATGTTTTGGCCAGAAAAAACTTTATCACATTACGGTAATAAACACAAATGATCCTGAACTATCATTCGACCCCATTTGTGCTCAGTACACGCAACCCCAGCTTCAGTGTCGTCAAATCGAAGATTTTTTTGGGATTTTAAATTCCTTGGTGTAAAAAAATAAATGGAGTTAACTTGCTATTTTTCACGCCATTATTTATTTTTCCGGTGTTGTTTACAACAAAATCTGGTAACCGTGTACTGTCAACAATCATGCAAAGATGCTAGGATTCCGTCCTGGTTCACCCTAAATCTATTTGCTGGGGACTTATTGGGTTGGTGGATGGTAATGTTCTTCAGAGAAAAATAAACCTTGCTCGTTAAAAAACAAGTTTTATTTTTCTCTGAAGATGTCACCGATCAGTGACGCAACGTCGAATAGTATAAAACGTTCTTTTTTTGAGAATGCCCAGCCGGAATAAACATCAATTGCATATAAAATTTCATCTGTTATTTAGAGTTTCCAATGAGTTAACTTAAGGGGTTATATCTACCAAATGCTCAAAAAAGCAAGGCTTTTTTCATGATTTTTTTTCACAGTACATTTGTGATATAAGGTATATAAATAATATATCATTGAATTGAGCAACTCTTGCAGAATAGAAAAAATATTTTTATTGCTATTTTTGTTACAAAATGGCGGCTGTGCAGCGATTGCCGTGAACCGCTTTTTTAAAAGTTGTTCCGCGGCGAGCAGTAGAAGTCGTGCCCTACTCCACCTATAACCAAAACAAATTTTTTTTTCATTATCTACATAAGTGTCGCTAGTGCAGTACACATGATTATATTTTTAGAATTTTTCTTTGCAAAATGGCAACGGTTTGAAGAAAAAAGTTCTGTTTCGACAAAAAAAAAACGACTTTGATTGTTTATAACTTTAGTTGTTGTTAATCAATCGCTTAAATCGTGTGTACTTCACTGATAATTTAATGAAGAAGCTACAGTTGAAAATTCAAGTCAATCGGATGTAAACTTTTTCAGTTCTACTGCTCGCCGATTTTGAAAACATGGTTTTGAGAAAAACTCGTTTAAAGTTTCAAAATGCTATAAATCCTCAGAATCGCCATAACAAAGCCCCTAATAATTTTTTTACGTTCAATCAGCTATCCCTGCGCCGTAAAATTGTCCTACCTGGGTTTTATTTTCCACTTCTTCCTTTTTGTCATCTGATGTATGGCTGCGCCTAGCCTCTTTCGCGATGTTGGACATGCGATGCTTAGCGACTTTGACACAGTTGGCGCCCGATCCCACGCAAAACTCAAACATGTCACTCATATTCAAGTACTTTTGAATATAACTCACAGTTAAAAAGTATAGAAAAACTCAAATAAAGAATGTACACAACGAGAACGGCTGATCGATTAAACAAAGGGAAATTGTGAGTAAACAGAGACGCTATAACGGTCGAAATTTGTTGCAGAGACCTCTATACTTCAAATTTGAAACACGATAACGATCGTAGGTAACTTCTGCTAGTTTACAAAGCCTCGAAATAAAAAGAAAAACGAGCATCGCCAAATCAAACGAAAAATGTAATTTTGGAGTATAAAAGTTGTTCGGTAAAAATTGATTTAAACGAACTTTGAGTTTAGATCTGTACCTGGGCGATGAAGATTTTGATTCTTGGATAGTTTTAGCAAGATTTAGGCCAATAAAAATAAATGGCGAAAAAAAATTTTTTTTTGCTAGATATAACCCCTTAATCTGATTACTGAATATTCACTGATTTGGACTATTCAGTTTATATTTCTTCTTGATTTTCAGCTCGCGGATTTCAGAATTTACGCGGTTTTATTTTACGCATTTTTACGCGCTACGTGTCCCCGTGTAAAAAAAAGACTTTAGTGTAAACCCAAATTCGAAATTTTGAAAATTTAAACCCGTTTTTCACGAAACTATGAACTATGCGTACTGCAAGTTTTGAACGAAAACGACGATTAGTTCGTTGTTCGATTTGTAAAGTAATTGCGAATTGCTGTATTTTGCTATTATGATGCTTACAGTTCTTAGCTGTAAATAGCATTCCTTTTTTTAATAGTAAACTCATGATTACTTTAGTACCGAGATAAGGCAAACTCATTTTTACTACTTCAATTGAATATACGTGGTCTCCCTTAAAACAACGTGTGCTTTAGTTTTCATAGTAGTAGTAATTAATAAACGAAAAAATATTAATTTTTAATTAGGAATTTGATTTTTCTTCTAGAAGACAACTTATTGTTTGATTAACTATCGGATGTGACACACACACCATAAAAAATAGTTTTTAAAAGAGAAAGTAGTGCCGCTACCGTTCTCCTGCTACAGTCAACGCTGTTGTTATCCGCTGTCGCTACTACCCGCTGCTACCTAGTTAGGACCGTCCTAGTGGCCATCCACTAGTAAACTGATTGGTTTGAGTAGAAACTAGGGTGGTCGGTATTACCGACTTTTCGAAAAACCGGTAATTCGGTATTCATAAAAATAAAAACCGGTAAAAAACCGGTATTTTTATTTTTTTCGGATTAATACAAACCAGAGGTGACTCGTGGTCTTTAAACCTACTTTTTCAACTACAAAATTCTTAAAATCATAGTTCAGGGGAGTAATGATGATTGTCCGCGAAAAAAAAACGCATGTCATTCTCTCTGTAGGGTAGAGCGGGGCTAGTTGGTTACGGGGTAAGTTGGTCAATGAGAATATCTTCGAATCTACGTATCTAAAAAATCGTGTTATATGGGTGATACGTAGTAGATAACTAGAAAAACTAAATGACAAAATGGAGAACAGTTCTAATTAAGACGTATAATAAATACAGGTTGGTGCCAAACTGACCATCAATTCTACACGGTTTTCAAGTTGAAATTTTTTGTCTAAACAAAGCTAGCCAAATTGAAACGAACATGGCTCAACGTATTATGAAAGTCATTCACGTTAATTTTAGGTTGTGCATAGCAAACTTTCGCCAAAATTTTATTTTCATATATTTCAAGTAATTTTCATATTTAATACATGAGGGGCTAGTTGGTCACATACTTGCGGGGCTGGTTGGTCATATACACATCATAAATGAATTCAAGTAACCAAGTAAATGCAATTTCAGGAACAGTGCATTTCGTGATGCAAACTTAATCCAGGTGAAAACAGCATGTGCTTTGTTCAGCAAAACCATTTATTTGAAGCGATAAACTAATTGTTAAAAGTTATCTCCATTTCATCGTCATTTTGATGAATATTTGAAATTTGAATATAATTGCACACTATAAATGCTAAGTCATTGATCTAAAATAACTATAACGTACACTAATGCATCGACAAATGCCATCTACCTGATGAAAATTTCGGCGAAAGAAAGCTTTTAACAACAAAAAAACTAATGTAGCTATAGTTTTGTGCTTGTGATTGCAGATGCGAATCTATAATTTGGCTCTGGTTCTCAATTTAATCCTTATTGTCTTTGATTTTGTTCCCAGCCAAACTATTAGAGAGATTTCAACATATACTTCTCGTCAGGTATGGAAGAGTAACACGTTTTTTTTCATGCAATTATGAGTTACTTTTCTCATGGTTTGGGATTTCGGAAAGCAAACGCATAAACAAAAAAACCGGATGCGGTTTGACCTCCGCTGAGACACTACAGGCTGCCGCAAATGCAGTGAGGAAGGAAAACTGAATTGTCCTTCCGCAATATAAATGGTCAATTTACCCCACACCCTGTGACCAACTTACCCCAGCTGAGGGGCTAGTTGGCCAATTTGACATCCATTCAAAAAACATAGAATATCCGCAAAATCATGAACTATTCTGTACAGGTTATATTTTTTCTAGATGCTATAGACTTATCACAACATTTCCATGTAATGAGTTTTTGCCATAATATTTCCTACAAAAAATTACAGAACATTTTGACCAAAAGTGACCAACTAGCCCCGCTCTACCCTACTAGGTATTTAAAATGAAACTTAAAAATAATTAAAGATATAGGGTGTCGAACGTCTCCGGTAGTGGTTGTCTTCGGCCGGATTTCTGCCGCAGTCTTATGCAAAAACCTGTCCAAGTAAGCCACTGCCGAAGAATAAAATTTGGATTCGAAATTTATTTTTTGCTTAGCGTTTCAGGTTGCATCTATGTATGGACGTGTCGCTGCATGCTTATGTTTTTGCATTTATGAGTACCTCTGCTTCATTACGATCCAGATTTTTTTGCAAGATTAAGAAATCTGCGACCATTGTTTTGATCTCTTGTGGTATACGATCCAGATAACAGTGGTTGAAGAACTCCAATGAATGAATCTAGTGATATGATTGCGAGGAACATAATTTCGAAACTAATGTTATAACAAAAAACATAGATTTTTACTTAATTTTTTTTCACATCGCAAAACTTAGTTTCAAGTAGTGAATAACTTTAAAATTTGTATAAAACAATATTTGAAACTGTTGAGAAGACTATAGGAATGAAGTAAAAAAAAAGAAATCACGATCAGACCAAAATTTACTTTTTACGAATCCGAATGAATAGGATATAAATACTTCTTCATTCTTATCGATCCTCTTTAAACAGTTCATTCAAATTAATTATTATTATAATTATTTTATTAACTTTAGCTCCTGATGGAGAATCGAAAAATGTGGCATATGAACAAGTTTGTAACTGAAATAGAAATAAATGTTTGAAATGAGAGGTTGGTAAAACATATATAAAAATATAGAAAATTATGGAAAAAGCAGAAACTTTTACACGAGTGAGGCCGGGTACATTCAGTTAGTTGCTAATGAAAGACCGCTGCGGTACGGGTGACGAAGGTTTGAACTATTCAAATTTCACTTTTTCAAGGAGCAGTAATTTTTAGGATGAAATTCTTTTTTGGTTGATTATTTCATCCTGTAAACACTTTATATCAACAAAAATGAATTCCTAATCCGAATTTATATTTATTTATTATTTTTTTAAGTTTTACTTTCAAGTAGCACAAATGAATAATGAATTTTCGCTGACATGCCTCAAACGATGATTTTCATAATTTGTAGTTAAACTGGCAGGTTCAAAACCCACGTGTTGCCACTGTGAGTATAAGAGTGTAAAAAGATTAGCAGTTCTATTTAAAAAAAATGTTTTGCTTTATTGATAAAAAGGTTTTTTGACATATTATCGATACAAACAAACATATCGTCTGAATCCGAGCAGAACAAACAAAAAGATAACAAAAATTGATAAATAGTTAAGGGTAAAATACTATTTAATGTTGCTTTTGTATAAATGTATTAATTATACATATACATCGTCATGTGATTTGTAAAGCCTGCCTAAGTGAGTAGCATTCATTAGCCTAACAATGATTCATGAATATTGTGACAAGTTTTTTTTTCAATTTAAAGAAAAATACCGAAAATACCGGTTTTTTCGCCTCTCTAATACCGGTATATCGGTATTGAAAAACATATCGGTTTTACCGGTTCTACCGGTTTTTGTTTTACCTTATATAGTCCGAAGAATGCATTCCCGATTAACTAGGTATAATATTCTGTCGACGGTGTTAGGAAAAGCAAGCATTCATCAACCAATCAGAAGTCGTAAGGCTTGACAATTTCCAATAGTACAATAGTTGGGATAATCAAACTACAATTTTCTGCATTTGGGCGGTGGCATAGATGAATTACCCATCGATTGCCATAAGAATGAGGGAAATCAGTTGGAAACTGACTGAGTTCTAAACATTAGAAAGTGGACAATTTTCGTGACGTTCTTGATGTTTTCTGTTTTTCTGTTGCTGTGTGGACCTCCCAGTTGGTCTCGAGGTATGATGCTGGCCTAACATGCCAGTCGTCGTAGGTTCGAGAGTCTCGGCTCGGGAGAGGCTCTTAGTGTCAGTAGGATCGTAGCGCTAGCCCCGCGATTGTCCTGTACACTTAACAGTTGGCTGCGAAGTCTGTGTATAATAAACGGAAGGTCGAGTTCCAAATCGGAATGTAGCACCAAGGCTTTGCTTTGCTTTATATGTTGCCGTAAGACGTAACTTTTTACAGTGTAGGGTGTGGGACTACTTCGGCAAAATATATATATATATATATTTATATATATATATATATATATATATATATATATATATATATATATATATATATATATATATATATATATATATATATATATATATATATATATATATATATATATATATATATATATATATATATATATATATATATATATATTTATATATATATATATATATATATATATATATATATATATATATATATATATTATTTTTTTTTTTTTTGTTTTTTTTGTTTTGAAAGACAAAATTACTATCTACAACTTTGATGAAGACACATACCGAGCAAGTTACGGTCAAAAATTGGTCAAACAAAAATGTGTGAAAATCAGTTTTTTTTATTAAAAAATCAAATCATGTATTTTTGTCAACTGATGTGTTTGGAGGGTTTGGCACCACTTGGACGTTGTTCGCGGTATACCACCCCATGGCCTTTTTTTCGTAATGGGAAGATGCCATATCCGGCCAAAACAATACGGAACAACTGTGTTGTTCAAGGAAAGGCAACAGACGTTTTTTCAGGCACTCCTGCACATAAATGTCCTGGTTGACGGAGCCTCTCGCGATGAAAATTTTGATCTTCAAACCACAGGAATAGATGGCCTGCTATACGAGATATTTCTGTGTAAACTTCGACAACTCAATATGCTTAAAATCTCTGCCACTTTTCCTTTTCCAGTCTCCGTATTATATTCCTGTCCAAGAAGCTGTTTAAAGTCCGCCTTAACATAAGTTTCATCATCCTGTACCACGCAATCATCAGCATCTCCAGGTACAGCTCGTTGCGCGATCGTTGTCTGGCCGACTTGTTTTACTTATCTTCACGATTTGGAGTCATCACTATTTTGTAAAGCGATAGTCCAGCTCGTTTTTCAGCTCGATTTACAGCTTGTTTGCGACATTTCGGATGGAAAGGTTGGGATTCCGATCGAAACTGCTAACCACTTTTTTGACGTTTTTGCGCCCTGCGGATTTCGATTTCCCCCCGATCCTGTCTTCCTGGCAGTCAGCGAACGTTCTCCAAACACTTTTTTTACGTTGATGACGGTTGATTTGGCCACATTCAATAACTTGGCGTGTGAGAAGTTCGCTTTTTTTGCGCGAGCGAAACTTTGATGCGTTGCTTCTCTTGCTTTTGCGCCAGTTTCACAACTGAAAAGCAGATGTCAAAATCAAACCTAAGGCATGATACTATACACACACATCTTTGAAAAGAGGGATGTTCAGGTTTTTTTTTTTTGATACACGATAAAAATAATACGACAAACTGAAGTTGACCAATTTTTGGCCGTAACATCCTTTAGACGCTAGAAATATATTATATCATTAATAGTCAGTCGGCGCAGGAGATGATCCCGAAACTTGATGTTAGAAAATTTTTATATTGGGCTGAAATAAATCAACTTTTTTTTCTAATATTCAGATTATAATTGTTTTATTTCTTACTCTGTTTTTCACGAAGATCTTTTTTCATGGCACATTTTCTGGCTGGAGCGACAGAAATACCGTCTACAACTTTGCTTCGCAAAAATCTAACAAACCAATTTGATTCAGGAAAAAAATTTTTTTTTCAATTTTAAGCTTTATTTCTCGTTTCTTCATGATCGGGCAGACATCAATGTTTAGTTAATCTTTTGTGGTTTAAAAAAAATGAATTTTTGCAAAATGAGCTATTTTAGATAATTATTTTTACCTTTTTTCTAATTGCTCAGCGAGAAGTTAATTCACAGAATTGTTTTTTTTTTTCAAATTTCGTGTCGTCGGCTTATTTAAGATAAAACGGTATTGAAGCCACAAACAGCCGATTTCGGAAATAGATAATGAGCTCCCTGTGAGAACGCTATTTGCTTCACCGCAACAAACATAGAATAGCGTTTTCACAGGTGACGTATTAACTATTACCGAGTCTTGTGCCTTTGAAAATTCTAAATGGTGGTCTAAAAGTCGGCCATTTTTGGCTTCAATATCGTTTGTCCTTAGGTACCAAAGACCAAAGACCAAAGACCGTTTGGCCGTCTGTTTATTCAGCAGCGATTCCGAAACGAAAAGGTGAATGTGTTCCGGCCAAGATTAGAGAACAAAATTGCTGGTTTGTTCATTTTGAAATTTTCACGCTTCAGTATCTGGCATGACAATTTTAGAATTGAAATTACAACGAGCCTAAGCGGGCTGTGATTCATTTTTTTCTGTTTCATTTTATTTTTAGAAATTCAGAACAAGGTCTAAAACGCAAAGCTTTTTCTTAGAAACAGTTTTAATACTAAACAATTACAATTAATTACGCTATTCCAATAGCAATCCGTCGAACAGTTATGAATGTTAGTTTCGACCTGCATGACAGCTTAGTACCTATATGTCGCATGCATGCATGCATACAAGCATGCGCATAAGTTGGCATCGTAATGCCTTACTGGAATAGTAGTTTCTTCCAAATAACAGTGTTTGGTACGAAATTATGTTACCATAAGCATACAGACCCAAACGTTTCAACACAGTGCGGCATGCACATCACTCAATTCCTTGTTGATTTTGTTGAGAATCGTCACCACCGGACACCGGTTGGTTGTTGGGGTTTTCGTTCGTGCAAGTCGAGCCGCTATTGCTGGCAAGAAGCAATCAACGCTCTCAGGCAAAGCCAATAGGCGACAGAAAGTACACCGAGTAAACATTGCAAACGATAAAAGTTATTTATGCTCGGCTCTTAAATAAAACTGCAATGTTTATTAATACATTAACCAACAGCGCCAGTGAGCGCAGCAGCGGCGTTGCGACCAGAAGTCAGAAATTTGTGCGATTAGCTCGGAACGGAGACTGAGGCAGGCTTGATGGATGTGTTTGGTTGAACGTAAGATGAAAAAAAAAAATAAACAACGCGTCGTTCTTCTTTCAGTGGTTTGAAAACAATTTCATTTCATACGCAGGGGGTACACGCATGTTGGACGGATTTACTTAATACGATGGAAACGCTTGGTACTTTATTCGTTCAATCGCGTACTCTCGTCTCCATCAAGGTTTGCCACAAAACAATCGTTCAAGTGCATTTGTTTTTCGACCAAAGATTGTACTTAGTTATTATTATATGGGTGAAGATCACTTATCGTCACTCAAACTCTTTTTGCGCAAGATCGGAGATCCCGGCGGGCATTTTTGCAGACATGAGCAAAATAAAAAAAGCAATAAAAATACTCTAACCGCATGAAAACAGTCCCCCTTTTGGTGCACCCAGCAGCAGCAACTCGTCGTCTCTGTGGATGGTATTTTTATTTGCTAACTGCACTTTTCCATGCACACACGGTGCATTTGTCTGGCTTCCTATACAATACAAGGCGACTCTCTGTGTGCAAGAGTCCTGCGCTACTCATATTAGTGCCAATGTTTGTCAACTTCTCGGCGGCTTTTTTGCCTTTCTCTGCGGAGAAAGAAAGAATAATCGTTCTGATTGTTGTTGACTTGGAATCTACTCCCTCTCTAAGTATTTAAGATATCGTCTTCACTTCAAATAGAAATCTGAAAACAATAAGCTCCCTTTATAACAAAGAGACAAATTAAAAAGAGTCATATCACACTAATAGTGGTTCTAGAGTATATTTTATTGCAATTTTTGCTCTAAACTCAAGCCGGTGGCATCTTTTCCCGCATGTGATTTGAAGAATGCCGCGCCGTTCCCACGCGAGGGTAAACGATACTCACACTGAACAGATGCACGACAATAATCGACGTCTGTATCAGACTACCATGACCATAGTCAATGCAAATGCGAATGCTTAGACGCTTGGTCATGACGACGGCAGCATTCTTGTGCAAAATTGTGTCGCTTTGCTTAGTACGAGTCGATCGAGTTTTCCTTTAAAAAAAAGCGACTTTGGGCAGGATAGAGTTAAACTATAGTACACAACTTAAAATTTTTGTAATTTTTTTTTTTCAAGAATAAAACTTGTACAAAGACTATTCCATATGAAGGCGAATCCACTCATAGTTATTGTCACAGTGGAAAACAATTGCAATGAAAATGAAAACTTATAGTGCTTTAATCATAGAATTGTTTGAAACTAACTAACTAACGAACTTTTCTACCGTTTGTTTACTTCTAGGCTGCAATCCTCCAGCAGACAGCCGAGTACATCTACGCCCTGGAGCAGGAAAAAACGCGCCTTCTATCGCAAAACTGTCAGCTGAAGCGATTGCTCGATCAGCAAGATCATAACGGGGCGGTAGCAGCTGCTGAGCTCCAGCAGGCCACAACCCAAACAGCAACGGCAGCCACCACCGTGCTGACAGCAACAGCGGCAGTAGCTAGCACTCCAACGGTGGCCGTTACTCCCGCGACAACAACGACAACCGCGGTGACGATTCAAGCGCCGACGGGACAAGGAGTGGCCCAGGTGGCTACTGTTGCCAAGAAGCGCAAGATCGACGCCATTATGACCGTCCAGCCGGTGTCGGATTCATCCGACGAGGGGCTGGGTTCGATGTCGCCAGAGCCGGTTAGTCTCATGCAGGTCGTGAATAACGCTACCGGACAAACCATTATGGCAACCGCAGTTAACGGTCGGGCGTGTGCCACCTTCAACGTTTCAGCAAAAGACTACCTGGACATGAAACATCAGTTGGAAATCGAACGACGGCAAAAAACAGTCATCGAGGAGAGATTGAAAGCCTTAGAGCGACAAATATATCCGGCTAGAGTTCTCTACCAGGATCATCCAGATATCAACGATGCGAAGGAAACATACGAGGAAATAACTGTGTCCACCATCCAGAAGCCAACCACTGCGAAAATCGGTAAAGAAATAGAGAGTGTTCAATTGATTGAGCTGGATTCGGTAGTACCGGGGAAGAAACAACTGGTAGTCTGTACAACGGAAGGAATCGAGGAAATTATTCCGTCTACCACCGTTAAACCTGTAGTTGTTCCTTTGAAAGAAGAGAAAGTGTTTGTCAAACGATCACGATCGCGTTCACCAACGATTGAAACCATTGTGACACTGCCACCGAAGAAAAACCGTTATCCAACTATTCTGGAGGCAGCCATCAAAGCAGAACCGAAGGTTGAAGTAGAACGCATCGATTCCCCCTCCTCGATTGTCGTGACCGACGATCACCTTACGCATTTAACCAGTAGCAGTAAGTTGGTAACATCGCAACAACAGCAAGCAGCTTCCCGTATCAACACATGTCGTCATAATTTGGAGACGATAGTCGAAGCCATTCGACACTTGGAGGGTGATGCGTTCGATGCGGTTGTTCCTGGTGGGCAAGCCACCGGTCAGACTCTCCAAAATCCTCGCCACGTAGTGCAGGAAGTTCCTCTGGCACTAACCACCTCCAGCAAGCAGAAGGAACGCGATCATCGCCAAAGTCAGTTGGAACCATTTCTAAAGTTTCGAACGGCACCTGCCGTCGCTGGTACCTGTTCCTCCTCACTTTCCTCCGTTACCTCCTCGTCGATTGCTACTGCCAGTGCATCCCCGAACGCAAGTAGCGCAAGCAACAATCCTGCGCTCGTTTCAGTGTCCATCACTCCAAACAACGTAGTCTGCAGCAGTCCTTCCCATTCGTCCTCAGTGTCCGCTCAACAGACTGCCTCGCAGATTCTTCAGCAGCACCAGCAGTGCCGACCGGGTGTGATTGTGGTTAAGCAAAACTCATGATCTAGTAACATCAACGCTTCATCTCTATCAGTAGCATCATTATCATCATCATCATCGTCGTCATCGTCGCCAGCAGCAGCTACTGCATCTGGCTCAGCAGTCGGAACAATTGTGATTAACAATGGCAAGCAAGTGAAAATTGTCAGCTGCAAAGGCGCTAACAATTCTAATGGTAACATCGTTGTCGGTGGAGTAGGAACAGGAGGAATAGTGGGAGGTGGTACCTCTAACGTAATCATCAAATACCATCATCATCATCATCAACAACACCAGCACCTGGTGACGAGCCACGAAGATAAGCAACAGTCCGGCAGATAAGATTCGCGCGCAAATTTCAAACGGAGGCACGCGTATTATAAGACGGTAGAAATCTTTTTTGTTGATTATTTTATACGCAGTTTTTGCGCTTCTATAACAATTACATTTTGAACGTGTTTCCCTTTGTTATCCCAGTTCCTTACAAATGTTCTCCATTTTCTCCCCGGGATTTCGCGTACGCCAAGTTGTGATTTTATAGCAATCCATATATTTTCATATTTCTCACTAGAGCATAGAAGACTTTTTTTTATATTTACGAATCATTTTTATTACACACTGGAGATCAGCAAAGAAAAGCAATCCAGAATTGATAGTTTTAGTCGAAATAGCCTGACAAACGTCTACGTATATGCTTAGATTTCGACGTTCGTTGCGCGACGAAGTAGAGACGTTTGACGAGATGAAAAAAACGGTTACTTAGTATCCAAGCAGCTTAGCCATGTTGCTTAAATGACCGGCGAAATCGATTCACCTAGTTTGTACATTTTATAAAATGAATACACAAAGAAAATACAAACTCAAAAATTTAAGCTATTACAATAAAAACCGATCACAAAAATCAACTCGCAACAAAGCGAAACACAGTAGGGAAGACACGTGTCTTTTACATGGAGAACGCCAGCAGACGACTGCTTTTCTTCTAGATTATGTTATTTTTTTAAACGGAACAATTTTCTGTTCTAGCATTTTTCATAAGTATATATAATATAATACAATAATAACAAATGTCATACAGTGCAACAGAGTATGTTGAGCGAATCAAGCAAGATGTTTTGTGCCTCGGTACATACCAATTATATACTTAGAGAGATAAAGAAGGACGCAGGATGACGGTAGGTGAAATGGTGTTACATGTCGGGAAGTACTAATTAAGGTAACAGCAGTAGGTTAGAGTGTATAGAAACAGCGTTATTGAGTGCAGCATACAATACAAAGTTCTACAGAAGAAAAATAAAACAGTTTGCGCGTTGATGAACAATGAAAAAGGTAAATCAGTACACTGGTCAAAACCATAATACTAGTAGTAATTCATAACATAATCCGTAGAAAGGCGGTCGTTTCATTTTTTTATGGTAGGTGTTCTTTTGGATGCCGGTGGAACACATTTACTTCGGTGAACGGTTAGGTGCGTGAACGTTTTGGTCTTTACGCTTTAACTGTTGTAGATAGCTCGACGTTTTCTTTTCAGTTAAAATAATCTGTTAATTGGCAATAGGCTCTGAACCAAAAGTTGAAATATACTTTATTTAAAAAAAATGATCATGGTCGGTCACCAATAGAGTTCTGTAGAACTCTAGTCTTTTGCACATGTATAGTTACAGGAATCATCTTTGGCATCAGAAATTAGTGTTATAAAATGTTTAATTTGTTCATCAAACCATAAAACCTGTCGAGGCAACAGTAAAGTATTAGCGTCTTCGAACCTCAACGAACGTTCAAACTGCAGCGTACCCCATCTCATTTGAGACCTTGAAATGATCGCTGATCGATGCGAAAAGAAAAAAGCGTTATCCCCAATTCCCGTTGCACACAAATCCTCAACTAGCATCTTAGCCAATCGTTGTAGCAAACATCTGACATGCAGGCATACAAAACTGATTATCAAAAATTTATTTTCCACAGGAGTGGAAGTGCTAAACTCGGGAAACCCTTTAAAAAATGGTTTTCCACCGTATTGGTAGGAAAAAGTAAGCATGTAAGCAAACATTCGTACCCGCCCCCACGACGCGTGGCCCGGCAGGTACTTTCGAATCTAATTCGGCTTCCCCCATCAGAGATACGATCATCGTTTTAAACAAAGTAAAAAAAGTCCCTAATTAGTTTTTTATAGTATAATTATCTTCGGTTATAAGCTTTCTTGTTTAAGTGGAAGAATGATTTTTAGATCATTGTTTGGTGTAGGCATAATTGGAAGCATTCTTCCGCTTTGCTGGAGTAGGATGAAAAAATGAAATAAAAATAACGATATTGATTGGCGATCATTGAAAAAGGACGTAATGTTTTCTTTTTCTACGTTTGTTAGATTCAACGGAACAATTCGATTTTCTAACTAAGCAAAATAGTTTCTTTATGGTAGAAGATTAGCGCATATAGATTAAGGATATTTTTTGTACAACACATACATGGTGGAGAGAGACAAAGCTTGTGCATAATCTAATGCGAATACGTGCACAAAATCAGTTCGACGTTAGTGTTAGGGTGGCGACTTAGTAAATCAATTATATGATTTATTTGCATTTATGTCTGTGCACGTAACAGATGAAACAGAAAGTAAAGCTTAAAAATAATGACAAGTGTATATTTAAGTATTTAAAGAAAGGAACATTAATATAAAAGTGGAAAAAAACTAAATATATTTCAGAATATAACTCGAATCTCTTTATCGATAAACATAATAATTAATACTATTATTATTACGACTATTACCAACATGCAAGTACATTTACGAGTTCAGAATTAAAATACAATTACAAGGTGAAGCAAAAAATAAATAAATGTATTGAATTGATTTTTGTATTCCTCAAACTATACATATACACGTTGATTCAAACATGAGGAGTTGTTGAAAATCTTTCTAATTGAAAATCAAACCCACACACACACACATAAATATACCACAAGTATGTAAGTAATGTCTACAACTTAAAGAGCAAAGCAACATTTTAGCGAAAATCAGTCTTCACAATGCCCGTATGTTGCGAGAAAACAACAGAAAATGTCCACATGCAAACAAATAAATACATAATACGCGCGATGATGTTCTGTAGGCGTCAATAAAAACTAGGGAAAGCGTGCTCAGTAAGATGATTATTGTCATCAAACGGAAAGCGAAATCGTAATATTAATAATAATAATGTTATCAAATATTATGGTTTATATTGAGTATCAGAGGAAACCGGTAAAAAATATCATTTATCGCTAAGCGTCGATGCAATGGGAAGTATATGTTTCGGCTGACCCAATTGCGGTTATGGAATGTACCTATTCACTACTCAGAAAGGCATTTGAAAGATTGTATCAACGCACAAAAATACATTCACGCGTTAAGAGACGTCACGTGTATTAGAAGGAAATCACGCTGCTATGATCCCATAAATTCTCTTCGAAATATATTGCAATCTAAATGAAACCCAATCGAAAGGTTTTCAGCAGTAAGTAAACACGATAATAAAATACATAATAATATTGTCTTTGGTTTTGCAAAGCTATAGCATGAAAGTAACAGAAACCTATTCCAAAATCGTCAGAGAGGGAAAGTCATAAACGATAAGACATATTATTAACATTACTACGGGCTAACGCAAAAAAAAACAGTTCGTCGCCAACGCGAAGAAGAGTACAGAAACGTGAATACTGCCCATAAAATGCCTGAAATCATATTGTCCTGAACCAGTTTTACCGAGTAAACAGTTGTGAGGTGTCAAATTTTGCGAAAGTTGGCAAAAGCATGCGGGTGATGTAAAAAAAACAAACAAACAAACAAACAAGTAAACACATATTAAGAAAATCAAAAGATAAGATATGTCAAACTAAAATTAAATTCCAAATTGTCTTCTCAATCGTAACTTGAGCATCCCGATTTCCCTCTTTTTCGTCTTCTTAATCTCGCAGAAAAAGAATGGAATTAATTCTGGCCTGTATAGGAACATTCAGAGAACAAACACAAAGCAAAGCAAACTAATACAAACTCGAAATTCTAAGTTCAAAATTAATCCAAATTGAATGCAAGAGTAAACTGTCTTAGAAATAAGTAATATTCAAAAGCTAAACGTTATTGATTTCCTTTCAAAACATCTTCGCTGGAAAAAGCTCTGGAAAATGGGAGAAAGAAACGATAACGAAAAAAGCAGTTCAGCTTAAAGTCAAATTTAATTTCTGTGAAATTGTGCTAAACATTATTTCTTTTATTTAAAAAAGCTTACCTGCGACATTTTTGGCATCCGAGTATAATCATGTATACAAAAAAAAACACTTTCTTTCCCCAGAACAGAAAGAACAAACGTTTTGGCTCTAAAAGTTAATTTTTGGTTTGACATACCACATAAAAGAAATAGACAAAAATGTCATAAGCTTGAGAGAAAAAGATGTCTACAAACTATTAATGCTAAGAATTATTATCAACATTTACCTACACACATACACACGCAGACAAGCACACAGTGCGCAGAGAAAAATAGGAAAATATAGAGTGTGGAAAGATGAACCATTCTTGCCGCTGTATATGAAAATATAACTACATTTTCTAACTACATAAAATAGTCAACTAACATTCACTGACCGGTGGTGAAGTGCTGAATTTGAAAAACCTGTTGAAAGAAGTCGAGAAAAGCCTTGCAATGGAAACGAAACATTGCCACTGACAAGCGTAAGGGTTTTTCCGAAAGAGTCCGAAGTTTGAACCATAATTCCATAGACAGACTGAAAATGAAAACAAAAAGGCGATGCAATCGCTTCTTATTCTTTCGAACTATTTGCCTCATTTTCCTCTAAGTTATCCCTGCACTATTCTTTCTATCAATCAGATTTGAGTGCAAATCTTCCACAAATATTTAACTAGACTTATGTTTCCTTATTTGCTGTGAATTCGCTCCTATTCTTCAAATGTCCGATTTGTATTAATATAGAACGTCGTTTTTACTTTGATGCATAGCTAGGCTCAGAATAGCAAAACTATAACCAGCGGTGGCTAAAAAACAATGAGAATATTTTAATATCATCAAAATTTGCGTCAAACTAACTCAAAGCTAAAATCGTATCTTCTAACACCTAGCATTCAAACTACCACGACGGGAATGGTGAATGGGATTCGATTCGAATGAAAATGTAGACATATGTAAGAAATCTAAAAAAAAAGAATGCAGCAGAGAATAGTGCAGTTCATTGCGCATTGCATCTGCATCACAACAGGCAGCATATTTTATACACGGTGGGACCATTACGTTTCTTATTGGCATTCGGTTTGCAGATTTCTCTCAACTCTCATCGTGAAATTTTGTAGCTGTAGAGCGCGTACGACAGATATATGACAAACTTTACTCAATTTATATTTTCCTCTCATTTTATTCACTCCCCCCACAACTCACATATTCAACAATTTCGCTTTTCGAATCCATCGCATTTTGTAATGCAACAGTAAACATAAGTTATAATACTAAGGGTGAAGATTTACGTTATTTGTATATTGTGTATAAATATAAGCAACAAAAACATTGTTCCTTTATTGACGAGAAATACAAACACATGCGAGAGAAAGAGAAATTTATTTGAAGCAAAACATGAAAAAAAACCAAAATCAACGTGAGGAAAAAAACGAAAAAGTGAACTAATTGTACATTTAAATTGCTTTAATTAAATAATTGATGGTCGAAAGAAACAACTATCGGTCAAAATATACCACGGATTGCGAAATAGTTTTTTTTATAATTTTGCTATATTTTATGTTTTAGATTTAGGTTCTTTTTAATTATTTTATTGTAACAACAATATTTTGGAATGTTTCTTGAGAAAAGAGAAATATAGATGCTTAAGAGTATGTTTAAAAAAAGTTGAATGTTTACTCTGTTTGAAAGAAAATCATTTTTATTAAATTTTTTTAAGGAAAACATTTCTACCGCACTTGAACAGCGGAGAATGTAGGACGTCCCATTTCAGCGTTTCCAGATACGTTTCGACAACGCTAGATATGTGGACAAGCGTTGTCGTGCTGAAGATTCACTTTGTCGTGTCATTTCTTGTAATGTGGCCGTTTTTTTTCTTAAGGCTTGGCTCAAATGCACTATTTGCCGTTAAAAGAAAGCTCCTGTCATGGTTAACAATGTTAGTTATAATTATGAAAAAGAACTTAATTCAAGGTCAAAATGAACCTAGCTTATTTTCTATAAAAACGCTATTTTAGCCTTACCAAAAGGATAGATAGATGTTACGATATATCTGTTTCTTACTGTTTCCTGCTGCAGTTGTTTTAGAATATTGTCGAATTTTTTCATAAAGTATTTAATTATCGTACAAGTCTTTCTTCTTAGGGTCCCGACTATTACAGAAGTCGAGTAGACTTGACCAGTGCTTGAGAAGGGATCGAAATTTGATTGTGACTGCGATGAATGCACATGCTTTTTTCGTTTGAATTGAACGGCAGAAACGATCGGGCGAATGAAAAAAAGTTTTTCTCTTTCTCTCGTGTGACGATTTTTTTTCTAACGATAGCGACCGCAGTTTCGGAGAAGTCGATTTTAAAACTCTCTCGCTCGATCATTTACAATGTATGTTGAACGGAGCAAACTAGAGTATGATCGGCAGCATGTGGCGTGTTTTATTTTCGTTTCTCTCGTTCTCGACTGGTTCTTGACTGGCTGTCTGAACGGTCAAAAAACGGTCGATGAATGCTTTTTCGCTGCATCGGATGGGATTGGGGCACTGCTTACAGATGCACGTTATTTTTTGGTGGAGAAGGTTGTTGTTGTTGTTGTTGTTGATGTTTAGCGATAATTGCTCGAGGACAAATGAGGTGGAGATATAGTTTGAATATTTCTTCATGCGAAATGCTGAAGTCCGTCGTTGTTATGCGTCGCAAAGCGCCGACAGGCACAAGTAGTGTTTTTACTTCTGCCTACGCGGCTAGCATTATACCATATGTTGCGTTGCGCGCGGCTGTAATTTATATTTTTCCGAAGCTTATTTAGATTCTTGCTTCGCTTATATCATTGGCCCAACAGATAAGCCGATATATACTCTATTCTTTTTATATCCATCGTTATCAGTAGGCTAATTTTTCAGTCAATTTTTTTTTCTGATTCGTTATGCATAAATAGTGGAAAATGACAATCCTTATGCCCTGACAAATCACGTTCTACAATTGAGTTGATAGTTTTGTGATGTATTGGTTGATAACCGTCTTACAAACTGTGTTTTTTTAGATGCAAAAAATTAAAGGTAGATTGAAAATCGGCAGAAACATTAGAGGCCACCTAAATTGAATTGTTGAAACTAGCTCAATTTTAGTTGTGAGTTGTTAGTTGTTTCTGGTACCCAGGAGCGGATTAAGGCGAAGGCGAAGCAGGCGGACTTCAAAATTGATGTTTGATGCATGAAGAGGATCATCAACAATGTATGGAGAACACTGTTAATGTATAACGAAAAAGAATTTCCCGCATACAAATTGACTTGAAAAATTAGCCTCCTGATAACTATCGAATTCAAAAGTATCTATCTGTTAGGCCGATGATATAAAGGTCGGATTCGATTATATAGAGACTCAATTTTATATTGACTCGATTATATGTGTATGATTCTATTATATATAATTTCAAACTCGATTATACTGCCGTTCCAAGCATAGTTGTCCCAGCGTGCATAAGAACGGCAGTATATATAGTAGCAAAAATTTTTTTTTTAAATTTCAAATGTGATCTAGAGCGAACATTTCGTAAGAGAACATCCAGAAAATACGTTACGCTTCATAGAAAGGGAAAAAAATAAAAAATAATTAAAAACAATGAAAAATTTTGGTTTTTTTTAAAGAATTTAAAAATTAAAAGAAATTGAAATACCTTAATAAAATTACCTTAATAAAAAAAAATTTCAAAAATAAAAAAAAAGAAATTAAAAAAATTTAGAAACAAACGAATAATTTGAAAATTTTCAAAAATTTGAGAAATTAAAAACAAACGAGTTGACAAATCAATATATACTGATCTAACTTTTTCTTTCCATTTGACACCAGGAATTACTACAAGAATAACTACAAGATATATATATAATTTTAATTAAAACTGTATTGAAAATGAACACAAAAATAAAGATGAAGGTGAAAGTGAATGGAAAAAAATGCAAATGGAAAAAAAATGCGAATGCGATAAAAAGAATCAATAGTCACTTTGAAAAAAAAAAAAAAACAAGTCATGTGTAATTTCCAACACGAAGCATATTTTTCAATTTTTTTTTCTTTTTCTTGATAACTGATTAATATTTAATGTTTTTTATGGCATATGAAAGTCTTTCAAGCATCATGCATTTTATTTTCCAAAAGATTGAAGCCGACGTAAAATTTTCCTCATATAATATATATAAAAAAAAACATGAAATTTTCCCTGGCGTCAAAAATACGCATTTTCATGCAAAAATAATATCAAATTCGTACTCAGCGTCCCAAAATTATATAAAAACCATGTATTTTCCATGATTTGAAGATAATTTTTCGCTTGGCCAGCATTTGTATGGGGCCGCCCCACTGTGCACCTTCGCGACGCGAGCTGCGCAACATAAAGTGCTAGCCGCGTTGGCAGATGTAACTACACTACTCAGTGCGTCTTGAACTGTCCTACAGATCAGACGTTTTTTCGGTTGCTTGTGGACTGGTCTTAGACTGCCTATAGCTTCAAAGTTTGTGTTTTGTCAGTGTGTCTTTTAAAGGCTACCTGAAAGTTATTTCCCATCAGTCTTTCTCAAGACTACCTACTTTTGAATTTAACATTTGTTTTAACTTTTTTCGTATCACCTGAAATGGCTGGACGAAAAAAGAAACCTCGCATCGCTGCGGGGAGGAAAAGAGAGGCATCTCTTTCTGACACTTCGAGTGTCTGTAGTGACAATCCTTTTGATATTTTGCCTGAGCAAGAAGCTGGTGAAATGGAAGTTACCAATAATGAAACTATACAAAATATAAAATCTTTAAAAAAGGAGAAAGTTCCACCTATTGTGGTAACTATTTCTTCTGAATTTAATATATTCAAAAAGGAACTTTCAACGTTTGTTTCTGACGTTAAAGTTACCTATCAAATTGGCCGTAGAGGTGAATGCCGCTTATTAGCCGACTCAGTAAAGGGTCGTGATCGTCTTGTTCAGTATTTAACTGACAAGATGTACAAATTTTTTACATATGACACCAAGAACGCCAAGCCGTTCAAGGTTGTCTTGAAAGGTCTCACCAACGATCAAACCGTTGATGAGATAAAACTTACTTTAACAGAATTACTTGGCATAGCCCCTACCCAAGTAATTCTAATAAAACAAAAATCACGAGGCGAAAACAGTCAGAGAACTGGAATTTCTCTTGTTAATTATTTAATTCATTTTAACCGCAATGAGGTTAACAACTTAAAATTTTTTGAAAAAGCACATGCTTTGTATAATGTGCGTGTAAAGTGGGAAATTTATAGGAAGTATGGCGGAGGTGAAAAGCATATCACCCAATGCCGTACTTGCCAACGTTATGGCCATGGTTCCAAATTCTGTAACATGGACCAAAAATGTCTTAATTGTGGAGACTCTTCTCACAAAAAGGACACATGTCCTGTGAAAGAGAGTAAAAATTTTCGCTGTGCGAATTGTAACGGCAACCATATGTCAAATTTTTATCAATGCCCAGTCCGTTTAGCAATTGTTAAGGCAAGGCAAGGTAAACAAAATTCAATTTCTCAATTAAAACCAACTTCAAAACAAAATTCTCCAAGCGTACCAGTGACGCATAGTTTACCTACTCCTTTGCATACCCGTTTAACTTATGCACAGGTTACAGGTAGTTCGAACATTATACCGCCTAGTGTTGGTAGTTCGAAAATGACCGTTACTATGGGTAAGCAAAACACGCTAGAAAATAATTGTACACCTATTACTCCAGCTAATATTGCTGCCGAAAATATTTTTTCTAATGTCAACTGCCTGGGGCCTATTACGGCAGGTAAACTTTCTTTTTTGCAACAGGCAATGTTCGATCTTATGAACGCCATGTTGCAGGCAAAATCAATGTTTGAAGCCATTCAAATAGGCACAAATTTTACTATTAAAATTGTTTCTAATTTAAAATTTAGCAATGATTTTAAATAAAACAATTAAAATATTAAATTGGAATGCCCGCTCATTGAAGGCCAATGAGAATGAGCTTTTTAATTTTTTAACAGTAAATAATGTGCATATTGCAATTATTACTGAAACATTTTTGAAACCTAACATAAAATTAAAAAATGATCCCAATAACGTGGTTCATAGATATGATAGGATTCAGGGTTCCGGCGGAGGAGTTGCAATTATTATTCATCGCCGAATCAAACATCGTGCTCTTCCCCATCTTGAGACGAAAGTTATTGAAACTTTGGGAATTGAAGTTCAAACTGAACTTGGGATTTTATTTATTGCCGCAGCATATTTACCATTTCAATGCACACGCGAGCTCAAAAATTATTTTAAAGGTGATTTACAAAAACTCACCAGAAATCGTTCGAAATTTTTCATAATCGGCGATTTTAACGCTAAACATCGTTCATGGAATAATTCTCAAAGTAATTCCAATGGCAAAATTTTATTCAATGATTGTTCTTCAGGATACTATTCTATTTTGTCTCCGAATAGTCCTACATGCTTTTCTTCTGTAAGAAACCCTTCAACAATTGATTTAGTGCTAACAGATCAAAGTCATGTATGTAGTGATTTGATCACACATGCTGACTTTGATTCTGACCATCTTCCAATAACTTTTTCTTTATCACATGAATCAGTTTTAAACCCTATGAGCTCTGTTTTTAACTATAACAAGGCTAATTGGGAAAGATACAAAACTCATATTGAGAGAAATTTCAATAATGAGCTTGATTTGCAAAACGAAGTGAATATTGATTCCGCTTTGGAAGCATTAAAATGTGCAATTGTTGATGCCAGGAATTATTCTGTTCCAAAGGCTCAAGTGAAATTTGATTCATCAATAATTGACGAAAATCTTCAACTTCTAATTCGTTTGAAAAATGTCCGCAGACGTCAATATCAACGTTCTCGTGACCCTGTTTTTAAAACTATTTATAAAGATTTACAGAAAGAGATTAAACATAGATTTACTCTTCTGAGAAATCAAAATTTTGAGACTAAAGTTGAAAAATTGAAACCATACTCAAAACCATTTTGGAAGCTGTCGAAGATTCTTAAGAAACCTTCAAAGCCTATTCCAGTTTTAAAAGATGGTGAACGTTTTCTTGTATCCAATGAAGAAAAGGCTCAAAGACTTGCTCAGCAGTTTGAGAGTGTTCATAACTCAAATTTGAATTTTGTGAGTCCAATTGAAAATGAAGTCACACGTCAATTTGATTTTATTTCTTCCCAGAATTTTTTACCTGCAGAAATAATTGAAACTAACTTGAATGAGATCAAATCAATTATTAAAAATTTCAAAAATATGAAAGCACCTGGTGACGATGAAATCTTTAATATACTAATCAAACATCTCCCTGAGAGCACAATGGAATTTTTAGTGAAAATTTTCAATTGCTGCTTCAAAATTGCATATTTTCCCAAATTATGGAAAAATGCAAAAATTACTCCCATTTTAAAACCGGATAAGAACCCAGCTGAAGTTTCAAGTTATCGACCAATCAGTTTGCTTTCTTCAATAAGTAAACTGTTTGAGAGAATTATTCTTAACAGAATGATGTCACACATCAACGAAAATTCAATTTTTGCAAATGAACAGTTTGGATTTCGCCATGGGCATTCCACAACTCATCAATTGCTCAGAGTTACTAATATGATACGAGCTAACAAATCTGAAGGTTATTCCACTGGAGCTGCTCTTTTAGACATAGAAAAAGCATTCGACAGTGTTTGGCATAAAGGTTTGATTGCGAAATTGCAAACTTTTAATTTTCCAATTTTCCTAATCAAAATTTTAAAAAATTATCTTACTGATCGAACTCTGCAGGTTGTCTATCAGAATTCAAAATCTGATAGATTTCCTGTCAGAGCAGGTGTACCTCAAGGTTCAGTCTTGGGTCCAGTCCTGTACAACATATTCACTTCAGATCTTCCTGATTTGCCTCCAGGATGCACAAAGTCATTGTTCTGCGATGACACAAGCATTTCCGTAAAAGGAAAAAGTCTTCGTGTCATATGCAGTCGATTGCAGAAAAGTTTAGATATTTTTTCTTCCTACTTGCAAAAGTGGAAAATCTCTCCCAATGCTTCTAAAACTCAAATGATAATTTTTCCGCATAAGCCTAGGGCTTCTTTCCTCAAGCCAAACAATAATCACGTTGTCAAGATGAATGGGGTTATTTTAAGTTGGTCCAACAAGGTTAAGTACTTGGGACTAATTTATGATAAAAAACTTATTTTCAAAGAGCACATTGAGAGTATACAAGCCAAGTGCATCAAATATACGAGATGTTTATATCCTCTCATTAACAGGAATTCTAAACTTTGTTTAAAGAGCAAACTTTTGATTTACAAACAAATTTTTAGACCAGCAATGCTTTATGCTGTACCGATCTGGTCAAGTTGTTGTTCAACAAGGAAGAAAACGCTCCAAAGGATTCAGAATAAAATTCTGAGGATGATTTTAAAGCGTCCTCCTTGGTTTGGTACACTTGAATTACATAGACTTACTGGTGTTGAACCATTAGAAGCTATGTCAAATAAAATTATTAACAATTTTCGACAAAAATCGTTGCAATCCTCAATTGCTACGATAAGCTCTCTTTATAGCCAATAAGTTAGCAATTAAGTTAGTTGTAAGTTTACTTCCCCTTTTCTGACAAGTAGGTTTAAATCCCTACGAATGATAAGTCCTAATTGCGAAAGCAAACAAATCCTAACAATTAAAATTACAAATTTCTAACAGTGTTGAGAAGTCACCATTTGTGATTGGACACACATACTCATTATTAACTAATATTTATCATAAATACTTAAGCTACTAACAAATCTTCCCTTAAAAAAAAAAAAACTACACTACTCATGTCCAAACGCGATGCTTTGATTTCCATGGATGCTTTGAGAGATGTATGAAGAATTAATCAAACAGCTTCAACACCTTACATTTCCATAATCGCTAAACATTAACAACAACAACAACAACAAAAACAAGCGCCTCCAGCCACCAAAACGCTGTAACAGAATATACGCATCAGGAGCATACAGCGACTGCCGGTCAAATGATTTTTTTTCCGGTCGTTCATTGCCACTAAAAATCAATGGATATTGAACAAAAGGAAAATGCGAAAAAAATCGTCATAAAGTAGTGCGAACAGGATTGCGAGGATTCTACACTAGAGAGGAAAAGAGATGATCGTAATGCCCGTTCGTTTTATTTTGCAATCGGAAAACGAAATTGAACGCGACAGCTCGGAGAGACGAACGGTGTACGAAGTCTCGCACAAAACGGATAAGATGAAATTGAATGACTGACATTTTTGTGTTCGGTAGAAAAAAGGATTGATCAGAGCACTGGACTTGACTCGACCAAGTAATTCGAATAAGACGAGTTGGTTGTCGAAGATTGTGTAGTAGGCTGTCCCAAAAAAAATTGAAGTTGAAAAAGTCGAGGTGCTCAGCCCTAAATTGAAAGATAATATTATTTATCTCATTTTTGTAGAACATTTCGACTTTCTAAAAAATCGTTTTCAGGTAGCCCAAACGTGATATATGAAAGAATGACTTTTCAAGCTACAAAAACAAAACCACCCTTCTACACTTTTTTCAAATCTATTCGATTCACAAATTTTTCCATATATTTTTTTATTTTTGTGGGGTTGTTTTTGAATATTTCGCATGGTATGGTTCAGCATCGCATTCAATTATTTGACTCACAGAGCTCATTGAACATCACAAAAAAGTGAATTTTTCTCAAAATTTTCAGATAAAACCCTTCAAAACACATAAAAAATTGTTTTGATCAAGAACTGAAATTTTTACTGCAAAGCGGGACTCAGGACGAAAATTTACATGAAAAAAGATCCTCGATATCTTACCGGGGGGCTGAGATATTGACGTTTTTACATATGATGGAAAACTATGCATTTTGTCAAAAATGCCGCTAAAGCTCAATATCTTCATTGCACAGTATTCTATTTTGCCTTTTGTGTGTATAAATTCCTATAATGTGATTCAAATGTAGATTATAGCCATAAGGTATGTTCAGAGAAGTTTCAGGATATTCAAAAATGCATCTTTTGATGTATAAAGATGGGTGATCAATCTACCTATGAGTGAGATAAAAAATTTACTTATTAATCAGAATAAGCAAGGTGTCTTCGACAAAGTTTTAGGCTATCTTAAAACAAGAAACTTTACCGAAGACATCATTCTTCACTCTACAACCAATGACAATGGCTTGAGGTTAGTGAACTTCGCTGCGGCCAGGGCAATGGCCACGTGTAGTACCTATTTTGCACGTCTGAACTCTCGATAGCACACCTGGAGATACCCCAATGGAGAGGCCTGCTCCCAGATCGTCCACATGCTGCACACTTAGATTTTATTGCCGAGAACTCAACAGCTGATAAATTCAGCGAACTGTTTTACAAGTTTTCGGTAGCATTTTCATGAACTTCGGCAGGCGAGATGTCATTACTTGCTGGTTCACGGTAAATCGATATATTTGCTGAATGTTCGTCGAAATATATTGCTGATATTTGTTGAAAAGTTCGCCGAGCTCGATCAGCTGTTGGGAAGTTTGCCGAGATGAATTAAGTGTGTGGTCGACAGACGACACTTTTCAGACGTGATAGATGTGTGGCCCTATCTCGTGGTAGACAAGATTCGCTCCTGCCTGTCCAACGTATTCAAATCGATATCGGCGAGGAAGATACGTCTGGACAACCAGGGGTTATCAGCGGAAGGAGTTGCTGCAGAACATACTCGGAAAAGTAAGAGACGGATCGATGAACCAGCTGGAGTGGACCTGAACGAGCAGTTGAAGCACATCCATGATGCAGTCAGTGTGTGATAGACATGACAACGGAAACCATGCGTAGTGGGTGGTTCGATGCTGAGTTTCTAGAGGTGTCGGAGGAGAAGAACGGGGCATACGCCAACACGTTAGTAGCAGCTAATCTTATGACGCATCAGATGCGGGAGAAATACCGGGAGCCAAGAGCTGCCAGAAAGAGGCTTCACCGTCGTAAGAAACGTGAGCAGAACGATCGCGTTCTTGCGGCGGCGGAGAACTGCTTTACCAGGCAACCGGACCGTGCCAGAACGGGAACCAGATTACCGAGGAGTCGCAGGTGACCAGGCGTTGAAAGCAACATCTTGAAGCGGTGTTGAACGGTGAGGAAGGTAGGAGAGTCGTCGAGGGGAATAGGATAGAAATTGAAAAGGACGAACAGGGGTATGGTCTGAAGGACAACTACCTACGGACTGGTTGGAAGGACTCATATGCCCTATCTACAAGCTGAGGGGCGACATCCGGCTTCTTATTCTTCTTTCTCATACACCTCGATGATCCTCGTTGTATTTTTCGTAAGTCACTTCACTTAGAAAATACTTGAATGTTTTTAATACTTTTTATCAACATTATGCACAATTTCTTCTGCAGGCGATAGTTTTAACGTCTGAGGGTTAACGGAGAATCTGCATCTTCAATATCCTTAAAATCGAACGTGTCATCCATCAATGATTATAATTCATTCTTTGACACATCTGAATTGTACTATCCGCACAAGCAGTATGCCTCAACAGGTTTGATCCAAACTTAATCCAGAACGAATTCAAAAGTAGAAAAAAGCTCACACTACACTATTTACTTCCGACTAGGCTTCGAAACGGTTAGCATTTTCATTTGATCTCGATTCCTTAGCGTCGTCACAGTAGGCTTTCACTCGTTAATGTAAAACAACCGACGCGTCCCCAAACAAATAAGAGGATGGTCATTCGACACTAGCACATCAAAGAGATGTACACTGTCATTCGTTTGGCGATGTTATTTTGGCCTATTTCTGTCTACTTCGTTCTATCTTACTTACTTTACTTTTTTGGCTAACGGACCGTTCACCGGTCTAGGGCCGAACGAATTAGAGATGTCCAGCTTCTTCTGTCTTGGGCAGCCGTTCTCCAGTCTCCCCGTACACCAGCAGATCGTGCATCTTCTTCCACCGCGCACATCCACCGCGTGCGAGGCCTACCACGGAGTCGACGGCCTCTTCCTGGTTCTCTACTGAAGATAGTTTTGGCGGCTCTCTCGTCAGGCATCCTGGCTACATGTCCAGCCCACTGAAGCCTGCCCCGCTGTATTGCCTTCACTATATCATCATGTTTGTATACCTGGTACAACTCGTGATTCATGCATCTGCGCCACACTCCATCTTCCAGTTTACCGCCAAGTACCGATCGCAGAACTTTACGCTCAAAAACTCCGAGCACCCGTCGATCAGCTTCCTTCAGCGTCTATGCTTCATGTCCGTTAAGGGCCACCGGGAGTATCAGCGTCCTATACAGCGCTAGTTTTGTGCGAGTTTGCAAACTACGGGACCTTAGCTGGCTACACAGTCCGTAGAAAGCCCTGTTCGCAGGTGCAACTTGTCGTTTCACTTCACGGCTCATATCGTTGTCACATGTCAGCGTACCAAGATAAACGAATTCGTCAACCACTTCAAATCGTTCCATATCTATCTCCACCTCAGTACCAACACCACGGGGACTCCCACGCTCTCTGCCAGCTACCATGTACTTCGTTTTGGCAGAGTTAATGACAAGTCCCAATCTCGCTGCTTCTCTCTTAAGAGGTACGAAGGCCTCCTCCACGGCCTTACGGTTGATACCTATGATATCGATGTCGTCCGCAAAACCAAGAAGCATGTGAGATTTCGTGATGATCGTACCGGTTTTTTTCGACGTTTGCTCTTCGTACTGCACCCTCAAGAGCGATGTTTAACAGTAGGTTGGAGAGCGCATCCCCCTGCTTCAGTCCATCCATCATTACAAACGCGGCTGATGTCTCGCCAGCTATCCGCACGCACGATTTTGATACCTCCAGTGTCATACGACTCAGCTTTATTAGTTTTGTAAGGAAACCGTGTTCCAGCATGATCTGCCACAGCTCGTTTCTTTTCACTGAGTCGTATGCCGCCCTGAAGTCCACAAGCAGATGGTGAGTCGGTAAGTTGTACTCCCGGAACTTATCGAGGATCTGTCGCAGGGTGAATATTTGATCCGTCGTGGAACGCCCTTGTCGAAAACCAGCCTGGTATTCGCCAACAAAGGATTCCGTTAACGGTCTTAATCTGAAGAACAGGATACGGGAGAGCACTTTATATACGGAGTTGAGCAACGTTATCCCTCGATAGTTGCCACAATCCAATCGATGGCCCTTCTTATAGATAGGGCATATAAGGCCTTCCAACCAGTCGTTCGGCATTTGTTCGTCCGCCCTGATTCTTAGTACCATCTGGTGGATCGCATAGTACAACCGCTCGCTTCCCGCTTTTAGAAGTTCGGCCGGGATACCGTCCTTCCCAGCGGCCTTGCCGCTTTCCAGCTCACTAATCGCCTTTTTCACCTCCTCCTGTGTTGGTGGCTCCACAGCTTGTTCGTCACTCATAATCGTCATCTTGTTCCTGCTCTGCTCATCCGGCTCCTCACCGTTCAATAGCGCCTGAAAATGCTCCTTCCACCTGGCTGCAACCGTCGGTTTATCAGTAAGCAGGTTGCCGTCCTTGTCATTACACATGACCGGCACAGGGAAATTCCTGCTTCTGACTCTGTTGACAGTTCTATAGAATCTCCGCACGTCGTTTTGGGCATAGCTGTCCTCTGCGCTGGCGAGCACCTGCTCCTCGTACTCGCGCTTCTTCCGACGGTGGGTTCTATTTTCGGCATCTCTTGCCACCCTGTACCTCTCTCTGTTCTGACGCGTAGCCGCAGTGAGCATGCGGCTCCTGGCACGGTTCTTTTCATCTGTCGCTCTCTGGCACTCGGCATCGAACCAGCCGTTAGGCTGTCTTCCACGCGTCGTACCTACCACCTCTCTCGCAGTCGTTTCGATGGCGCCGTGAATACTGCTCCACAGCCCATTTATGTCTTCCACTCCTTCCTCCTGCCGTTCTGCGATTCGTTGATCCAGCTCTCTGGCGTATTCTGCTGCAACGCCATCAATTTTCAACCGCTTAATGTTGAAACACGTCGTCCTCTCTGTGCGAGATTTCAGCACGTTCGACAACCGTGCGCGGATCTTACAAACGACGAGATAATGGTCAGAGTCAATTTTTGGTCCCCGAAAAGACCTAACATCAGTAACATCCGAAAAGTGCCGACCGTCAATCAGTACGTGATCGATCTGGGAGCAGGCTTCTCCATTTGGATGCCTCCAGGTATGTTCCCGAATATTCAAACGTGGAAAATAGAAGCTACATATGGCCATTCTTCTGGCCGCGGCAAAGTTTATCAGCCTCAGGCCGTTTTCATTGGTTGACGAGTGGAGGCTATGCCTTCCAATGACCGAACGGAAGAATTTCTCCCTCCCAACCTGTGCGTTTGCGTCTCCGATGACGACTTTTACGTCATGTTTTGGGCACTCGTCATAGATTCGCTCAAGCTTGTCATAGAACTCATCTTAGACTTCATCGGATTTGTCGTTTGTCGGTGCGTAGGTGTTGATTAAACTGTAGTTGAAGAATTTGCCCTTAATCCTCAACACGCATATACGGTCATCTACGGGCCTCCACTGGATGACTCTTGTTTTCTGATTTCCCAGCACTACGAAACCGACGCCCCGTTCCGCTGATTTGCTGCTACTATAGTAGAAGTGGTTCTTGAAAGAAGTGCGTGCAATAGGGTCTACTGCACGGAATTCCCTCTCTCCGGAATTTGGCCACCGAACCTCCTGAATCGCTGCGATTTCGACTCCCTGCCGCTGTAGTTCTCGAGCAAGCTATCCAGCCCGCGCCGGTTCATTGAGAGATCGGACGTTCCAAGTACCCAATTTCCAAACGTTTACCTCATTTTTTTCCGTGTTCGTAGCCTAGGTCTTTGCCGATTGATCCGATCCGTTTCGTTCTATCTATGTTGAGAAATATTATTACAAGATCAATGATATGAATGATTTCCAAATGTTCGCACTCAACGTGCGTAAATCACATCTCTAGAAAAAATGTCAAAATACGTTTGAGGAAAAAAACGTCTTGGTGGCGACACTCGTTTGACATGTTTGTTCAAGAATGTATTGAGACAGCGAGCCCTGATAGCGTCATAGGAAGAAGAACACGATTATCGCAGTGGCAAGTGGTTCTACCATGACCATTTCGAAGCCTGCTTCCGATATTGAACAGCGGTATGCTGTTCTTAGGCTTCACGCAAAACCGTATCCACTCCTTGCGCACTTTTGGATCTTTTGGTAATTGACATAAGTGATGATCCAAGTCGAATCTCTTACTACATCCGTATTTGTACGCTTTTCTTTATTTTGAGTGTTCACTTGTAAATATTTCAGATTACAAAAAGGGATATAAACTCGATTGTAGTAACCCAACAAGCAATTTTGTTGATTTACAGCTTAATAAGCTATTATTCAGTGGATTTCGGTTGAACTATAGTTTAACAAGCCATTATCCAACAAAATTTTTTGTTGGGAATTATCGAGGCATAACCCTCCTCAATTCCGCTTATAAAATTCTCTCCCGTATTCTGTTCCAGTGACTGAGGTCGTTGCAAGAAGCCATTATTGGAAAATACCAATGCGGTTTTCGAGCGGGACGATCTACAACGGACCAGATGTTCACCTTGAGACAAATTCGACAAGTTTCGAGAACACAACTTGCAGACACACATCTAGACTTCAAGGCGGCGTACGATACAGTGTGAAACACAGCTAGCTGTGGCAAAAAAATGCTTGAACATGATTTTCCAACAAAACTAATTGAACTGTTATGTGGGACGCTTGACGGTTTCACATCAAGCGTCAGGACAGCGGGCGAATTTTCGGACGCGTTTGTGACGTTAGATGGTTTGAATCAAGATTACGGGCTCTCGAGCTTGCTGTTCAACATAGCTTTAGAAGGCGCATTACGAAGGGCAGGTGGGCTTCGCGGACGACATTGATATTATTAATGTTAACCGTAGAGCTGTCGAGAAGGGCTTTACGGCTTTCAGAAAGGAAGCTAAAAGAATTGGACTCACCATAAACACTGCGTGGTAGTTTTGCGGGTGTTGGTGCTGCAGTGGAGATGGATGGGGATATAGTCGGACTTCCGACTTCCGAACTTTCTTCCGACTTTACAAACTGTCACAACACCGCAGGCAACACTGGAACCGTCTTGGATGTCGTTTGACATTTATGCTAAACGTTTGATGGACAGGGAAGATAGGCAAAGATAAGTAACCAGAGAGAAAAAGCAATAGATTATTTATAGTAAAAACATGGAGGATAGGAAGTAAATAAATTGCCATTACAAATGCATAGTAGAAGTTTGGAAAAATAAAGTGGAAAATAATAATTATTCAAATCGAGTTAGCTACGAGAGTCAAGAAAATCGTGACAGGTGTTACAAAACTGCTCCTGAAAACTTGTGGAAAATTGTGAGTAAAAATCGACCTGAAGAAACAGTTATTTAGTGTAAATTCGAAAATTAATTTGATTGATCCCATAGATACAGCGTCCGTCGGTATTTCCTGAAATCAAAATTAACAGATACTTACCCTGGAAGTTTCGTTCGTCCTGTAGTAGGTAGCTGAAATAAATAGGAAATAAGAGAAAATATTCGATCGGTGTAGAGTAGCTCACCACAAATTGGTCCAAAGCACAAATAACATTTGCGATAGAAAAACAGATAAGCCGTAGATAGGGAAGCAGGCGTGTAAACGGCTAAGGTGAATCCACTTCTTGTAAGTTTTATGTAACTTAATATTTGAACTTAGGCTAATAATCAAAATAAAATTGCAGTTTGAGCATTGCCGAAAATCAATCGGTTGCTACAAAAATTTCGTTCAAATCCGAACACAAACACGTAGAACAACTGCGTGTTCACACAACATGGACTGCGGGAATGATTTCAATGTATTTGTTTTTGTAAGTCGAACTGACAGTGCAGTTGCGGCTGAGATGGTTGCAGTGTTGCGAGAACAACAAAAATAAACATCGGAAGTGAGCTTGACTGCCAGTTTATTAGCGACGTTTTGATAATTTTTATTCAAATGCACAATACGTTCGAAGTGGCCGACGAATTTGTTTATCTTGGTACTCTCGTGACATGTGAGCCGCAATGTGAAGAGACGGATTGCGACCGCGAATAGGGCTTATTACGAATTGCGTTGCCAGCTTAGGTCCCATAACCTACAGATCCGAACGAAATTTGCGCTATATAGGACTCTGATCCTCCCGGTGGCGCTCTATGAGCATTAATGGTGGACGTGGAAGAGGCCGATCGACGAGCGCCTGGGGTCTTCGAGCGTAGAATCCTGCGATCAATATTCGGAGGCAAACTAGAAGATGGGGTGTGGCGCAGGTACATGAATCACGAGATGTACGAAGTATACAAACACGCTGATATTGTCAAGCTGATAAAACACGGCATGTTACCTCGCAGCACGAATGGCGAATGAGCGAATGGCAAAGATAATAACACAGACAGACGTCCAAGCAAGAACAACATTGATCAAAATTTCCGTGTAAATTTTCAAAGTAAATGGCGTTATAAATCACTTGTATACTAGCGCCGCCTGGTGACCTTATCGCTACAATACATTTTTTTTCGCTGGTGCACCAGGCTGGCGGTACTGGTAGCGCTATCTGGTTACGGATTGCTACTACAAAAAACTTTACACAAGTTTGGAACTCAGCTTGGACGTCTGTCTGCGATAATAATTAGCAAAGAACCGTATGGACCAACGTCAACGGGGACAGCGCCCTCGCACGTGCTGAATGTGTTCTGTCGACGAGGATGCCCGAGCAGTGGGTGTAAGAGGAGACTGGAGAGGAGCAGTCCAAGACCGAGTTTTGTGGAGGCTTATTCTAGATTCGGCATAGGATCTTAACGATCTGTCGCCATAAAAGTAAGTAAGTATTGTTCCACGCCCTTTCCGTAGATCAGGCACATAGTACCCTGCATCCACTCCTCCAAATCCTGGTTATAACTCAGTGTAGCGTTTTAGTTAGTGCTTAACCACCGTGTTTCAACAGCTCGCTAGGGAGCTGACCAAGTCCAGCTGCTTTGTTGTTTTTCAGCCGGCCGATCTCCTCTTTAACCTCCTGGAGTTAAGGGGGTTGGTCGTCCTCAGCTATATCGCCGTTGAGGCACATACATAAGACATACGTAACACTGGAGTTTTTTTTCCGGTACACGTTGCCCCAAAGCACTCCGTAACTCGTCCTGTCAAACTGCTCGATTAATAATGAACGAAATGAATTTTTTTTCTCGGCTTTACCGAGCCCCAAAGAAAATCCCATAAGGAACTGTCAAAAAGTTATTTACAAAATCAATGCAGCATTTTTCGTGTAGGAACGAGACAAATGCAGGGCTGCGCAGGTACACCACAGAGAACAGACATTCACGTTCATATAAAAAAATTTGAAAATCGTGTAAAAATTTGAATCCAAATACATTAATCCACTAACGACATCTGTCTTGTGGTGCCCCAGTTGCACTGCATAAATATCGCTGTATCGATATTTTATCGATATCTGTGCTTGATTTTAAAGTGACACGAGCGCCATATAGCGGGAGCATTACCACTTACTGTTAAATGACGGTTGCAAGTTTTTACACATCTTTTGAAAATAAGATGAACGTCTGTTCTCTGTGGGTACACTGCCTTCAAAAACGACTCAAACAGTGATTTCTTCAGAGGTTGGTACCATTCGAGTAGTTCATTTTGTACCAACTTTTTTGGAAGATTTCTTCCTGAATGTTACGTATGCCTTATGTATGTGGTACTATCTTCAAAGTTGAATAATGAATTTTAAAGCCCTCCCGAAAAAAAAAGTAGGAGGGTGGTATTCAAGACACGACCGCATGACGTTGACTACCGTATTCTTAAAAAAAAAAATATTCCATTGAAGCAAATAGTAGAGGGAATTGCAACGCTTCTTTTACAAAACTTCTGTAACAAAATTTCGAGGCTCCAAAAGGTACCAGTTTCCGATTATTCTCGTCCAGAATTCATGCCATTTTAGTATTTTGCAGTAGCCATTTATTACTAACAGCCACCAGCATAACGGGTGAAACCGGCACAAGATGACCGGTACTATTTTGTCTTCCCTCCTTTCAGCTGCTAACACCTAGCGCTGTCGTGAAATTAACATTACATAAACATGCATTTTTGCAAGGTTTTTTTTCCGCTAGCAACAGCAATTGTAAAACATAAAATTCAACTAACCGCTTCTATTATAAAACTGCGAGGCACCAAAAGGTGCCAGTTGCCGATTTCTTGTTTACTGGTTTCCGTCCAGAATTCCAGCCATTTTAGTACTTTGCAGTAGCCACCAGCATCACGGGTCAAACCGGCACGAGATGACCGTTACTATTTTGTTTTTCCTCCTCTTAGCTGCTAACACCGAGCGTCCGTATGTATCCGGTACGGTTTAGTAGTGAAACTGATGGGGTGAAATGTTCGAACGATACGTTTTATACCAAGGCTTCGTCAGATAAATAGAAAGAGGGATGGGCTACATAGATGATGGAATGGTAAAGACAAATGTTTCTTGAAAGCTGCGCCGGCCGCTGTCATAATATTAACACCAACACAAACATGCATTTTTGCAAGGTTTTTTCCGCTAGCAGCAGCATTTGGTAAAACAGAAAATTCAATTTGCCGCTTCTGTACCAAAATTTCGAGGCACCAAAAGGTGCCAGTTGCCGATTATAGTTTCCTGGTTAGTCCGTCCAGAATTCCAGCCATTTAAGTGTTTTGCAGTAGCCATTTACTACTAAAGCCACCAGCATTACGGGTGAAACCGGCACGAGATGACCGGTACTATTTTGTATTTCCTCCTTTCAGCTGCTATCACCTAGCGTCCGCATGTCACTGGTGCGGTTTTGGAATCAGAATGATGGGGCGCCGGCCGCTGTCGTAAAATTAACACCAACAAAAAGATGCATATTTGCAAGGTTTTTTCCGCTAGCAGCAGCATAAATATCGGAAACAGAAAGTGACAACAACAATAACAACAAAGTCAGATCGATTGTATCCGTTAGTGTCGACTGTGCTTGGGAAGAGAGGTAGTGATTGGCTGCGCGGTATGATTTAGACAATCGATATTAATTACCAATTTTTCAATAGTGTATCTCAAACAATAGTTTGTTTTTGTTACATAAATTTAACCGTAAAAGAATTTCTGATCGATTGATGCCAAAACCTCGAAAACCTGATTATAGATGGCTGCAAAATAAGCGCTCAAAACCTGACCACTTTTCTCTGGTTTTCCCTGGTTGAATTACTAGATTTTTAAATTCAGGGGCCTAACTTCGATATAGACGTTAGTCAACGTCAAAAAAAATACGATGTATACCACCGACCAGTGCTGATAAAAGTCATTTTCAAATTACAGCCAATCATTTTCAATTCCAATGATCGCAGCACTCTTTCAGATACACTAGATTTTCGTCCTAGTAACGTGCTGTTATACTCAGATGAAATAGATCGCGCGCATCGTTCACGGTTACGGAATAAAATTTGACGACAAATCCTACCAAATGATCTTCACTTCAAAGCGAAAAAGAAAAACAAACAGTCCACTCAGCCAAAATGAACCTCACCGAAACACTTTTTCACTGACACTGACCGATGCCTTGACAATCTTCGTTAACTGATAAACTGATTTTGTTGTCTTGCTTTCATCGCATGAAATATAATGAGGTGTTTTGACAGTTCACTTCCATGCAAAAAGCGGGAAGGGAGAACTCTGAAAGGATTGTAAAAAATAACGTTTATGGATGCTTTTTTCACTTTCACTCAAGAGTGTCAACAAATATCAACCCTGCCACTGACAATAATTTTACCATCAAAGATATTGTCAGTGACTTCTAAATGTTAGGAACAATGCCTGAAAAAATGCTGTTAAGATACATAACATCTTGTTCGGTTGGCTCGGATTTTGACAGTTCGTTTGGCTTACAACATTCTCTCTGCTTTGAAATATTTGTTCCTCTGACAACTATTTATACGCATTAAGGTACCCGGATTTTATTTACTTTGATGAGAAATGTCATCTATTTTGTTGATAAATTCGTCGTGTTTTTATTACTTGTCTGCTAAAGGTGTTGAAAACGTTAAAAAGTACATCAATCTGATTTGTAATTTGCTTAGTAAATCTTTCTGTATATGATTCTCAACAATCCGCATGATGAGCAGTGAAACGGAGCTCTCTATTTTAAACGTCGTACCGAATGATAATACTTGCTGGCTCTGCCATTCTGCGAGTCGGCCTCTATCAGCACTTTTCTCTTCGAACGATTCATCTAAACTATACAGACAACAAATTTTCGCTTGTTTGGATATTGTGGTAAGTTTTGATTATCGTTTGGTCATCAAAAACCATTAAGCAACAATTCTTTTCAATAGGCCGTTTATGATAGAGACGCAAATAGGGCGATATGCACTGACTGCTGTGATAAATTAGGATCGTTTAGTTGGTTTAGTCACCAAGGAAAAAGTAATGATTTATTTCTGAGGCAGTTACCGCAGGAATGTTTCCGTGCTGGTGAGGAGTACTGCCGATTATGCCTAAGTACTAACGGACATCTGCAGGTCGTATTTCCGTTAGGCGCAGAAGTTGACAGTGATCTTTGTGCCATTATTAAGGAATGCATAGGAGTTGAGGTGAATTACTACCGAGATTTAGGGGCACAAATATGTAATCTCTGTCGCTCTCAACTGCTATCTTTTGCTACTTACAAGCAAATATGTAAGCAGTTACATAGTAAATCGCGCGATAGTCTTTCTGACAATGAAAAACAATGGAAAAATAACGAAATACTTGATGGTTCGGCATCACAAAATAAACGCAAGCAAAGTAATCTAATAGAGGTGAATGCTAAGAGACAAAAACTTGATGCACTGGGAAGCAAACCTTTGGAAAGTAGTCAGAAAACCGATCGTAAAATGATTTTTCGTATGCTTTGGACTGCTGATGATGAGAGAAACTTTGAGGTTATTAAGGAGAAAAAGGGAAGAGCAAAAGTATATGTGGCTGGCTTCACGTTCAACTTTGTTAATGTGAAAAATGATGGTTCTAGTTTATGGTACTGTGAGATGAAACAACTGGTCAAATGCAAGTAAGTGGTATGCGTTTTTGCTCGATAACAGAAAAACACTGATGCTTTTGAGTCACTTCGGCTTACTTATGTTCAGATTTCTATGAATCTCAAAAAATAATTCCCAGATCACACAGTAGTTAGGTTAAATCAACGGGATTCATCTTATTGGTTAAGCTATCACTTTTCTCTCGTTCATTTTCCGTGATTTACTACCTTGTTTATTTCAATTACTTTCTCATGAGATGTAGGTTGTGGTTGATCCTAACAGATTGCTCGGACAGATAATATGTTTTTTAAATTACATGCAATAGTTACCGAACAAATCTCTGTTTAATACAACTTTTTTTTTCCGTGCAGAAATGCTGTGACGATCAGTGCCGATGGAAAAATTGCTATTTTCGATCCTAAATTGAAACACACGCATGGATCTGAGATTCCACGACTTTTGAAATGCCCCCCTGGCAAAGGTTGTCTACTCAAAGAGGATGGAAGAGTGGAATCCTTTTGGTTACTACACGGTGTTGTAAACGGAAGAGACCATGAGCGGCATCTTTTCTATCATAATAATAGATATATTCTAAGAAACTTCAATCTTGATAACGACACTTCCATCTGGTCATGTCGGGCTAAAGGTTGCCGAATGACTGTCGAGGTTTCCGGTGTTTTCAAAAAGATTTATCAAATTCAAGGGTTTCATAGCCATCCAGATGTATCATCTCGTGAAATTGAAGATGCGTTAAAAGCAAACAAAGTTAAATCAAACTCAGAGGATGTGATAACTCCATTTCGTGAGAATAAAGCTCAGGACTGGCAGAATAAAAATACAAAGATTATAACCAAGTTGGCAATCCCTCAAATCTACACTATATTAGCAGAGGAAGACTCGGATCGCAATTTCGCGGTTTGTGGAGCAAGAGGAAATAGATACAAAATTCTTTATCTTGGGTACTATTATAAATACTATTTAAGAGCACCAGGCGGATTTACATATTGGAAGTGCATATGGGAGAATATACACAACTGCATGGCGATGATTGCCATTTCTAACGATGGCAAGCGAGCTACCAAGTATGGTCAAATTGAACACAATCATCCTACAAAATATGCTCCCATATTTGATTACGACCTTAAACAATACTCAGTCAGGAAGGTTCCCTGTGATACTTTGGATCACATGTTGCTTCTTTCCCGCGATTGTATTTATTTTCGCAGCAGATCCCTACTGTATCGTCATAACATCTACAACCTTCAACTTATCATCAACGATGTGGAAACTAGATGGTCTTGTGTAAAAGTAGACCTTCAGAGGAAGCAATGTCCTGCGCAGTTGATCATTCACGGACAGTTCGAGACATTTCTGCAGAAGGGTGAACATTGTCATTCTCCATTCACAGGAAAAGAAATCAAATGCGTTAAGCAAGGCAATCAGCTAGAGCTATCTGCTCTGAACAATGATAAGAAATTGTCAACTGAAAATACGGAAGACACATCAAGTTCGGGAATTTCGGAAAATTTACTGAGCATGTTGAAAAAGCAGCTGTTTTCCTATCCTGTTGGTAGAGGCATTATGTGGGATTCGTTTGAACAGAGGCACCATCCGTTTTTCTTACTAACAGACAATACTAAAACAAGAGATAATCCGAATAAGGTGTTTTATAAACATTATCGATACTCATTTGCATCGATTGACGAGTACGGAACTAGTCAGTGGATTTGCTGTCAACTTCTAGATACAAATACGATACAGGGCACATGTACGGCTCATTTGATAATTGAGGGTGTATTCCAGCGCGTATCGTTCAAAGGGATTCATAATCACGAAAGAATTCCTGAACCTATTGTAGAGTTTTTGTGCAGTGGCGCGGAATAGAATTGTGGTATCTGTTCGTTTGTATGTATTTGTTTTATCGATCAATTCCAAAAGAAAAACAGAATATTTTAATAAAATTGACGGTATAAATTATTCACATGAAAAGAAAGCTTGAAGGTATAAACGTGGAGGACACTTTCTGCAGAGAAAACAATTCTAAGGAAAACTTCAAAACTATCGTTATTAGCCTGACAAACTCTTACAAGTTGATCGCAAAATTCAACATAAAGAAAACAACTGAAACTATTGGTTTTTTCTGCGGTCATTTTATATTCTACCTTTATCATTTACCATATTTTGTGGTAAAGCCGGAAAATAAACCACTGTGAACAATTTGATGGAATCGTAAGATTTCACTATTTATGACGGAACATTTTTCGCATTAAATAATTAGTTTTCACTAGAAAATCAATGTGATTTCATTTTCTCAACTACGACACAACACCTTTCAATCATTCTAACATAGACCCAAAAACTCACGTGGTAATAGAATCAGACTTAGAGTGTGTGTGATTCAATATGTGATTCTAGTGTACGCAAACCACATTAGTAACGTGCCTTTTAATATTATTTGAATAAAAAGCTGAAACAATAAAATAGTTCAACCAATGCTGTACGTAAACTTGCAAAATCCTACCTGTAGGGATATCCTTGCGCCTTCGATCGGAAGATCGAAAGAATTAGCGAGAAAAACACGGCCACCAACACCAACCCGACGATAGCCGTGATTTTCCCCTTTCTTGCATCGGTTTGCCAGCCTGATTCCGTTAGCAATACCATACCGACAACGATCATCGCATCTGTGAATGATAATCCAATAAGTTTACTTCTTCGAAGTATAAAACAAACTCATCAACTACCATGGAATAACTTTTGTTCAACCTATCGTTGAAAATGACATGAAATTATGTGACTAGCATGATTTTATACTTACTCAAAAACATAACGATATACGTTTCAATCACCAACTGTCCTTGCGACGACCCATGAATATACGCTATACCTCCGTTTTGGCTTTTGTGGACAAACGGCGGGCTTCTGATGTGATTCCACATCTGACCGGACACCATAGCAAGGCAAAATATGACTGCCAAAAATCCCCACATTTGCTTGTTATACAAAAAGTCCAGGTTATTCCTGCGCAGATATAGGAAACTACCGACAAACGCTGTCAGCATGAGAATAGCCACGGTAGCTGAATAATTCGGTGGACGGAAGATTCTAATTTGGATATCAGTTCGTTCCTGAATCCACTTGCCAATAACTTCTGCAGAAACACCCACTCGCTGAATGTCCATTGTATCTGCGGGTTTTGGTTTGCCTTTAGCCGGGAAATGAATAAATACCGGAGCTGTGTTCAAGCGAAGCATTTGAAAAACGTCCGAGCCCTCATCGAAATCAACCATGGCGAAGAAAAGCTTATTAGAGTAAGTTTGTGAGTAACGGTAAGAATTGGCAACTATCGTATATTCGTCGTGTGCATGCCGGCAAATCACACACTGCCGGGCCGGTGCCATCGCGGTGAACATGATGACGACCGAGTAATTCCGAGGAACCGATTTTACGAAATCTCGAAAACGATTTCCGTTGAAACGCATTACCGGTCTTTTTGCATTCATTTCCAGTAGTTGCTGCACTTTTTCTGAGAGTGGCTGAGCCTAAAATTGAAGAATTTTGACATTTAATGAATGGTAAAATTTTGGTAGACGTGGAAGATGGCTTCAACAAACGCAAATATTTCTACACAAAATTATACACTTACCCCTCGACTTTTTCCTTGACTTTGGACATGGTGGAACAGACACAACGAGATTGCAATCAGAATTGCAATTTTTATCAGAATTCTCATCTTACTTATTGATTATTTTTTCGAGCAATCTTATTTTTCGGTACAGCTCGCAGACGATAGTTCATCGCCAAAACAGGAACAGCAGAACAGAACAGTTACTGTTTAGATTTGACGTTTACAGTGACGTGTACCAGATTTGTGGGTCCTCCGCACTTAACTCTCGTGTGAAACGACGAAATGGTGTGTGCAAAAGTAAATTAACCGTGTAACGGCTGTGTGCTTCGCTCATGCAAGATAACACAAAATGAGTTTAAATTAGCTTATTTGAGAAGTTAAAAAGAAAAGGGGGTCAAAAAATTCGAAAAATTCGCTCTTTTAACCAAATGGAGTTTTGACAACTGAGAATGGTCCATAGTAAGGTTATCTGTCGTCAGTGAGCGCGATTCCACTTGGTTGTCCTTTTTTTTTGCAAGCCAAAACATCTTGGGATTGAGGGACGAAAAAAAAGCTTATTTGAGGAGAACCTCCATAAAATTATTTAGTCCCTAGATAAGTAATGTCGCTGGCGTCGCTGGATTTTTAAAGGTTATGTATAGAGTTGATTTGCTTGGGAACGTAACGTCAAACGTCGTTACTCTGAACGGAATCACCTAGCCTCTATTTATTTTTTATTGAAGGCTCGAATACACACAGGGCGTAATGATGCCTTCTCCATATAAATTAGAAGGCGTAATCGCGCCTTACGTTGGCTGCGTACTGGACTGCCTTCCGTGTAGACGTATCGTGCCTTCCACACCGTCTTGTATTGCCTTCTTTTGGTGAAGGTGCTGGCAGCGCCGTGTTGTATCATTTCCCGCCTGCTGGTGATTTTGGTGCTGGTGCTGCCTTATTTGTTCTTCCAACAAACATAAACAAACATGAATTGGGTGGCATGGCGACAAGAAGGTTAGCACACGGTGGTGTTCGAGACGCCGTGATTGCACCTTCCGTGTAGACGAGCGGAAGGTGGTAGATGCTAGAAGGCACATCAGAAGGTTTCAAGAAGGTACTGACAATTTTCGTCAGGAAGGCGTTGTCACGTCGTGTGTGTATTCGGGCCTTTATTATCCAGAAATATCAGACGGGTGGAATTCAAAAAATCATTTGAGATACTCGATGCACTGATAATTTACGTTAAATTATATGATTCGCTATGCACACTGGTAAAAAATCTTTTATCAATGAAAAATTTTGCATTTATATTTTGAGCTCGATTTTTAGTAGTAATTGTCGATAATTTACAGCATGAATTCAAGCGCATATGTGAAAGAAAATCATCCATGGCAGCCCAATTAGGGAAACCATATCCAGCTTTCCACGAGCGGTAATGGCGGACAGTGCACGCAGCCCATTTTGACGTTTTCTGTAGGTCAGATAATTTTCAATCGCTGTAACTGAGTGAAAAACATAACAAAATTGCAACGTAGCATAGCAACTTTAAATAACAAAACCGTAGAGCTGACTAAATTTGGTACCTAAAGTCTTTTTGCTAAGACTGTTCCTTTTCGAGTGTGATTAGTATAAATTCGAGTCATTAATTGAAATTGCGCGTCGCACTATAGTCGGCCATTTTGTTTGAGGATTGCTAGCAGTAGTAACATAGAAATGCTAACGCGATCGCAAGGGTCAGCGTCTTCAACTTTGGGGGCGCCCGAAATTCAGAAGCCCAGTTCTCAAAAAAAGGTGGGAAAAATAGTAACCAAACAACCGGCTCAATAGAAACAGAAGAAAATCCTTCAGACATCTTTTACTTGGAACCAGTTGACTTCAACAGTGGGGCTCCAACCACATCCCTGTCACGAACGTCATCCCCATACATTTCGCTTGAAGCCGTTTTTCTCTGGCTCTCTGGCTCGATTATATGTTAAAAGGCTGTCAGTGCTTGCGAAACAGCCGATTAAGCACCGTCCGTGCGAGATCAACTGTTGCTGCAAGTGGGGTGAAGAAATGCAGAAAGCGAAAAACGATTGTTTTGTTTTGAACGTTTTTAGATTTTGCGCAGGACATAAATGGTCACGTTCAAACATGTTTCAACACGTTCCGAATAGCCCTACATTCGATGTAGTTAGAAGCACGCAAAAAATACATACAGTAACACATGCGGCACAATGAACGGAGCTTATGACCATATTTCCAACAGTAGCGCCATCATCATCGGCGGCGGCTTCAGGAAACTGTTGCTATGACATCGGTCTGGCTCCAACACACCCACTCGCAGTAGGAAAACTACTGCAAGAGATGGGTCTAAAAGACTGCAAGGAGATAACAAAAATCGGACGTTTCAGATTTAAGGTGCAATTAAACAGAAAAGAAGATTACACAAAACTTCAAAAAACGCGTCTTAAGGATTCAAACTTGAAAATATTCTTACCAAGCTTCAGGAAAGAGACCATTTGTTTCGTTCCAGGAATTCCACTTGATTTTGGCGAAGACGAGTTGTTTGAGAATACGTTCTCAGAATTTCAGGTGAAGTGTGTTGAAAGGATGAAGAGAAGAAACCCACAGGGAAAATTAATCAACACAACAAATCTGAAAATAACGGTTCAAGGGAAAAACGTTCCAAGAATGTTCAGAATTTTCGGTTGTGCATTCAGAACGGAACTGTACATTTTTCCAGTTAAGCAGTGTTCCAAGTGCTGGAAACTTGGGCACAAAGCAAGCACCTGCAGAGGTAAACCAAAATGCAGTAATTGCGGAAAAGAACATAATCTACATGAGGAGTGCAAAAGTGAACCGCGCTGCAAAAAGTGTAACAACGGCCATAATGCTTCCAAACGCGATTGCCCGGAAAGAGTCAAAAGAGAGAAAATAGTGAGAGAGATGCTGAGATCAAAAACTACCTATGCGGAAGCCGCCAAAAACCTTTTTTCAACACCGAACCCGTACGAGCTACTACAGAGAGATGCAGTACCAATGCAAAATTCATACGAGTGGCCAAACAATTAGACATACAGAAGAAATACCAAAAACAGAGACACAAAAAGAGCGGAAGATAATACAATGATACAATCTGTGCAAAAAGAAAATAACCAAATAAATGAGTCACCGACAGCCTATTTGACTAACCCACATAGAGCGACAGAACTTGAGATGTTCATTTCCCAGCTTAGAAAGGACTTACAAAAACACTTCCAGGCTAAGCCATGGTTGGAACCGCTTATAAACCTTCGAGACAATCTAAAAATAAAACTAAACACATCTCGTACAGATATTGAAACAGATCACTTACTAATTGAAATTTTCTCCGAAATAAACCAAATTGTCGAATCACAAACAATGCCGAATAATACCGAGAACGGCATTAGAAATTTCGGAACAAATGGAGAACAAAGTTTTTAAAATACTACGACACAACATAGAAAGTATGAGACCAATGGAGAAAAGAGAAGAACTTTTTACGACACTGATTGAAAACAACATAAGCATAGCCATGCTACAAGAAATATGGTTGAAAGAGGATGAACTTTTTACGTTCAAAGCAAACAAACTAATATCTAAGAGGAGGAAAGAAGGTTACGGAGGAGTCGGTATTCTGCTTAAAAATGGAATACAATACGAAGAACTTACACTTCCAAATATGGAGACAATTGATGCAATAGCAGTCAAAATTATGCAGCCTAATGGTTTCCATTTCAAAAAATTGAATGTCTTGTCAGTTTACATTCCTCCAAACAACACACTCACTGCAAAAGTTCGAGACGAACTAGATGACTTTTTTGGATACATAGAAAGCCTAGAAGATGAATGTATAATATGTGCGGATTTTAATGCACACTATAACTCGTGGAGTCCAGCCTTCCCCGAATGCAGTCGAGGCAGACTATTAGCAAAACTCATAGGAGACGGAAAGTTACTGGTGTTGAATGATGGCTCGGCAACAATGATTCCAACTCCGGGGAGGAAGGAATCGGCAATTGATGTGACTTTAACGACGGCAGGGATAGCTTCCAAAGCTACATGGAAAGTAGGGGAAGAAATAGGCGGAAAGCACTTATGTGTGTGGATCACCCTAGAAGGTAACACGCCAATTGTCAAAGCAAAAATTAAGAGATTAAACAAAGAAAAGGTAGTTGAAAAGATTAACAGCATTAGACCTCAGTTCATATATGACCCACATGAAATGATAGAAATTTTTGCCGAAGCAGTCCGAGATGCGACTATTGTAGTCAAAAATAAAAAGGCAAATTTTCTTAAAACTTGGTGGACGGCTAAGATAAACAGCCTATACTAAAACAAAAGAGAAGCGCTCAGGGACTACATCAAAAATCAAACAAGAACCAATTTCATAATACTACAAAGAGAAAGAGCTTTACTCAAAAGAGAAATCCGAAGTGCCAGAAGAAAATACACGAAGGAACTCTCTGAACGCATAGACGAGTCGACTCCATCACGTTGTCTATGGAACATTATCAAAGGAATAGATACGTCCCTTTCTGGAGAACACAGAACCAAGACAGTCCTATCAACAGAAAAAGCTAGAGCATTTATGGATTACTACTTTAAAGATAAATACCAAGATGTAGAAGAACCGCTGGTTGCCACACCAAGAGATCTGTCGGGATATGAAATGGCCATTAAAGACGATGAACTGCTTAATATACTGAAAACTAGGAAATCCTTCTCGGCCCCAGGGAGCAATAAGATGTCTTAGGGCATCCTTAACAGTGCGCTTCTATACCCCGTTTGGTAGCGCTCTATCATCACTTCATTCCGTACCGGTCGCTGCTAAACGCGCTAGAGAAATAGTAGCCGGGCCTCCGGGAAGCATCGCGCTCTTGAATTTGGCAGCCCGTTAACAGCGCTGCTAAAGGTTTATGCTGGATGAAACGTCAAACAGAGACGATAGCAACGACCGGTGTTAAAACGGGTGAGTGCGTGAAATAGCTGCGCTGTACACAGTCGCCATAACAACCTAAATAGTAGCGCACTGTTAAGGATGCCCTTATTGGATTCTTAAAAAACTAAAACCAGGGATGCAGCTAAAAATATGCGAAGGGCTTAGTCGTGTTTTCGTTGAAGAAAGTATCCCAGATAGATGGCGAGAAACACTAGTAACACCTATACCGTAGACAGACGCCCAAGCTGAGTTCCAAACTTGTGTAAAGTTTTTTGTAGTAGCAATCTGTAACCAGATAGATAGCGCTACCAGTATCGCCAGCCTCGTGCACCAGCGAAAAAAAATATATTGTAGCGATAAGGTCACCTGGCGGCGCTAGTGTACAAGTGATTCATAACACAATTTACTTTGAAAATCTACACGGAAATTTTGATAAATGTTGTGCTTGCTTGGACGTCTGTCTGCGCCTATACCTAAAAAAAATGCTGATCCAAATTTGCCAAATTCTCGGCGTCCGATATTATTGATGAATGTAGAGTTGAAGCTCATAAATGCAGTTATTAAAAACTGTCTTGCAGAGATAGCTGAGATTAATCACCTTATACCAACACTATCCTTCGGCTTTAGAAAACATGTATCAGCATCATCATGCATCAATTACCTGGTAAACACGATACACGAAGCTAAAGACCATGAACAAGAGTGTTGCGTAGCTTTCTTGGACCTACAAATGGCGTACGATAGTGTTAACACCAACCTACTGCTTACAACACTCAGAGAGTGCCACAGAAGATACTCTCATGGTTGTATGAGTACATGCGAAGGCGAGTTATGGTACTAGAATCGGAAGAAGGCAGAATAGAAATGGAAGTTAGTGAAGGTTTACCCCAAGGGTCCCCACTACTTTTCAATTTATACACCGCAAAGTTGCATGAAATGTCCAATGAAAAATGCGAATTGGTACAATTCGCAGACGATTTCACTGTTATCGCCAAAGGAAGAACCATTGAAGAGGCAACAATTGCATGGAACAACTTTCTAGTTACCCTGTTCAGCAACTTAAGGAAGTTGAATCTACGATAAACGTTAACAAATGTGCGGACATTCCATTCACTAACAAGAATGGCGATCATATTCGCGTTCAGGTTTAAGGGGAGAGAATTGAAATAGTCAACACGCACAAATATTTAGGATACACCATAGACAAGTGTCTTAAACACCGAAAGCATATCGAAAATATACGAGATAACGCGACGAAAAAATTGGGACACCTAAAAATGCTAGGCAGGTGTACTGGAAGTTCAAATCCTGCGACACTGTTAAGAATAGGAAATGCATTAGTACGAAGCCGTTTGGACTATGGTGCGTCAATATATGGTATTGCAGCAGAGTCGAATTTGGAAAAACTACAGGTTGTGCAGAATTCGTATGTTAGAAATGCAATGGGATATCTGCGAAGCACGCCAATTCATGTCATGCTAGCGGAATCAGGCCAGCTTCCCATGAAGCTCCGAATTGAGGCATTGACAAAAAAAGACATAATTAGAACCATATATTATAGAACGCCAAATCAAAAATTTATAAGCACCACACTGAACAGGGAGATCTCAAACGGTTCTTATTTATCGACCCTAGCGGAAAAGCATTCGGATCTTATTTATCAGATACACCCCTCAGATAAAGATATAAAAAGCAAAACAAGAATGAAATATTTTGAAACAATAGATATGAAAAAAAAAAATCAAAAAAAATTTAGCTGTGACAAGAAAAAGGAAGATGAGAGCGATGCTTTCTGGAAGGCCATTTTCCATGACGCTATGCAACATACTTATCACGGATACAAACGTATCTTCACGGATGCTTCTAAAACCCCATCTGGAGTAGCGTTTGCCATATACGATGAAACAGATAAAACATTTTTAACCGAAAAAATCCATGATAATTTCAGTATAACAAACGCGGAAATCTTGGCAATACAGAAAGCAATTGAAACGTGTAAGCAAAAAATGTACAAAAAAACAGTGATACTCACGGACTCCAGAAGCGCATGCGAGATGCTCCTGAACAAAAAAGCGCTAACAGAGAACTACATAGCATGGGAAACATATAAAGACCTGCAAGAAGCACAGAGAAACAGTATTAAAATACAATGGCTACCGAGCCACAGAGGAATTCGAGGTAACGAACACAAACTTTCTTTAACGGAATAACAATGAATGATGCCATGATACTAAGTCAAAAAGAAATATGGGAAGACTGGACAAGAATTTATAAGACAAAATCACTATAGAAAGGAAAATGGCACTACAGAATAATGGAGAGTCCAAATAAAAAGATTTGGTTCAAAACACTAGCTCTAAATCCTAAAACAAATAAAAGTCCTGAGCAGAATTCGCAGTGGGCACACACTGACTAAAAGTAAAAGAGCACAATGGGTTATCGAAATAGACCAAATGTGCGACTTTTGCGATGAAATCGAAAACTTACACCACATACTTTACGATTGCGCCAAATATAATACAACACGGATCAATTTTCCAGTCTTGGAATATATGAAGCCCCTAGAATGTATATTAGAAGAAAAATGTGAAGAAAGCATGGTACAAATAATAGAATTCTTACATGAAATAAACATGAAAATTTAAAATAAAAGAGAACCTAACATCGAAAAACATGAACAAACGGAAATCTTGGCGAGATGGACCAACCATGGTCTCAGCCACTGTCAAACGACACAAACAAAGAAAAAAAAAATAACAAAACGCCCAATGTTTGACAAAGTTGCTATGCTACGTTACGACGTTGTTGGGCTGCGTGCACTGTCCGCCATGACCGCTCGTGTAAAGCTGGATACAAACATGAACTGTTTCACGATTCGGTTTCACACCGTTTCACTTTCGGTGTTTTTAGTCAGCCTATACACCAGAGAGTCGCCAAGACACTCACCGTTAACGCAACTGTCAACATCAAAACGGGCGATCTGTATAATGCTAAGGTAGGACGGGAGGCAATGTACAGACCAGTAATCGGACCAGATAGCCTGTATGCCGTGTCTAATGGAAACGGCCATCGGTGCGTAAACTTTGCGGCCACCCGTTGTATGGTAGTCCGAAGTACCTTCTTCCCCCGCAAAGATATCCACAAATCCACCTGGAGATCACCCGACCAACAGACAGAGAACCAAATCGACCACGTTCTAATCGACGGCAGGTTCTTCTCCGACATCATCAACGTTCGCACCTACCGCAGTACGAATATAGATTCGGACCACTACCTAGCAGCTGTGTGCATGCGCTCAAAACTATCGACGGTGTATAACACCCGCCGAAGTCGAATGCCGCGACCAAACATTGAGCAACTGCGGGACGCCGAGGCTGCACAGGAATATGCAGGCAGAGCTACCCACGAAAGAGCAGCTTGGGGCAGCTACCCTTGAAGATGACTGGAGGAGCATCCGATCCCCATAGGTAGCACTGCTGTAGCGCTACTGGGTACAAAGGCCTCGAATCCTAGAAATGACTGGTTTGCCGGCGAATGCAAACGGTCAGTCAAGGAGAAGAATGCATTACGAGCGAGAATGCTGCAACACCGTGCGAGAGCGAAAGTGGAACGATACCGACAGGTACAAAACAGCCAAAATACGGCCCTCCAAAGGAAGAAGTGCCAGCTAGAGGACCAAGATCGCGTAGCGATGGAAGAGCTGATCCAAGCTAACGACACTCGGAAGTTCTATGAGAAGCTGAACAGCTCCCGCAAAGGCTTCGTGCCGCAAACCGATATGTGCAGGAGCTTGGACGGCAACCTCCTTACAGACGAGTGTGAGGTGATCGAAAGGTGGAAGCAGCATCTAAACGGCGATGCAGTGGAGCGCGAGGATGGTATGGCAACTGATTTTGGTGCACGAGCAGAAGACATCAGGATTCCAGCCCCCGATCTCCTGAAGGTGGAGGAGGAGATTGGCCGACTGAAAAACAATAAAGCTGCTGGAGTAGACCAACTTCCCAGCGAGCTATTGAAATACGGTGGAGAAGCACTGGCTGAAGCCGTGCACTGGGTCATTGTCAAGGTTTGGGAGGAAGAACGAGTACCGGAGGAGTGGATGGAGGAGGGGGAGGGGGGGTAGTCTGCGTAAGATCCGCAGGTCGTCTTCCACCTGATCGATCCACCTAGCCCGCTGTGCACCTCTCCGTCTCGTCCCTGGCGGATTGGTTTCAAAAACCATCTTTACCGGGCTGTCGTCCGACATCCTTACGACATGCTCAGTCCACCGCAACCTACCAATCTTAGGGTTGCGAACGACAGATGGCTCCCCAAGCAGCTCCTGCAGTGGTTCATTTGCCGTCCACCGTTGTCCACCCGCAGTCCACCGAAGATGGTACGCAACACCTTCCGCTCGAAGACCGCAAAGGCGTGTTGGTCCTCCACAAATATAGTCAATGTCTCATGTTCGTAGAGGACTGCCGATCTGATCAGCGTCTTGCAGATGGTTGACTCGGAGCGGCGACGAATTCTATTCGATCGGAGCGTCCTCCGAGACCAAAATATACACGATTACCTGCCATAATGCGCCGATTAATTTCTCTGCTGGTTTCGTTGTCAGTAGTTACGAGTGAGCCCAGGAACATGAACCCATCGACCACATCGATTTCACCACTAACTTGAACTCGAGGTGGGAGGTTAGCACTGTCTTCTCGTGAACCCCTTCCTTTCATGTATTTCGTCTTCGATGACCAGTCCAATCCGTTTGGCTTCGGCCTTTAGTCCGATGTACTTATCCGCCATTTTCACAAAGGTCCGAGCTACAATGTCGATATCGTCGGCGAAGCCAAATAGTTGAACCGACTTTTGGAATGTCGTGCCACTCGTGTTGATCCCCGCTTTTCTAATGACACCTTGCCTTTAACCTCTTCCAGTTTCGAAAGATGACCTGGGAAAACACTTTGTAGGCGGCATTCAGGACTGTGATCGCTCGATAGTTCTCGCAGTCTAGTCTTTTTGTATATGGGGCAGATAACCCCTTCTTTCCACTCCTCCGGTAGCTGTTCTGTTTCTCAGATCTCGACGATCAGCCGATGCAGCGAGCTAGCCAGTTTGTCGGGGCCCAACTTAATAAGCTCAGCTCCGATGCCGTCTTTTCCGGCCGCTTTGTTGTTCTTGAGCTGCCGGATCGCATCCTTAACTTCGCTTATTGTTGGGGGTGGCACATCTTCGTCGTTCGAGCGGGGGCCTAGTGTGGTTGGTAACGTCTCCGCCAACCACGCTCGACGCCTGGGTTCGAATCCCACCGCCGACATAGGTGTCGATGGTTGTGAGGTGGCGTGATCCACTCACAACCAACCCAACTGGTCTAGATTCAATCCTAGCCAACACCGGAGATTTTCTGAGGCGAAAAATCTCTGGGATCACGCCTTCCATCGCATGAGGAAGTAAAGCCGTTGGCGTCGGTCCGTTAATAAAACGGGTCGTTAGTTAGGGTCCTGGGTGTGGAGTCGCCTCCCTGGGCGTCGGTGATTGGCCACAACAGTGGCGGAACTAGACCGACGGAAAATAAGCGAGAATAAAAAAAAAAATCTTCGTCGTTCGTTGCACCTACCACGTCTTCTCCGCTCCTGTTGTGGTCTCCTGCTTGCACGCCATTCAGGTGCAGGTTGGTTCATATAGGGTGTGCCAATGGTATTATAGTTGTACTGGTGCCTTGCATCACTTCTTAATTTGATGTGCAAAATTGCTATGATTTTATTTACGCTACGGTTGCTAGGAAAGGGTGCTACGTCATACCAATGTTTTGGTTTTGTTTTCTTGCAGTGTAATAGTATAATCTAATGGTGTTGATTTAGGAATTCGGTAATTCATTCGCTAGAACCAAAGGTAATCACAAATTCCCAAGTGTGCAGTCTTCGTTAATGATTCTACTGACTATCAGGACGAAAAAATACTTGTTTGAGCTGCCTCCCGAAGGAACAGGCGTTTCAAAGAAAGTGAATGCAATTATTAGTCGGTAAAATGGATACGTGTATGTACGAATTTGTTCTCAAAATATATTCAGCAGGAAGATTTGTTCTATGCTGATAATGCTAGGAGAAAAACATTGAAACAGGTACTTGCCCATGAAATATTAAACAATACCGTCACGTTACAGAGGACTAATTTACTGTTCAATCTATTCTAGTGAATGCTATCTGAAACACCTGAAGAGATCAAGTTAAAAGGCATGAGGACAGTCTAGCATGAATTGTCGGGGGATGCAAATTAACAGAATCGCATTCTGATTTCATACCGAAGTTCTTTATTGTTACAAGTAATATGACCGGTGGTTTGTAGTGCTGTCAGTTTTTACGTAGCCGATAAGACCAGAACTGAAATACTGTGGCAGGAAATTCACGAGACAGCAGCTTTTACGAAACAAAACGGCAAGATAATGCTACACAAAGCAATCGTCATATCGTCGACACGCGAAAAGTTTTTCAGAAGAACAAACTGTATTAGGGAAAACTACTTGAAAATACCAATATGAAAGACGAGAGCAGAAACCAAAAGATATTATGCATTTCATCAGCAAAATAAAAAATATAAAAAGACAACTTGATGATTGTTTAAGAAATCACTCAGATCCGAAAAAATTTCGGATTTTAATCCTTAATACATTGATCGGATGTGGGTGTTATGTACAATCAAATTTGTATATCTATTGCATTTCAATGGTCGTCCCATAATAACATTAGAATAATATGTTTTATGGAAGAATCGGTTGATTTGAATATAATCAACAACAAATATAATTTGTGGCAGGACAGTTCACATCTCTAGTTTATTTGTAAAAGGCTTTATACAAACTATTGGTGAATTGAGCATGAAAATTAGAACAATTCGAACAATCTCCATAAGAGAACGTAAAACCATTTATGGTATGACGTCACAACTATTATCACGCACGTTGTTCATATTCCTTGCCAACACAATCTCACGTATACTTCTTCCACACCCTATATAAACCATACTGATTCAGGTGTTCATCGTAGTGCTGCTTCCACCTTTCGATCACCTCACGATCATCCGTCAAAATGTCTCCATTCTTATCCCTACACATTTCGGCTCGTGGGACAAAGCCTCTGCGGGATCCGTTGAGTTTTTGGTAGAACTTTCGTGTTTCGTGTGTACGGTGCAGCTGCTCGAGTTCTTCACATTCCTCCTCTTCTTGGCGACGCTTTTTTCCTTGAAGAGTTGGACTTGCTGCCTCCGTTTCAGTCTATATCGCTCCACATTCTGACGGGTGGGTTCTTAAAGGGTGTCCATATCAAAATGGGTATTCTGAAATGAAAGAAATATTTAAAGTAAGACACACGTTATTTACTAAGATTCTAGTATAACTTTGAGTCATTTGAGACACTTATAGTAACGTGAACAGGTTGGGTTACCGAGTCTAATTTTCGCTTTTTATCCCTTAAGGCCCATTCTTCCTTCAACCTCTCTTCATCCTGAACAGGGAAGGCTTCATGAACCCTGCGTTTCATGCTTTTAACCGTCCATCCATCGTTGAATCCCAAAACAACCTCTTCATCGTCGTTCTCACTCAAAACCTGCCGATTCGTTTTAACGCTCACGCTCGCCGGTACGCTAAACTGACCATTTGAGCCCGAAGGCAGCTCCCTTATCGGACTTATTGAGCTCGGTCGAGGAAAAGCCTCGCTATCTAAAATGATTTTCGCGGAACGATCATCAATAACAGGTTTAGAAACTCGATCACCTTTCTTCAAGTCCCCTAGTTTACTAAGAGAAGTGTCAGCAACAATCTGATCTAACTGCCGCTTTATTCTCCGTTGATTTTTTGTCAGAATTACCGAATAGTTCCTTTCCCCCAAAACTTCCTCAATCACTGCTTTCGTCCTGCGTGATTAGGATCCGTGTAGTCTCTGACTAGGACATTATCCCCACGCTGAAAACTATTGGATCTGATACCTTTATGATACACACGTTGCTTTGCTTGTGCTCGCTGGAGATTCTTCCTGAGGGCGGCTGAGTCACTAACTTGTGATTTACAAGGGATCAATCTGTCAAAGTTGGTAATCAACTCTCGACCTAGCATGGCAGCAGCGGGTGAAATTTTGGAGGAACAATGTGGAGTCTTACGGTATTCCCAAACCCAAACTTCGTATGGGTTTTTCGATCGCTTTTCTAATAACGTCTTTTTTAAAGATGCTTTAAAAGTTTTGACAAAGTTCTCTGCAGCACCATTAGTAGCTGGATGACCTGGAGCTGTTGGACAGTGCCTGATACCATTAGCCATCAAAAACGATTGAAATTTGCCCGCGGTAAACTGCGTGCCATTATCACTAACTACAGTGTCCACCAACCCAAACCGGGCAATGCATTCCATTGTACGCTCGATCGTGAAATTGGCTGTGATAGATGTAGTTGGAAACACTTCTGGCCACTTAGTCAGTGCATCGACGATTATCAATTACCAAAGACCATTTACTGGACCCGCGTAATCCATATGAAGTTTTGACCACTTACGTTCTGGTACCGGCCATGGAACTAGCTTCGATAATGCTGGAGAAGGCTGTTCCTGCAAACAATATTGACACTCGCGAGCCTTTTCTTCGACGTCCTTATCTAGACCAGGCCACCACACGTACGCCCTGGCCAACCCTTTCATTTTAACCATACCCAAATGTGATGCATGAAGTTCTTGAAGAACCTTGGGTTCTAGAGAAGACGGGACAACTACCCTAAAACCTCTCATCAAAATATCATCCTCAACCGACAACTCGTTAAAAATCCTGCCGTATACCGAACTGTCGTCTCCCTCAAGATCCTTTTTACAACCCCTTAGGAACGCTTGATTCTCGCCATCCAAGATTTCACTGTCTCCGGTCCATTTTCGCTTCTTACTGCATTGAAAAAAAGTCGCCTCTCCTTATGAACCACCGTGGTGGGCGTGAAATGCGTCGATAACAGCTTGCACAAGTCCTCGTACGATTTCGTTGATGGCAATTCCGCTCAGATCACGCAGTAGCTTGTATATTCTCGCTTCAAAACAGTTCACCAGAACCGGCACTTTGCTTACGGCCGGGACCTTTGCCGACTTGTAAAACTCCTCGAGTTGTTCCCGAAACAGCTGCCATTCCTCCTCCTCCGGTATAAATTTGTGGAACGAAAATCCAGAAGACGCCATGTTTACTCGTTCTTTTCTCACGATCTCGTCGCCATTTTGTAATGTCACATCAACGCAGTAAAACAACTACTCGGTTTAAGAGTCAGAAACGGAATGAATTAGAGGTGGGCAATCCACTCACGAACTGATCTAAAGAGCTGGTTCTTCAAAGTGAGTGAGTGATCTATCGCTCTTTTTTAAAGAGCGGTAACTCACCCCTTACTTCAAGCAAAAAGCTGAAGCTGATTTTGTTGGTCAGACACCGCAAGCGAGAGCCATATGAATGTTTTACACCCCAAGCGCAACGCGGCGTGCGACACTGCAATAGAACTCCCAGAAAATAGCTGCCTGCTCTCCTATGCATAACCATCCACCCGCCGCGGGAATTAGAAATAAAATCTACTTGCCACAGTTCACACACATCACACGGGCAGGCTAACGCCGGGACGCAAACGAAAAGTGGAACGAAAAGAGCGAAAGAACTGGTTCACTGATCTTTTGAATCTATATGCAGACAACCCGCTCCCGAGCTGATCAGAAAATCAGTTCTTTAAAAGATCGAAATCTTCTGATCGCGAGCGGATTGCCTGCGAGCTGAACAAAAGAGCCATCGGAAGAACCAGTTCTTCTGAGACCGAAAGATTTCGCTCTTTCAAAGAACTGAATCTTTTGATCAGCCTGCGAGCGGATTGCCAGATCAGTGAATCAGTTCTTTCGTTCTTTTCGTTCCACATCCATTCGTGTGCGTAGCATTGGGCGATACGACGGAGAGTATCGATACTTCAGTATCGATACCCGAAGAACCAAAAGTATCGAGATACTCAAAATATCGGTCAAAAAGTATCGATACCAGAAGTATCGATACTATAGCTGAGATCATTTTTTGAATTTTTGATAAATACATTTACTCAGGGTGGCCACTCTACCGGAAAAACGGGAAAAGCGGGAAAAAGCCGGGAATTTTAAATCCCCGGAAAAAAAAATACGGGAAATTAGGCTTCACGCCGGGAAAATCATCCTCCTTCATGTTTGCCGCTTTATTTGTTCAACAGTTTCTGAAGAAATGTCAACATGAGACCCTGTTTATTTTATGTTTACCTAACTGGCATGATTCTGCCGGATAGGGGAAAGCTGGTTGTTGGTTTCAGTTAAAGTCGACAGCGGCTTCGCAGCAAGATCTGCGTCAAATAAAATCAGGCTTGATCAGGTGGCTAAATTTACTGTTCCGTAACATATATTGTCAGATTTTAAAGAAGTCAAAAGGTTATCAGCGTCGCGGGAGGCGTATTGAAACTTTTTGTGAATAGTGTTCGACATCGCATCGGGGAGAATCCGGTCCAAAGGCAAATAGGACCGGAAACTTCGAGTCTCGATTTTATTTCGAACCGGACCGGAACGGAGCTACCCGGTTTGTACTTCCCGATTTTTGGTATGATTTTAACCACAAGCAGCAAAAAGCAACAAAAAAAAATTTTTCATTCTGTGTTGGACCTTTTGACTATTTGATTTTGTTGGGGAAAGACGCCACCTTGAAGAGCTATTTGTTAAAGATTTCTCAGATTTTTTCTATATCAAAAACAAACAGTAGCTAAATTTTTTTTTTCAATTGTTTATTCAGAGTGTCAGTTGAATTTATTTTACGGACCATGAGAAAATTTCTTATACATTACATTGACCCCAGCTCGAAAATTTTAAAGTCCCAGGATCGAAGTTTTTCGAAAAAAAAATTGTTTCGAAATAACAGATCTCAACGTTTCATGCATTTTGCAAAATGCATCTTGACAGTTTCATGTGCATTTTTTTCATTGGTCACTCTGAGGCTCTGCTTCTCAAAGTCCGCTTGAAGTTTTGCCTGAGGACATTTTTCTAGAAGACAAAAACTCTATGCCCCAACTCTTGAATTTATCCCACGCATTTCATTGGCATCCTGATACAGAAGCACTGCAAGCTCGAGAGAAGGTTGACAGAGAAAGATGCAGAAGGAAGCAAAAAAGCGCGAGAAGGCAAAGATTGTCAACGATTTGGAGATAAAGAGGGCGAAAATTGTGCAGCAGATCACCATGAAGGTACTTGATAAAGTCGACAAACAGCTAAACACGATGAAGGAGGAATGTTTTTCATAGTTTTGTAACACTATTTTTGCAAGGCACAAATAAGCATGTGAAAATTGATTTTTTTCTCATATGTTTTAAAAATAAAACACCGAGAAATTTCACTAAATATCATCGGGAAAACCGGGAAATTGAAAATTGATATTGAGTGGCCACCCTGAATTTACTGAAAACCAGTATTCGATTCAGTGATTCGCGAAAATACAGCAAAACTATTTGCTGAACAGAAAACAGTAAATGAAAGGTTGCTGGAATCCAGCAAAAGAATTGATATGTAAAAAAATTTACGTCAAGCTGTCATTAGTAAAACGCGCCAAATCGCTGTGCAGCTGGTACTGGATCATCGCTAAGCTCCTGATAGCGAATATGGGACCATAGCTAAGTCCTTGTTGGACTAGATGAACTTAAAAGTTGAAATGATAATCATACATCTCTAGTTCAACATTAATTTGACTATGATCCGATGGGCGGATGGAATCTGGTGCCTGACGGAAACATGGTTCCCTTGAATTAACTGGTTAACCAGCAAATTGATTTATGCTTTGCTGAATGAACAGCAAATTGTCATAGCTGACAACCAGCAAGTTGTATTTTGTTTTACCGAACATGCAGCAAACGACCTGTCACTTTTATGCAATTGAGCATTACTGAATAATTAGCAAATTTCATTTTGCTGAACAGATTGCTGGAAGCACAGCACACCAAAAATCAGCAAAATTTTGGTGGTTTCCAGCAATGAAAATTTGATGTGCCGACTTTTTGTTGTTTTTCTGGTATCTATCCGCATTCTCTAGAGCAGCATGAATCAAATGACTTCACAAACAAATACATACAGGTAATGCAGAAATTCTGAGCTTTGGCAAACAAATGAATTAAACAACTTATATCTTCAAGATTTGTATTCACTGGCCCAATGGGCTGTGAAGCCCATTTGTTGTATAAATTATTGACACACTTCCATATTAATTGATGAGTAAGTTGATGACATAAAAAAGTTAGATATGTCAGCGAAAATAAGATAGTGAAGTCTACCGCTGAATTTTTCTAACTAATAAATATTGCAATTTTTTTTTTCACTTGTACTCTAACTTGTGTCGACGGAAAGCATGAGTTAGTTTCCGCTTGCAAATATTCGATCTGAACAGTGTAACCAGAAAACTTATATTTGTTTTTAAAATACAGTCAAATTTCGCTCGTTGGGCTATGTTTAGTTGGGCTACGTTTTAGTTGGGCTCCCGCTCGTTGGGTTATAGCCCAACTAAATCGAAGCCAAACATCATTTCTGATAACGTTGAATTTCGTTTGAGGGGTTTGTGGATGCATTTTAACGCAGAAAGTAAAATTAATTGAAATAAAAACGAATGAAGCTGAGTATAAATGTAAACAAACAATATTTTAATCAATTGTCAGAGAAACAATATAAGTTTTGTGCCTTAATAATGCAACGTAGAGCTATGCCTATTTTTGAAAGTATTTGAGAACACGTTATTATTGAGCACTCCTTTTTGGCTTTAAATTTGTGGCTTAAGTAAAACAAATTTCGAATTTGGCCCTATGCTGCGTTTGGCTCAGATTTTGACAGTTCGTTTGGCTCACAACATTCTCTCTATCTATTTCTCCATCTAAAGCCTGTAGTACACTCTTTGTCTAATGGTCAAATTTTTGACCTTCTGACATAATGGTCAAATTTATTTGACATCATGGTTGTTGTTTGCCCGTGTTTGCCTCATGTTAAAATTGGAGAGTGACAAATAATTATCTTCGACCAAATTTTTTTTTTGTCAAAAAGTGCCAAATATTTGACGCTTGGTCAAAGAGTGTAATACAGGCTTAAGTTTTGCTAGTGCAAATAGACTTGTGCGATACTTATACTGACAGTGGCAGCTTTTCAGTGGTTCCAGCTCGTATCAACTAGCTGGCATCTCCATCCGATTTGCTTCGCTTTATCGCAGCCAACATCGCAGCGGTTCTACGATGTGTGGGCTCCACTGACGATGACAGACAGCATAACATAGCGTATCAAAAGTGGCGGTGATCTCGTGTACACATTGAGATGTTAGCCCTTGTAACATGTCAGCTAGCTGGTCCGTATGCATAAAATAATATCGATACAAATATCGCGGTTTTCAGTATCGATACGGTCGAGTATCGGACGCTTGTGTATCGATCCAAAAAATCGAAATATCGTCTCAAAAGCATCGATATTTCCGATACCGATACAATATCGCCCATTGCTACGTGTGCGTACTCGGCGTTAGTCAACCCGTGTACCTGTGTATGGACTGTTGCAAGTTGTTTTTTTTGCATGCTCTTGCGGCTGGCTGGGTGATGAGAAATGCAAGTCATGCATCTCAGGGCAGACGTTTGGTGGCAGCTTGTTTCTGGGAGTTCTATTGTAATTTTGCGCGCGACTTTGCGCTTGGCATATCGGGTGTAAAGCTTTCACCTGGCTCTCGCTTGCGGTGTCTGATAATTAGCTACATTGATAAAAACTAAAAATTATGTAGGACCGAAAAGAGCGAGTGAGCTGTTAAAAAGAACTAGTTCAGCTTAGTGAGTGGAACCGCTCTGATCCGCTCACTATAGTGAACCATTTTTCCCACCTCTAGAATGAATTCAATGAATGTTTATTTAACAACCTAAGCTTACAAGCTGCTTATGTACTAGTGTTAGTGAGAACGACCGTAAGGTAATGATCCCAATTCGGTTTATTCGCGTTGAAAGATATTTCGAAGGCTGTTCGCACCTACGTGAACTCTCGTATGTAATTGTCAAAATGTGCGTGAAGACAAAAGCAAAAATATTTCCTTCTTTCTTTTTCGCACGCAGAAACCAAACAAATATCAGCAACACCGTCAACGCGAATACACGACAAACAGGCACTTAGTTCTCAACTTAAACAACCTCGCACTGACCGGCTGTCCCGACCAGTAAAGTTATGCAGTGCTATGTTTTCGAAGTTGCGTGGATTGAGTTCATCATATATGATCCTGTCACAGCCGTGAAAGCCTAACGATCTGCAGTACCATGTACACCATGCACCGAGTTTCCAATCGTAGTCCTTATTTCGTCGCCTAGGTCTGTGGCCGATTGTTCCGATCCGTATTTACTTCTTTGACATTCGCAATTGGGCTGTTTATCCATATCAGTTTTTTATATCATCAGAAAGAGCAACATTTTCTAAGCAAAACGTGATTTTCAAAAATTCTATACCGTTGTCCTTTAGTTTTTAAATCACGAATTAAAACTGCTCGAAATCGCTACAATGACAGTTCGCCCATATAGCAACTGTCTTTATAGCGATTTGGAGCAATTTCTATTCTTCAAAAATCGAAGAACAATTCTATAAAATTTTGAAAAATCACGTTTCGCTCAAAAAAATACTTATTTAGCTGATATATAAAAATCAAAAATCAAAAGGATGTATTATAACTCAATAATCTTAGGACATAGAACTTTCATGTTTTCAGCAAAGTTGTTTAAGTGATTGAGCACTTTAAAATGATGATCTGTTTGTTAAGAAATTTTGTCACTACGTGGGGCTAGTGTATGTGGGAGTTTTGTAACAGGTTGATTTGCATTGACCTGGAAATTACCTCCAAGGCCAGTTCACTCGGACACTCTCTGGACCATGTTTCGATCATTTCTTTTTTAGTTAAAACCCCAGAAACAGTTTCCAGAACACAAGAATGCTCTAGCATCACTTCTGAAAACACCTTGGACCATATTTCGATCAAACCATCATTTTCCTTTTAGTTGAGCACATAGAAGTGGTTTCAAGAAAACCGGGAAGCTCTAGGACTACTTTTAAACATTGTCCTCTGTTATTCCGCATCTTCCGAAGTCCTCCCGGTGATCACCTTGGATCATATACCAGTTGAAAGATCATTTTTGTTCTAGTAGACCCCGCAGAAATAATTAAAAAAAAACATTTTTGTACCTTTGCATTGCGTCGATTTTTATAATAGGATTGATTCTAGGAAAATTCTATTTCATATTTTTCAAATATATTTACCCAGGGAAATCAAACTGAAAAGGTACGTAGATTTTCGCAGATATTTTCAAGTAATTTGTTGTTTTGTGATATATATTGCAAGCTGCATTATTTCACTTGTTGGCAACACCTTTCGTTAATAGCTTCACTGTGGTTTCCTTTGGTCAAAAAAATGACAACACTCGATAAACATTTTGGATAGAATACATTACGACACTTTTCAAAACATAAATACAATCCAAATTATGAAACTACTTTCCGAAATCTCCAACATCTGCCATTAACAGCTCATCCATCAGATTTGTTTGTTTTCCAACGGAAAGGTCCACATCGTCAAGCCCGAGCTCTAACAGAAGATCGCTATTGCAATTGTTCGAACCGTCTTTGCTTTTGTTTAGATCGATATCTTCAAAGTCAGCTAGCAACTGGTCTATTGAAGACTTTTCGTAACTGGCCGAGCCGTTCTCCTTGGCAGTCTGCAAAATTGGTGTCTCCACTGCTTCCTCACCTTGCTGAACTTCTTCCTCCACTTCCTCTTCCGATTGAAATTTTATGGCGGACTTGTACTGAAAGGCACTTGATTTTAAGTCAACCTCGATGGGGAACAGATTAGGAATAGATTCCAATCGCTCAACTGTTTCATTCGCCAAGGTAGATAGGCCTTGAACAAATTTTCTCAATTGGGACGCTAAATCTCGTGCGTGTTTGCATTCCAACAATTCAATTTTTTCTAATACATCGCTACGCAATTTGGCGAATTTAACTCGCGCTTCATGTCGACAACGCAGAATGAGACGATACTCGTAGTTTCCGGTTTCTACGCGATAAAGAGGTTCCTGAATGGCCGCGTAACTATGCTCCTCATCATCCATTTCTTTAATCTTCAAGCAGTACGAAAGATAAGAAAATTTCGCATCTGCGTAGCGCTTTACTGTCAGTTTAGTGTCTGGAATGGCTTTGTGGAGATAGGTTCCCATGTCAGCCAGAATCGGCTTCAAAGTTTTGATCATTTTTATGCCATCTTTCTCCATATTCCGATGCAATTCTCCAAAAATACGAAAAGCCTCCGATGCCCTTGGTTGGGGTTCACGTACGCTGATGGCCGCGAATATGTTTCCGAATGATTGATAAGTTTGAAGTACGTCAAAATGAGCTTTCAGCATCCTGTAGAGACGCATAAGTAGAATCAAGTTTATAGGTACTAACGCTAGTTTACTGTTTACCTTTTGGCTCGTTCCACGAGCCCTTTATACATAGCTTCTGTTCGTTCCAGCTCTTGTAATCGCTTCACCAACGAGTCATTGCACAGAATTGCTCTAGACAGCCCGAGAGTATCAGCAGTGCTGCTGGACATTTTCTCCACCAATCGATGCTTCATCTTCTTAAGAACAATATCTAACGTTTCACCTTGGACTGGGTCAGCGTGTAGTTTATTGTAGTGAATGGTAACCTCTTCGGTAGCTGCTTGAATCATTTTGGCTACTTCGACTTTTGTCTTCCCCTTGACAGATGCTCCATTGACACCCAGCAGTTCATCTCCACTTTGAAGTGTTCCTTCCCGGGCGGCGGGAGTGCCATCGAAAACCTAGTGCGAGCAAAAAATGTAGTTTGAAAATTTGATGATATTATTTTTAGATTTAACAAACCTGAACAATGTACAAACAAGGACAAAGAGGTGCCCCTCCACCGATGCTAATACCTATGAGGTTAGAAGTGTCTTTCTTGATAACGACCGTTCCCGAACTGACAGTCATTCCCCTATGTTAGTGACAGTTAGTGAAATATGTTTAAAAGTTAGATGACTATTACTACTGCTGCAAAATACAACTTACGGAAGTTACTAAAGCCGACAGTAAAAAAGCGGCGTTACAATGTGAAAATATACAATTCATTTAAAAGCATCCAATGTACGTGCATTTTTTGTATTATTTTTTTCCATTGGTATTTTGAAACTACACTAACTAATATTGCCTTTATAATTGAAATCAATTAGATTAAAGATTATAGGATGTATCTAGTTTACGTCACAGCAGAATTGAATGGATGGCGATGATTTTTAAATAACTATCTACTTAAAATATGTTGAACCATTGCAGATGTACTGCACTCTAGCAATAAGTGGCCGATCCTTGAGCCCCTCAAAAGTTTTCACTATCACTGTTTCTGATATTTATTTTCTTTTACAATGCAGCTAAACTTTTTAGTTAAGGTGAGAATGCCTAATAAAAGCCGTGCGTTCAATGTAACGTAAAGCAGCTTTTCTACCAATCTAGCACATAACGATTTTTCCCATGAGGTCAAATTCATAAAACTAAGTTTTAATGTTTTCTTTTAAAATTGTTTAACAAAACCGTAATAAGCTCTCAACGATTGTTTTAACATGCAGTGAGTGATAAAAGATTTTATTAGAAATTGAAGCATAGAATTTGACTGAATGCGAAAATATCGGATGTTGCAAATATGGGACCAATTTTCTCTACAACTTACAGTCGCACCATTTCCTGTCTTTGACAAAGCATAATAATTTTAGTGTCGTCCACACAACCATCAGCGTATAGCACTGGATCTGGGAGATCGTCGTTTGAAACAAAAGCAATTTCTTCCAGTATTTTACCCTGTCCATTACTATCACATACCTTTTGATTATTTCTATTTTAGCGATCAAATTAAAATAAAATCTTTACAAAATCAGCCAAAAATTAAGAAATCGTATCCTACTCACATTTCGCAACTGCTACCTACGACCGACTCACAATCATCGCCTTCGCCTCGAAGAAGCTGACAATCGGCCTCGAATTGATTACAGTTATTGGAAGAATTACTAGAGAGTGGATTTTGACTCTTACTGTCAGCAATTTGTGCAATAACCGTGGTTTGATGGAATTCAAGTTGATGGCATGCGTAAAAAAGGTGATTTTTATATGCCATGTAGATAAAATATTGCTTGTTTTTGTTATAATGTTAAAGTGCTTGAAGTTCAGGCAGATGGTATTGTGAAGAATTTGTTCATAAACATAAATTGAAGGATACGAACGAAAATCGCTCAACGCATGCATGCAATAGGTATTCAGGCTGTTTTGTACTTACATTTTGTCTTCCTCGAGAAAGTAGTCATCTTCGTATTCTTGAAGCATTTTATTAAAAGTTTCTTGTATACAGTTAAGCGAATAAAACTATCGATCGACTGGTGTTCAATCATTGACTTCAAGAATTCACGTTCGATTTTGACGTCTTCTTGTCCTATCAGTACGCTGCCACTTTGTATGCTTGCAACAACGCACTAAACTCACTCTAAAACACAGCCCTGAGATGACAAAAAGGATGTCATTTTTTGGCAAATCGACTTTCAGATCTTGTTGTGATTCTGCGAACTGAACTGTGCACAGAAATGATAAATACTATTAAAATTTTCTATCGAAACGTTTTATCCGATATCTGAATCTGACTGTAGCTGAATAAATTAATTCGTTACAAACGCAACTAGTGGACGAAGCGGCGTTGAATAATGGTAGCTAAAGTTTAAAATAAAACTCACGGTCATTTTTGTTATGCTTTCTCTAAAATTGTTCTATAGTGTTGATAGCGATTACGTATTTTAAACACGTTAATAAATCAAATTATTTCAGTTCTATGCATGCATACATTGTATAACTCAAAAAACGGATATGAAAAATAGATAAATCAAATTTTTTTAATGCATACATTGTATCACTCAAAACACAGATATGAGCAGTGTCTGCTTTATTAGATATATTGTATCAATCATTGATTCTAATTGTGTTATTGTGCGCTTAGGCTGAATCAATGCAAAATGATCAGTTTTATCAATAAAATTAAATTATTGCTCAGGCTGAAAGTGTTTTCTTTTCTTCCAATTTTATTTGTGATAAAAATGTGATAAAAAAGATAAAATTGCTGAGATTGCAGTTTTGGCGTTCTCCATTATCGCTTATGTAGTGTAGCTGTAGACCATTACGTTACATTCTCTTTCTTTTCAATCCAGGCGCTGACTCCGGATGAGTTGCGTAAGAATATACCTAACTGGTCACTAGAATCGGACGGGCAACTCCTTCAATATATGGTTGAAATTTCTAAGGTAAAATTTTTTGTTCGACTGTTTTAACGATTGTGAAGCATTTAATATATATGTAGTTGTTTATTTAGATTGATACTCAACATTTTTAACTACTTTTAGAATTTGGAAGCTAAGTGTAAAAAAACCAAGGAGAATCTAAATCAGTTGCTACTAGAATTAAACGACAGTCAAATACGATTCGCTAATGCATCGAATAACTTCAACGGTGTTCAACAGGTGAAATATGTTGAAAATCGAGTGAAAGACGACGACGAAAGCTTTTACTCAGTACGGGAAGAAGTAGTGGAAACTGGCGAGAAATACTCGCATGCAGAAATTTTCAAAATGACCGTCCAACGGTCAATAACTAACATGTACAAGTGCTTTGAAAGGGTAACAGTGCAGCTAGACAGTGATAGCGATAGTGAAGATGATTCAAATGATGCGGAAGTCACTGCACGAAATACAGTACTGCGAGCGATTCAGAAATATCCTTACATCAACAGACCACTACCGTATGTTATAGGATCACCAGAATGGAAGGAAAAATGGCACGTTGGTTTGATTGACTCAGAAGAGGAATCAGAAACAGAGTGCAAAGAACAGTACTCCGATTCAAGCGATAGCGAACGAATATTTCCTTCGCAAACCAATAGTAATCATACACCATCAGAATCAGAGGGGTCTGTTTGGGGGGTACATTCAGACCCCAGAAGAAGAGATAGATCGATGGAGCCAAGTGTGTCAGGTGAAGATACGCTGTCGATTCATTCAACCTCCAGCTCGATCAGGCCACCAGTCGTCAAAACATTACGGCAACAAAACAAAGTTCAAGTACTGCCTTTTGGACAACAATTTAGACCACCTTCATTATTTCAAGATCAGCCACCAGAGGATACAATCAGCGTGTCGTCAAGTAGATCGAAAATGCTCAATTTGTTTGATGAATCGGATAAAGAAGATTCTACTCCTGCTCATCAAGCGAAACCACAGCCAGTGATAAATCAGCCTGCTTACTTCAGAGGAAATCTGCCTGAGAGGCAAACAGTTAATTTGTTTGATGATGAACCACCATCCCCGTGTCTGGGACGTACAGGAAATTTATCGTCAACTACCGCTGGCAAAACTCAACACAAAAAGTCTGTTAATTTATTTATTGAAAGCGATGAGGAAGAAGACATGACGAATAATAATGATCAAATTTCAAAATCTGTCGATATTTTCCAAAGTGAGCCCCGTGAAAAACGCGAAAATCTAGCAAAACCTGCTACCAATCTTTTTACTAGTAATGATAACGTTCGCCTTGGCCAATCAGTGGTCCAAAAACCTGCTGGTCATATATTCGATGAGGACAATAACAACCCTTATGATGAAGATGATCTCTTCGTACCTGTACAAAAATCTGTCAATGGATCTGGCGACGGTCGTAGCGTTCTAAGGATAACGAATCTCTTTGACGATGAACCTCCTGTGGATGATTTTGATGAAATATTTAAATCAAAAGCTACAACTCACAAACCAATTGGTGGTAAACTAGTGCTGCCTGTTGCGCCGTTACTTCCTAAAAGGGGGGATGGGAATCATAATGAAAGTGTTTCCGAATCAAACGCTGAAAAAACTGAGGTTATTCGTGATGAGCATCATCGTGTATCTAATGAGTACACAGCGCATAAACCCATAGAATCGCAGAAGCAAATTGCGACTGATGCAATGATCAGTAAAAAAGTTAATCTTTTTGATGATAACGACGACGATCAAGATCTTTTTGCAACAATGAGGCAAACAAACAAATCTGCACCGATTTCAAAAATCAATCTCTTTGATGATGAAGATGATTCCTTTCTATTTGCAAGCAAAGATGATAACCCAGTTGTTGCAAATATTTTGGAAACAAAATCCCCCCAAGTAGGTAGTAGTAAACAGAACACAAGTATTCGATCGGAGATATTGAAGAAAAAATCAATTTTCGATTCCGATTCTGCTGAGCAAAGTGAGGAAGATAAACCTTTTGATAGCTTGAAAATAAACAAAAGTAATGGATCTTTAAGTTCGAGAACGGAATCTTTACCGCAAAAAGAACAAACAGGTCCTAGTGCGCAATTTCTTGTTGACGACATTCAAAGACAAGCTTCAACTTCCATAGCAAAGCCAGTGATAAGCAGCACAGAAGTAAATTCATTGGATCCATCGGAGCATTTGTCACCTCTTGTTGAAGAACCAATAAAAAATCCGGAAATTTCAAATGAAATTGATTATTATCTTATCACCCCAAAAAAATCTGGAAACAAAGAAACAAGCCTACCCGAGGTAAAAACTCAAGCAGCAAACGTGGATGAATTTGAATCTAATGATTCGGGAGATGCAGTGCAAAGCCATGTTGATGAAATAAAGGTTGTTGAAAAAGATAAACATGAAATAGAACGACAAACTGATGATAGTATTGCTCATACTATAGTAGTTTCACAGCCGTCTGAGGAAAATACCTCTGTAGCCAAATGTGCCTTGAATTTTAGCTCAATGGGATTGTTTGACGATGTTCCTCCACCGGATGATAACATATTCGAAGAAGCGCGTTCTTCAATTACCTTAGATCATAGTGATGATCCAGGCTTTTATGCTGGACAAACTTCTGCACGGACTGCCATTTCATCGGACAGCATAAATCGTAGTCGATATCTTTTCATGGACGACGAAGGTCCCCCACCAGATGATTTAAACCCGCAGTTAGCTAAAGACGAAGTAGATGATCTACTATCATCCCGCCAAACTGTAAAGAGCATTTCGAGCATAGTTGAAAATGATAAGTGTAGTGGAGTGAGCAATGAAAATAAGAGAGAAAAATCAAAAATAAACAAATTGTCTGCCAAAGTTAACATTAATGTAAATGCTTTACTACCCGGAGCCCGCAGGCCTCCGACAGTTGACAACAAATCCGACAGCGAGGCAACAGTGTCAGAAATTCAGACCATAATTCAACAAAACAATTCATTTGAACCGGAAAACAGCGCAGGTAAGTTGGTTGGATTAAATAAAGACCGTGCGCGTATCCAGGTTAAACGAAAACCTTCGTCGCGACAACACAGAAGAGCTCATTACGAAAACACTGTACAAGGTCATTCTAGCATATTGACAGCCTCTGGTGTTCAATCTCAACAAGACACTCATGCTGAAGAAATCCGAGTAGTAGTTGGCTCGGAAATGAAATCTCAGCACGTAGAGATAACAGCAAATGATATCGTTTCTAATCCGTTGATATCCAATCAACTGCCTAGTGAACTCTTGCAGCAAAAAATATTTGAAGTTAAAGATGATGAAGATAAACTTGTTAACAATCAGCCAGTTGAATCAAAATCGGTTAAATCTGAACCAAAGACACTACTGCCAACTTCAATATTGTCGGGTGAAACATCGAAGCCTCCCGAAATTACAGTGGCAGCAGACAAATCAAAACGGGGGCCATCCACAAGAAAACTATTCTCCGATAGCGAAACCGATGATGACGATGATCTGTTTGGCGAGCTAACGAAACATGTTACTGTGTCGAAGCCTGTCACGTTAATAGTTGACCAAACGAAAAGCACTCCACAGTCAATTCAGAAGATAACTTCAGTTGCAACAAAAGTTGTTGATACATATTCGGCGCCTTCTAAGGCAAGTCAATCAAAGTCAATTTTTGATGATTCTGATGATGAGAATGATTATCTGTTTTCAAAACCCAACCCAAAAACTCAGCCTACTCCAGTTATGGTTGATAACGCTAAATTTAGCATTAAAACAGCAAATCACAAAAATAAGAGCATATTTGGATCAGATGATGAAGAAGAAAGCGACGATTTATTTGGTTCAAAAGCTACGAAGCATAGTTCCGTAACTGCAGCGTCGATGAAAATCACAAAACCGCCAATCCAAACAAAGAGTTTATTTGGCGACGATGACGACGATGACGACGATGATGACCTGTTTGGATCCAAAGGCAGTGAGTTTTTTCAATATATAAGTTCAAGGCTTCAAAATCAAATAAACTTTTTTGTACATAATATTTCTAGTTTTTTGGGAGAAATTTTTTTTTTGTTTTAAAAATATTCAAAAACGTTTTATTCGACGCCAATTTATATTTTTTTCTTTATCGTTTTAGGACCAACAATAAAACCCACGTCATCGTTTACTGGAATAAAGAAACCCGATAGTAACCGAACAAAAATGTCAACTACAGTTGCTTCCAATGATCCATTAGCAGATTTGTTTGGGTAGTGAGCGGTATTTTTACTGGCTTAATCGGTTTGTGGTGAAAATTGGAAGTTGTGCTATCTAGACTGGAAATTGTTTTTTGCATTGTTTTCCGAATCATTTGTGTTCGGTCTATGTTATACAAATTGCTATAGGAAAACACTAAATATGTAAATCTAGTCAAAATTCATCAGCTGAACAAAAGTTTCTACTAGATGCGGAATTAATTCGATTCTTCAATTTTTATCATTCCATTTTTGCATTCTAAACCAGCACGTATTAGTTGCTTTGCTTTAAGTATATTTTTTCAAGGGCAGTGCAATTTGCTTAATTTTTTGCAAGGTTCATATTAGGTGCTGTAATAAATTCAATATTATATTAACTTACTCTACCCATGCAAACAAGTTGTACGTTTGTTCTATGTCGTTTCCGTTTTTGCGATCGTTCTGCGCCGTGTCGTGCTACACTTTTCAGTAAATTTTGACAACGATTATATTAATGTGTTGGTGTTTTTTTAAACTACAAGAAACTTTGTTTTATTTGAGTGCTACACCATCGCAAGTGGTGGAGAAAAAGTTTAGTTCTAGTGTAGACGCAAAACTTGAAATGAACGTTTTTAGTGCAAGCGTGCTACACCGGAGCAGTGCATTGCTGAACCGAAAACGACATAAGAATATAAATATTATCTTTTTCCGCAAACACTACTCACAAATTCGTATTGCTGAATGGCAACTTTTAAAGTTTACGTTGTCTTTATATCCTGATTACCAGCAATTGTTTACAGCATCTTAGAGGGTTGTATATTTGAAAAATGACACATGATTTAATTTTTGCGCGTTTACAAGTATTCATTCAACAGAAAAAATAGTTTGATTTCATCAAAAACAAGTTATATCGAAACATACGTTATGAATCGTTATGCATACAATCATAGAATATTATAAACAATTTTAATTGTTATTCAATTGTACATATATAATAGGTTTATAATAAACTATTGTAAAAAATTACACTGTTGTTTTATTTTGCAGTTTTGGAGATGCGCTTATACAGCAAGGCCAAAGGCCTTTTACCAGAGCTTAGGGAAAAGATTTTCAATTACCCATTGAGTGCTCTATTGAGGTTAAAAATATGTTCACAGCCAAAATGGTTTGTTTGACTGGCATAGTGCCTTTGGCTAAGTTGTTGATAATAATTTTGTCCTTCCAAAAACAATTAGGAAATTTTTTTTTCTAAATATTTTAACATTTATTTTTTATTTCTCCATAATCGGACTGCCCTCAATAATGTTTTGCAGTTTTCTTACAAAAAATGTAATTTTAAAAAATAAGCTTTTTACATATCTAGTAATTTTTTAATTTTTTTTTCAAAAAAAAATTTTTTAGTGTATATTTTTTTAAATTATCATCTACAATTTTGCCGAGAACGTCAGACCGATCAAATAAACCGTTTTGGCTCTGAAAATATTTGTAATCATCAGTACCTTCCCAAAACAACTTCTCAAAAATGAGTCGTTTCAAAAATTAAGGTTGTAGGGTGTAGAATCCACATTGAAGCCTTCACGTGGTTGACTACGCATTTTCATTGGAACAAGATTCGGAAATAGTTAAAGGGTTACTTATAAAAACACTGTCTTATGTTTTCATCACCATAACAAACATGAGGATATGTTCTCACATGTTACGCATTAACTATTACCGAGTGGTATGCCGTTGAAAATTGGAAGTCGACCACCTGGTGGCTCGAAGTCGGCTATTTGTGGCTTCAACACACTTCCACCTTAAACCAATAGCACAAAATGGCATCTTCGCGAAGTTTCAGCCAAATCAAAAATGGTCGATGAAATTGGTTGCCCGTTTTCTAGTGGCATTGCTCCAAAAGCTTATTCTCTACAGGTACCACAAGATTTGTTTGCTGTGCTGGCATGGTTCAGCTTTTTTTTGTGCATTTCGCACGTGCTTTCGCAATGTTTTCTTAAATCAGCGCCAACTAGAAAAAGGTTGACAAGTGTTAAATATATCAGGGCAGCCCAGTTATATGGCAGCAATGCAAGGAAGGATTCTGAAACGGTTACAAAAATAATAGTTGTCTAGACGTGCTGTTTATTCGAATGAAATAAATGCGGATATAGAGCGATATATGACGAGCTGATATAGATGCTGGATTCCTTTTGTTGTTTTGAACATCACAACCTGTTTTTTCTTTTGTAAGATTTGGACCAATGTGCCATTGTTTTGGTTTTTTTTTGGTAACTTTTTTCTAATGTTAATGTTAATTTTAATTGATGCATCATGGATGGCAAAGACTCAAGAAACTGGTGGCATTTTCGCGAGTTATTCTACCAATCTAATTTTAACGCTTTCGTTTACTTTTTGGCAAGGCAAGGAATAATAGTATGAAAGCCCGCCTCATAATCCATAAGGAGCAATTCTCGCTGAAACTAGGCCACTAGGTGCACAAGGTCTTTCAAATTTGATATAAATGCACATAGTTATTATAAATAGAGGAAAAATGATAATGCCATTTTTGTTTGATCGAATTTGTTGACCCCTTGGTCACCAAGGGGCGGAACAGTTTTCAGAAAAGTTGAAATTTTAGCAATTCTTGATGTATTTTTTGAGCTATATATCTAAAATTCGTTATGTAAAACATTACAAGTAGCACTTTTCTGTAAAGAGGAATGATAGGGCTTTCATTTGAAGTGATCAGAATTTAGGCCGCCATCTTGAATTTGACCGCCATCTTGGATAATATCAGAAAAATGCAATTTTGACCGTGTTCGCAACTACCGATTTTCGATCTGAGACCAGCTTTGGAAAGCTGAGAAAAAATGCTATAAGATGCAAGAAAGAATTAGGTGAGCATCAGTGTTAACCTATCAATTGAACCTATTTTCCAAGCTGAGTTTCAAAATATTCAACGCACACCGCGCGATCTACGTAGTGACCTGTCTACTGTGACCAAGTGGATGCACATGTTATATCATACTAGCTCCATAAATCATAATCGATTGATGCTACAACTAGTACGCTACTACTGTTTTTTTTTGAGTTTAGTGAGAATCAGGGTTGCAATATTTCACAGTCAGTGATCAATTCTCAGTTGAAACTGAAAACTGCGAATATCAATTTCAACACGAACGAGCTGAAAATAGAAATTGCTTTCAGTTCCACTCAGTTGACAGTGATAATGTTGACAGGCAGCGTTACTGTGATTTCGCACACGCTGACTTTATGCAATGGATTGGCCCAGATCACAAAATTTCGATAATAATTAAGTCAATCATTTATTTTACTGGCATGATTCTCACTGAAAGTTGACTCGGGTGACACTCAAAATCAGTTTGAAAAGAGTGAGAGTGAAACTGCTGTTGTATCATTTTCATTTTGCAGTGTCGAAATTTTGCAACACTGGTGAGAATAATGAATACAACACGAGCATGTTAGATACTAACAAAGCGATAGGTTTTTTATTACTGAGCAGCTCCACCAAAAATGTTCCAGTTTTAATATTTTATTTATGTTGTCATTTTTAATTTGATGAAACTTTGCATAGACGTTTCCATAGGCAAAAGATGTCATTTTATGCTTTTTTTAAGTTATTATCTACAACTTTATCGAAAACGTCATACCGATCAAACAAACCGTTCTGGCCCTAAAAATATTTGTAATCTAAATACCTTCCCTAAATAGCATTTTCAATAGCTTCTCAATAATGAGTCGTGCTCCAAAAAATTAGACTAATAGCATAAAATGATTCTTTTGCCTATAGAAACGTCTATGCAAAGTTTCAGCCAAAATAAAAATGACAGTATAAATAAAATATTAAAACTGGGACATTTTTTGTGGAACTGCTCAGTAATAAAAAACCTATCGCTTTGTTAGTATCTATCATGCTAGTGTTGTATTCATTATTCTCACTAAACTCAAAAAAACAGTAGTAGCGTACTAGTTGAAGCATCAATCGATTGTTTTATGGAGCTAGTAGGGTATAACATGTGCATCCACTTGGTCACAGTAGACAGGTTACTACGTTGATCGCGCGGTGTACGTTGAATATTTTGAAACTCAACTTGGAAAATAGGTTCAGTTGATGGGTTAACACTGATGCTCACCTAATTTTTTTCTTGCATCTTATAGCATTTTTTCTCAGCTTTCCAATGCTGGTCTCGGATCGAAAATCGGTAGTTGCGAACACGGTCAAAATTGCATTTTTCTGATATTATCCAAGATGGCGGTCAAATTCAAGATGGCGGCCTGAATTCTGATCACTTCAAATGAAAGCTTTATTATTCCTCTTTACGGAAAAGTGCTACTTGTAATATTTTACATAACGAATTTTAGAGATATAGCTAAAAAAATACATCAAGAATTGCTAAAATTTCAACTTTTCTGAAAACTGTTCCGCCCCTTGGTGACCAAGGGGTCAACAAATTCGATCAAACAAAAATGGCATTATCATTTTTTCTCTATTTATAATAACTATGTGCATTTATATCAAATTTGAAAGACCTTGTGCACCTAGTTGCCTAGTTTCAGCGAGAATTGCTCAAGGTAAACGTCAGACAGAAAGATTGGAAAAAACGGTACGAAGTAAATACGGATCGGCACAAACCTATGATGAACTGCGAAGAAATATGGACTACGATTGGAAACTTGGTACACGGACCTGCATATCGTTGTGCTTGCACAGCTGCAACAGGATCAAATATGATAAACACAATCCACGCAGCATCGAAATCGTAGCAATGCAAAAACTTCGTTGGTCGGGACAGAATGTACGGAAAAGCCGACATCAAGAGGCTACTTCCTGCCCAAGTTTCGGCACCACCAACGAACCGGGGCCTGGCTTCATAAGGATAGATAGAATGCGTTAATGCAGCCGATCAGTGTGAGGATGTGTAAGTTGAGAATTAGGGGCGGTTCTTCAACTATAGTATCACCAAAGTGCATTACCCATACGAAGTAAGACCCGATGACGAGAAATAAGTGTTTTATGCGCAGTTGAAAGAGGTATATGTAACGTCCGCAACGGGCGTTAAGATCGTCACCGGTGATATGAACGCTCAGGAAGAATGGGAGGCAATGCACATACTGGTGATCGGGCCAAGCAGCCTGCACCTCACATCAATTGATAACGGCCAACGTTGTGTGAACTTCGCCATCTCCTGCAGTATGATAGTGAGAAGTACCTTCTTTCCCCGCAAAGATAACCACGAAGCCACCTGGAGATATCATTTGACTTACAAGTGGAGAACCGAATCGCCCATGTTCTAATCGACTGTTAATTCTTCTAAGAAGTCATAAACATTCCAACATACCGCAGGTCGGGTATATATTCGGGCCAATACCTCGTTGCAGTATGCATGCGCTCAAAACTCTCGACGGTGAGCATCATACGGCAAAGTTGCCCGCCGCGACCAAACGTTTAGCAACTGCGGGACGCCGCCGTGGCACAGGAGTAGCGCAGCAACTGAGAGTAGTACTACCAACGGAAGAGCAGAATGGCGAAGCTACTCAGGGACATCCGACCAGCCCTAGACAGTATTGCTGTAGCGACACGGGGTAAAATGGATCCAAACAGGACAAACGACTGGTTTGACGACGAATGTGAACAGTTAAAGGAAGAGAAGCGTGCCGAATGAGCTCGAATGCCGCACCACCGAAAAAGGGCGAACGTGGATCGCTACCGACGCGTACGGAACAGACAAAACGCGGTCGCCAGCAGGAAGATCGAGATTGCGAGGCTATGGAGGAACTGTACCATGCAAATGACACACGAAAGTTTTATGAGAAGCTAAACAGTTCCCACAAAGGCGACGTCCCACAAACCGCTATGTGTTACCTGGACGGTAACCTTCCTAAGAACAAGTGTGAGGTGATTGAAAGGTGGAAGCAGTACTACGGCGAGCACCTTAACGGCGATAAAGCAAAGGACGACGACGAAGTGACAGTTGGTCAACGACTGGATAATGCGTACCAGAAGTACACCCTTACTAGTGGCAGCTTGCCTGAGCGTCTGTTCTCCATGTTAGGGGCAGCTCAAACAGCGTCTAATCTGGAGCGGACGGCTGAATAACGAAATGCAGTGTTTCGCTAGCTACACCCAAGACGGCAGCCCTGTCGCGAGACTAGGCACCCCCTACCCTTGCAAGGCAGCATGCCGAAAAACTAAAATACTACGAACAATCAAGAATTGAATACGGACCGGAACAATCGGCAACGACCTAGGCGACGACGATTGGACGCTCGGTACATTGAACTGTAGATCGAATCAGCTAGAACCCCGCCCCGACCCGCGCATCGTGACGAATGACAGCAGCCAGCGATGCGTCAACTTCGCAGCTTCCCGAGGACTGACAGTTCCTTCTTTCTTCGAAAGGACATCCACAAAATCATCTGGAGATCACCTGACCAATGCACAAACCAAATTGACCATGTTCTAATCGATGGGCGGGTTTTCTGACATTATAAACGTACGCACCAATCGCGGTACCAGTACCTAGTTGCGGTAACTTTGCGCTCAAAGCTATCGACCGTATACCACGCCGACATCGCCGAACTTTGCGGCTTAACATCAAGCAGCTCTGGGATCCCCATACTCCGGAGGAATACGCGTACTGAAAAAAGATAGGATTTTCATTTGTTCAGCAAAGTTTCATATTTTTCCACGTTCTAAAACTTTGCCGAATTATTCCTCTATCTCTTAACACAAAAAAGTTAATATTTTTGATATGTGAAAACCTACTGTAACATATGCTCGCCGTACTCTTATATGGGTGAATTGGGACAAATGGAGCCTAAAAGAGTTTATAGTACTTCAGCTTAACTTCATGGAAAAGTATTGACATTATGATTCCACTTGTCCCTTTTTAACCTATACGTTGTTGAAATTATCGAAAAAATAAGCTAAAATATGATATAACTTTGTAAGAAAAAGTCCTGGAGATTTATGGTCTTTGGCAAAAATGTGTGTTTTGTGGGGCCTAACAATTCCTATGAACAACACTTTCGTGTAAAATGCAACTAACAAAAGTTAAGTACAAAAAACTAACTTTAAGTAAGTTCCGTGTAATATACTTTATAACTTTGTAACGAAAAAAGATAGGATTTTCATTTGTTCAACAAAGTTTCATATTTTTGAGTTTTCTACAATTTTGCTAAATAAACTATTCTTCTCACTCTCAACACAAAAAAAGTTATTTTTTTTTATTTTTAGTATAGTAAACTTCATATTTTTTGACAATTTGCGATCATGTGGGTCATTCATGCAAACAATTGTTTCGAAAACACTTTTAAGCTAGGATGAAGGTGAAAGGCGCTATGGAATTAAGTTCCACTTTTTGGAGGTTCGTGAGCAGTACCAAGCGGACTTCATGGGAGCCTGTGCCACCACGAACCAAATCTTCAGGATCCGACAGATCCTACAGAAATGTCACGAGTATGTGCCATCACATCTTCATCGACTTCACGGCGGCTTATGATACAGTCGATCGAGAACAGCTATGGCAGATTATGCACGACAGCAGATTTTCGGATGAGATGACTCGACTGATCAAGGTCACCAAGGCGCAAGTGATGTGCTACGTGCGTGTTTCGGGGATTAAGACAAAATGATGGACTTTCCTGTTTAACATCGCCCTTTAGGGTGTGATCCGCAGGTCGGGCATCAACAGGAGGGGCACGATTTTCACAAGGTCTGTTCAGCTTCTGGGCTTCGCGGATGACTTTGACATCATAACACGTGACATCACGACGGCGGAGGAAATTTATGGCCGACTGAAAGCCGACGAATCGGACTGCGAATAAATGCGTCGAAACGAAATACTTGCACGAGGCTCCAAGGAGAACAACATCAGGCTTCCAACTCAAGTCTCTGTAGACGGCGATGTATTTAGGGTGACCACCGACAATAACACCAGCAAAGAGATACAGAGACGCATCCATGCTGAAAATCGTGCGTACTTTTCACTTCGGAAGACACTTCGATTGAGTCGAGTGGGACGACGCACAAAGTTGACGCTGTACAAAACCATAATAAGACCGGTAATGTTTTACGGAATCCAGAAATCAACGCTTCTCGCGGAGGACCTTAACGCCCTTGGAGTTCTCGAATGGTGCTGAAGGTGCGACGGCGCATGAACCACCAGCTGCAGCGCTATTTGAAGAGAACCCAATTGCACACCTCGCGAAAGTCAATAGGTTGCGGTGAGCCGGTCAAGTCGTAAGGATGCCGGCTGACAACTCTGTGAAATCACTTCTCTTCAGCAACCCTGCCGGCACACGAAGTAGAGGGGCGCAGCGTGCAAGATGGCTGGAAAGGTAAGGTTAGTAAAGATCAATTGTTTCGTTGTGAAAATTATTAAGGGGGCAAAAAGTCTCTACTACTGGTTTAAGAGGAAGTCATTGATTTTACAATAATTAACATAAAAACAAAATTTCTACTGGATACTTTATTGAATCAATTTTACATTACCACCGTTCAAGTGATTATTGACTTGCAATTCATCATCGGCTACATTGACAAAAATATAATCTGCTAGATAATCATTCCCTTGGGACTTAAAAATCGGTTACTCTATAAAACAGTTTGTTAGATTTATTTTTTTTTATAAATTGCATTGATATTTGCCTCAATTGTAGAACACGATTTGCAAAGCTAAATAAAATGTGAAGCCCGATTTTTCTCGCAGTGTAACTTTTTCCCCTGAGGATACCAAACACTGTTCAAATTTGATATATTTTTTGGTACGAAGTAAGTTCACATTATGCACTTTACATTACTGATAATAATAATTTAAGAAAGAATAAGAAGTTTATTCGTTGGTTCACTAAAATTGTAAAAAACAACAAGACAAAATTAAATCACCAAAATATTTTCGCTAATGGTTGTTATTATCACTAGCACTAATGCACCTTGAAAAGATTCTACAAATAGAAATCGATTGCCTTCTTTTGATAGTTTGTGTGATTGAGCCATTTTTTTACAGCAGTCTTATTGCAAAACAGGCTTCTTGACTTTCGTTGCATCTATCAAACGAGGTTAAGATTTGGAACTGTGTCAAAAGCTTCAAAATATTGTTTTATAATACATACACTTTAATTAGAATTAATTTTATCATTCCGCCAAAAAGGCTAATGCTAATATCCACATCATTTACTATTTGTAACACCTAAAAGGTATCTAAATTATTTCCGAATAACTGCCTAAAATAATAGCTATAACAAATAATATAGTAAACAGCAGAAATGTTTGGACAAAGTGAAGAGCATTATTTTGCTGCCGTATGCAATAACGGTGGATATGTTTTGTTTGTATGAGTGTTGATTCAGTTCTGGATCCGCTCATGCATCAATGCACACTGTCCTCTATCTTTAACTTTCACAAAACTATCGCTAAGTCTCTAGTTCACTGCTGTCCCATTGGAAACGTTCTTCTGCTGTTGCCTTTTGTATTGTTCAAACAGATGTTTCAGGTCCGCTAGCGCCCGAGCGATCTGCTGTGCAAATCGTTCTGAACTCTGAAAGAATTTAATTGTAATGAATTTTGTTTTCGAATCGCGAAAAGACATACCGTTGTCCCGCAGGATTTTTTTGACGAGATGTGGAAGAATATAAGGTCCTCGCCAGCAACGATGTACGAAACGCCGTAACCGTCATCCGCGACAGGACCGAAGCCTCCACCCGCGCTAATACAGTTGGGGTGTTTTTTCAGATCCAATTTGGCGGTCTGACCATGTGGAGTTTGACTAGTAGACAGCCGCCAAGGCTCACTGAGTACTTCCTTCAGGAAAGGCGAGTCCAGCTCAAGATACTTCGATACCACATACAGGCAGAACAGGTGACGATCGATGCCTTTGCCGCACATTGCATCCTGGTAACCCAGCTGGTGACGATCACAAGCATCGTTCAAAAGTTTAACACGTTCTTGGACCTAGAAAACGATAATATTTTATTTGTTCGCACTTCAGCGAGTATCATATTAAAAAATTTACACTGCAAGTAGGATCTTCCATAGACTTCACCCAGGCAGCCGATTCTATCGTACAGGGTCGCACCGTTTCGGTACGTCCTTCGCGGAACAGCCGAGTCATCGATGCTTCGTAGGTTAGTGAAAACTTGCCAGCATCACGATAGTAGGCCAATTGAAGGGCCATCTGAAGGAAAGCATCGGGTGACAAGCGAAACTTTTTCATCAATCCCTTGCCATAAGCATCATGAACAAAAATTCTCAGATCGACATCCTGAAGGAAAGATAGCATAACCGTTTTTACACGCCACGAAATTTTCAAAGCAATAAACCTACATTCAGCAATTGCTGAGCAGCCAGATGTGCCTCTTGGATAGCGTCCAGCGCTACACTGTTGTCCAAATCAAATGCCAGCCGTTTTGGCTTCGGTGGCTCAAACTCAGGAATACCGAGTGTGTTTCCATTTTCGTCATATCTATATCGTCACGGTTGAGAGAACGGAATGTTGAAATACTGTACTTTGAACTAATCCTTTGAGCAAATATATTTTCAAATGTTTTAAAATTTTGGGACATATTACTGGCATGCACTAGTAAGCTATAACACACTCGAGCTACTTAGTTAATTTAGATTCAGGTGGTTAGTGTTGTTACTAATTGTGCTCTTCATAAATATTTTATATAGGTAAACCTAATAAAACCGTGCTTAAATGATTAACACATGCTTAATGGACTAATATGAAAGGCGAACAAGTTTTCGCAATTATCGCTCACTTTAATACCACTAGTGAGAATATTCTTTTTATTTTCACTGTTATTCACCATGACATGTGACTTTAGGTGTTTTTTTTGTCAGGTCTCCCTACATTTTGCTTTCGTGGTAACTTATAGAATTGATCATTAGCCTGGATTCTGAATTACCACGATGACTTCATCTCAGCAGTAAGTAGTTAAGTGTTTTACAGTTGATGTTACTAGATACATTCCATGCCGTGTGATCTTGATATACTGTATCAAGTTTGGCTTAGTCTTTCACACAAGGTGTTTTGGAATTCATAAACATTAGGTTTGTAAATATTAAAAATGCTGATGCATTTTCTCCGAGAAAAAAGGTGCGTCAATATCCAGCAAGCCATTGCGCAAAAGGTACAAATTTCCAAAAAAAAATACTAATAGAAGACCCTGCCCCGATTTAACAGAACGCTGTTTTACATCGATTTGCAATAGTTGTTTAGTCCTGTTGTAGACTTTTGAAGACAATTGGTCGTTTGCGAATCGGTCGTTGTAACTGCCGAGCACTTTCGACGGTATCCAATTGAAAGGCTAATTTAAGTTTTGTTTTGAAAATAGAATCTAAACTAGTTTTTAGTAACTATTTCAATACAAAGCAGTATCTGCAATGACAAATCGACAAACATGGATCAGCTAACAGTTACCAATTGTTAGTTGTATTTTTAGATCCCTGGGTTAGTGATCAATCTGCAGTTATTTGTGTTCCTATAGCAATAAAAAGCATTTAATAAAACCATTACCGTTTATGCAACGCCTCCTCCGCTACTATGTTCTCCCACACGTGCGCCAACACAGGTGCGTCAGCCCTAAATGCAAATCATTATGTGATTTCATTTAGTTTCGTTTCGTGATAATTTTGAAAGGAAATAAAATTACACAATTACAGTAATACATTAATTACAATAGTAAGAGGCAGACTCGAACCATAAATGCGTTGGTCGATGATTGACAAAAGGCAAAAAATGTGGATAATTTATGAGTGTGCATGGGTCGAAAGATGAAGAAATCAATAATCAGCAAAATAATGTGTAACCAAACAAATTGGGCAAGTTTACAGCATATCTACCAGCACCACTGCATATAACTATAAACACATGGATCCAATCAAATTTATACTGATATGTCAAAGCTCTAACGCTCCAACTAAAACGGCAAACTTAGACCGAACCGAAGCGCATCTACTATATATTTACAACTACATTATCTCAAAAATGACTCGTTATTTTCATTGTATCGAGAAGCACTGTAATTACCGCGGATGAGTTTCTTCCATGATCAACATTTCCCAGATGTGTGACATCACTGCTGCGTCCGCCCTGAGAACAATTGTTTTGACATGGTTTGGTTTGTGTTGGGGTAGGTTTATGAGATAATAGAGTACCGAATGGACGACGAAAAAATATGGAGACGTCGAATTGGATCGGGAAACAGATACAAATGAAAAATACATTATTGAAATGAAATGTCAACCATTCCATAAGGTTACTGCGGAATACTGAGAACATATTTGTAATACTGCTTGTCGTACAATGCTTGAATGGTATATATAAAGTGAACTGAGTTCTGGAAACTGCGATAATAACGTATTGTTCAAAATTTATTTTGTATTTTCTTTTTGCAAGATAATTATATTAATGCATGTAGATTTAAAATATTCTTAAAATCCACCGTTTCAATTTTCAATTATTGAAACTAAATTCAAAAATTGTAGTAAATAAGTTTTGAACAAGTGTTATGCAAATGGGAGGTCAACTGAAATTAAAAACAAAAAACACTTACCAAGTATGTTCAGCATTAAATCCAACCTGCAAATTAAAATTTTAATCAATAATGCGTTATTCTATACTTTGTTTATTCGAACCCACCCTTGCATTGCTTCCGATGCATACAGTGAAACTCTTATCGAACCACCGATCATGGCCTTTGCCGTGAAGTAAATTCCTTCCAAATTGGTTGAGTTTCTCTGGATGTGCCATATCAAATTCAAAGGGGGTTTCATCCAGTGACAGCAAGAAAGCGGAACTTTCAATTAAATGCAAGGAAGTTTTATTAACACCCTTTGCAAATACCGATTCACGGATTTTTGCCCATTTGGTCCGATCGCCGGCTGTTAGTGATGCTAGTAACTCTTCACCAACTTGTGGCTTATCACTGCTATGTAAGATTTCTTCGATTTGAATCTGAATCTCACACGGACGCAAAATACGTCCATTATGGTAGATAACGACTTTATAGTAGCATCCTCGGAACAGTACAACAATATGATTCGAGTCCTGATAGTGAACAATTTTATCAGTTTCAATTCCTGGTATGCGCACCGTGTTGAAGATACGCTCATATTGCCACGAACACAGCGGAACCAAACCTTGCACTAGAATTGGTTCTAGCTCTTGCCGCTCGACGATTCTACGGAACTGAAGCAGCATGTTGATTACACTAGCTGCACGTGCACTTCTAACGGTGGTAGGTTGGGTAAAAATTGCATCCATTCCATAAAAATTACTGTTGACCATCAGAGCACCGCGGCTACGTAGGTAGACGTATTCTTCCCACCAATCTGATACATAATTAGTTGACCACCAACTCTTCAGCAACAAATAACGCTGTAGTTTTGTGGCAATACCATTCTGGAATTCCTTGGCTAGTCTTTCCATGCGCGAATAATTATCGTCATCCAGCAAGGGACGCACCGACCGCAGATACTGTCAATTAACGTTTGTTATTAGTAATTACATATTCAAAAATATTCTTGACAATCATACCCTACTCATAGTATTTTCCACACTTGGTAATGGCAGACGTGGAAGAGAACCTTGGAAGCTATATAGGCCTGGTTTGTTCCAGGTTGCTAATACTTTGACAAATACTGCCCACAGTCTCGTCTATAAATAGAAATTATTTATCGTCAGTAATATGCTTTAGTTGTAAACGCTAGTAGCGAGCACCATACCGGCAAGGAAACCTTACTACCCGGTGCTCGTTTTTCGTACATCCACCCTTTGTACATCAGTAACAGCTTCAATGAGTAGCGCATAGTGTAGCATATACACAGCCAAAAGAAAAGTCCAGCTAGGCCACATGCTGCCACCTGATAGTTCACCGTGTCCCTGAAAGAGTTAAATATGATCGAAATGTTTGGCCCATTTTTTAACCGATCTTACCCTGGTAAAATTGCTAAAAACTTATTGACTAGGTTAAATGGAACCTGGCGCTGCGTGAAATGTAGTGCTAATGCGACGGCTATGACTAGCCACAGGCTCTGTAGATGTGCTGGGTACACTCCATTGCGAACTCCGGTCTGGGGAAAAAGTAAATATTTATTAAGTAATTTATTAAGTATAAAAAAAAATCGTAAGACCGGTAAGAAACTTCAGAAATAGTAGATAACAAGCAGGATTTCAAAACATTCTCTCTAATACTTCTGTCCAATTATGACGAAAAATACTTTCATGCTCCGCTCTAACACGATTCTTTTGCTCGAACATTCATATGTTTCTCGGTTTCCAGTGGTTTCTGGTACATGAAACTTGCCTCTAGTGAAGTATCAGTACTTTAAATTGTGGTTGGTCGACATTTCCGTGCTTGGTTTTTAGCTGTCGTAGTCTGCCTTTCGTCACGGTTTGGAGCTTTCTTCATATTCAAAGTATGTAGGCGATTTTGATGACCATGCTCCTCTCATATATTGTTTCTTTAAAGGCTTTGTATGGTAGCGTTAACATAAGATTTTCCTATGAGCATTAAATTTATGTATTGTATTCTTTTTAAAAATGGAATTTTGCATGAATGTAGAATAATATTGACATTTCACAAATGTTGAGTACCTAGAGTCGCATTTATGTTTGCTAAAAACCGAATAGATAAACGAAGCTACACTCAGCTGACATTTGTTTTCATACGGTATTCAACAGCATTTATGTCCGCTGTTGGTGTTTTCAAACTTGCAAACTACATTTTGTTTCACTCGCGTGCCTCATGGGATAGAAAAATAATATCGTCACGCTTCAGAAAATCTTCGCATATCGAAAATTTGTATGCACGTCTCTATTGGAATTTTAACATTTCACAAAAATCCCATTAAATACGTTAAATCGAGTTCCGGCTCTTGGGCTTCCACATCTTTAGATGAACTCCAAACGAAGACTAAATTACAGCTAAAAACAATAGTTGCAGCAACAGTCATCTTTAAATTATAATCACAAACGCTAATTAAAACTTGAAGCTAGACAGCATGTTTTGGGAAATGTTACACTTTAAAAGCCATTTTAACCCTCTAGTGCCCAAGATAACTTTCAGACGGACTTCAAAAAAATAACTATGCAACTTTATAAACATTTTTTAAGTATTGGTTGAAGCTTTTGAGAGGTTTAACTGAAGACCGTCTGAAAGCAGCACTGGGCACTAGAGGGTTAAGCTTCACGTCGAACTAAGAAAACTTTGAACCGATCTGATATGTCCGAGGAATTTTTATGACAAAAACCACCGAGTCTATTATATCGATGTGCTTGCTCTATTAATTTGATCATACATTTTACTATTCATGCCAAACATATTTCGAAACAAGTATCAAGCGTTGCGCTGGTAAAACAGGGCTTCAAGACACAAACTAAATAGTTATTAAATAGTTACAGTCTGTACTTACCCTGAATCGTGCCAATCGTTTTTTCCATGATCTAACGCCGGACTGCCAGACAAGGTTGAGCACTTCTCGATCGTAGTTCAGGTGCCATCCTTCGTGAGTGATGGAAAACGAGAACGCAACGGCTGAATGGGCTTCAGCCATGGCGGGTTGTCTGCAGCAAACGGTTTATCAAACTGCCCGAATGCACTGCTGCGGCTGCTGCTGCTGCGATGAGGTCAGGTCTTGGCCGGTATGAACTGGTATTTATTTGGTTCGAACTCTGAAAGAGAACAATATCACTGATGAACTTGTATTGACGCTGTCGGCAGATATAATGTGTTAAATTCCACCGCGACCGGTATTGCAAGGTAATGATTGATTCAGCGTTGCGGAAAATTTGGAATATGGCGCTCGCTGATAAGATATCATGTGTGCAATTAGGTTTGGTTTTTTGTAGGAAGAGAATTCATTGACCTTGGTTCATGGATTTGAATGTTGGAGTTCACAGATAAAAAGGTGTATACTCGTGTGGACACGAAATGCGTTTGCATAGAAAGATAATGACGAATAAATTTGTTGCTGATTGCGATTTGCTTGTTAGCTGCCTTTGCATGTTGAATTTCATTCGAACTAATTTTAATCCAAATTGTGTTTTCAGGCAGAAGCAGTGACATTTTGTTCTTTGATTACAAAACAATGTAATCTTACAGTAAACAGTAAATCGTATACAACCTCCACAGGCATTTTTGATGCCCACAAAGAATGAGCTGACCATTCACTAAGCATTTATGTGATTTTTGACTAATGAGCCATTACTTAATAGAAATTAAAACGGTGTAGTGTAGGCCATACTTGTAACCGCTACGACATCACACTTCAGAGGGCGCAAACTAATTCAAGAATGAGTATTTTGTTTAGAATACAGTACAGTTACAATTTGAGTTTGTCATATGAATATTAATAATATCCACTGCTGCTTTGCTTCGTTTTCAACTGTAAACAAACGGCTTGTTCGACTTCCGGGAAACATTATTTTTGCTGCTGACGTCGCGTCGGCTGACATGTTAGAAAAATTGCTATGAGCTGCAATTTTTCATATGTGGGATTTTGCGCCAATTTGACTAGTATATGCCTTCTTCTAAGTACTTTACAATTTAATATTTTTTTGTGCCGTTTAAGAAAAAATCCTCAGGAATGCCATGTCTATGGGACTAGGATTCTTGAAAGAGTATCGTGTCATGATAAATCTTCGGATACAAAATCTTTCACTTCATTCATTATGTGCTCGACGGGGTATCCGGATATCCACTAGTTTAAGTTCTCGCATCTTTTGCAATTTGCATCCGATCTCGATAGTTTTAACGCCAAAAGATTTAATAACTGCAAGAATTCTCCCTCTCCCAGAAATTCGGTTTTCCGGAATATGTTCCAAAACTCCGGAATTTTATGAGTATCAAAAAAGAATCTCACAATATGTAATTGGTTCAAAGTTTATAAAATTACCTCCAAAGGCCATTTGTATGGTTTGAGTGATATGCCCTCGAAATGTTCCTTTCGGAACAGATTTTACTGGAACTTCTGGTATAAAACAAGGTCAAATAGCACATAATAAAGGTATTTTCGGAACCGGGATGACGTCCAGAGCCCGAAAAACGACCCGTCTTTAATTTGAATTCCAAGATGGCGACTTCCGGTTTGTAAAATGAGAAATATTCTACGGTTATTTGGGTGGCAAGAAGGCAGAATCATGAAAGGCAGAATTCTATGACCGTACACACAAGGCAAAATATTTCAGAAGGCGGAAATATGAAAGGCAAAATTTTGAAGGACACGAAAGGCAGAATCACTGGAAGCAAAACATGACTCACGATAGCCAAGTGCGTGATGGCAAATTGGTGCGAATCCTGGTCACGGTACCAAAACTGCTATTACACAATTATTATTTATTATTATTAGGTAACCAGACTTAATAACTGGTTGAAGCAATGATCAGTTTTGACGGGAGGTGCAAATCAAGCCTAATCCGGAACGCACAAACGCGCGGAGAGTAATTTTTCGATGTTAGGTATAACTTACACTAGTCTCAACGGCTTGTTGGGTATAGTTAACATAAAACAATTCATGCGGCGTAGACGGATAATCGAGGGCAAGGAACCGAGGCGGCACAAAGCCACCGTGGTTTCCGTAGTCCGAGCCGGCCGCTGACCCGCCGACGGAAGCGGCGGCCTCTCGCAAACAAACAAACGACTGATACTGGATATCTAGGATTATCCAAACAGCTTTTCTTCCCCTTAGTTAAGTCCGAACGAGCGGTAGCGAGTAAGAACAACATACACTTGGGCAATAGAGTCGGCGAAAGGCCGCGAGTGTGTGTGTTATTAAAGGCTAAACAGATGACACAATGTTAGTAAAATATATAACCAAAATCGGATCTGCCATTTTGTGATTCTGTCATTCGTTCTCTTTGTGATTCTGCCTTTTGTAGGAGACCCGGTTATTTCATGAAGTCGTTGATTTGAGATACATTGAAAAAAAAAGGTTTTTTAGATCTGTTGAAACCTTCAAGAATTTTGAACGGAATAAGATATAATCTTTTTATCCTCTCGTTCACAGAGGTACTTTCAATTTTTTTTGGGGGATAATTAAAAATCATTTTGCATAAGCTTTGTTTTAACTCTTTGAGGCACTTTAAACTAAGCTGTGAGCTAATTTGAAGGTAGATAAATTACTAAATCTTTTAGTGCTGAAGCTATCGAAATCGGCTTAAAATTGCAAAAGATAAAAGTTTTTCAATTTTTGAGTACCCGAGTACCCCGTCGAGCGCAAAACGGTTAAAGTGAGAGGTTTCGTATCCGAAGAATTTTCATAACACGATTCTCATTCAAGAATCCTAGGGAATATATGCGAAACCTATCGGTGCTACGAACAGACATATGAGTTTATTCTAACCGGGACGTCAGTCAGGTCAAACAGTCTATCCGTCTATCCACTACAGTTGTTGAAATTTGTAATTCTGTTCGCATATTCAGAGATGTTTTATTCGCATTCTAAGCAATTTAAATTTGGCTTTTAAAGCAACTTTGGCTTGATGGACGCATAGGTTTGGGTTCAGACATAGGTTTTGTATATTTCTAGAGCAGAATAACACGTTACAGGATTAAATTTGCAAGTAGAACACTCTGAAAAAGAGATGATTAAGTTAAAATCTTTATTTCCCCAATCAGATCCACCGTCTTCTCAGAAACACAATTTGATCTAGAAAAGGAAGTTAGTTTACCACTCTATCTCTTGTAATGTGTATAATGTTTGTTATGATGTTGGTTACATTCTTCAACTTCATCTGGAAAAAAATAAACACAATACGACACGTTTTTCTTTGTGTTATGCTATGCAGTCGGTTTTTTTTTTACACGGAGGAAACGTACCTTGTAAAAATTCAATAATTCATAATTTTCATAAAAAATTCGCGTAGAATGAAATTGCGTAATTCAAAACTGCGTTAAAATCGCGGAAATTCAAAATTCTGCGTGAGAGAAACATGATTGATTCGAAAATCCACATAAAAAGTTCGCGTTCATTCGAAACATCGTTTATAAAAAAAACGCTCGTTAAAAACCGTGTAAAAATATTTCGTATCGCAGAAACGATTTATCTTACGGTTCGGTCGCCGAGTCACTGAGATTCTCTGTGTGTCAATTAGGGATGCGTGTATGCGAATCCGATTCATTTTTTCAAAAAGAATTTTAAAGATTGCTACATTTAGATTCTTGAAGATTTCTACATTCAGATTCCTTATGCGATTCGAACAGATTCTTTCTTCTTCTTCTTCGTATCGCAGAAATGATTCCTCTTACGATTCTTTTGGATTTTTGAGAAATCAATGAGAGGGTTTCCATATGCGATTTGAACAGATTCCGCCTGTCTCGCAGAAACGATTCCTCTCACGATCCCGTCACCGAGTTATAGGTAGCCTGGAAATTCTTACTCGGGATTATCTTCGTTCCCTAAGTGTTGTCATGAAACCTCTCTGTCTATATATCTATGCATAATAAAACAGAGGGTCAAGTTCCAATACCGGAATGTAGCTTGCCAATCAAGAAGCATCGACCTCGTACATATAGACTAGATAAATGATATCAATATCCCCAAGACGGAAATCCAAACGCGCACATAGGAACAATTTTCCAAAACGCGCTTGCAACGACCTTGATCTTCGAGGTATGGTTTTAATAAAGCCACTTCTACACATATAAAAACTATGCTTGACATACGCGAGCACCGCTTTCACGGCAAAGGCCACTCATGAAATATTTTCGCACAAGGCTTCAACGCGAGCACCGATGACGGCTGCAAACGAACACACCGACTATCGGTGGTTTGTGGGCTTTACACCAGACCTACGTCCGATTCGCAATTAGACTGTGTTTTGCTTGAATCGTACAACGACGACCTTGACTCAACAGGTTTTTGTTTACTGTTCTAGTTGTAAACACTTCACGCTACCCCTAACTTAAGTCTACTTTGTGATTGGAGCGAACGAGAGGCCCCGATATGATGTATTCATTCACACACAAGAGAAAACTGTTGCCTATGAATGCAAAAAATATTTGTTTTGAGTTTACTGCAGAAGCCGGTACCTAAATCGAACACATACGAAAACCTTGGCACTACATTTTTTTAAATTGGAACTTTGCTCTTCTTTTGAGTCACACTTCGCGGTCGATTCTTAGTGTTTGAGACGATATTGTAGCATCAGTGCAACGACCCTGTAGATTTTTTAGGTTTGAGTTTGGTTTATTTGACACGGCTACCCTGTAGATATTAGAAATCGTTTCTCTGTTTGGACTCGAATGCTATTAGACTGATTATGATTTATTAATTTAATTTGGAATAAAACCAAAGTAGAATTTTAACTTAATGATCGAAACATGAAGAAAACTTTTTTTAAATGTATTATTTTGGACATGGGCTCCAAATAAACAATTATGCTATTCCATCAAGGCAGAAAGGGGGGAGGTCGAAAGCATTATTTGCGATTTAACTTACAAAAATCATTCAAAAACAGTAGTATATTGAGGTTTCTCACACGCAGCATTCGTTTGATTGATTTATTGTTGCATTAATTGTATTCGTACTGCTACTCATTCATACACGGAAATGTAAATAGTCATTTGCTATTCTGAATGTATGCCACTTAACGCGAACAACACATAAAAGCAACAATTGATAATGTCATAGGTTAACTGTAAAACCAGTTTGTAAGCTTGCCCATTAGAAAATATGTAAGAGAGACTCGATACACTTTGTTTCACTCAAAATTGCCTGAAAAAGTTCCTATTTCCTTAATGGCAGCATTTCCTAGTAATTCCATGTCATAAGGTTAAACTTCCTACTCTAGGTATCGCATGCAAAACCCTAGCGTGAAAGCGCATCGCTTAATTGTTGCACACAACTGCACTCAGTGAGAAGGTGGTCAACCTTGCTCAACACATAAAATGGGTTTCGATATAGCCACAAAACAGGTTCATTCGATTGACACATCTGATTTTGAAACGCCGCTTCGGATAAACGAGTCAATTGTAGAGTGATCGACTGTAAGTCGGATTTCGTTGCATGTTCATCACATCATTTGCACCATGAAAATTCATTTAGTCTTCCTCTTTATTAACCAACTGCGACAAGAGCAAAACCTCTTGATGCTAGACTAGGGTGGTCGGTATTACCGACTTTTCGAAAAACCGGTATTTCGGTATTCATAAAAATAAAAACCGGTATATTTTTTTTCTGACAAATACAAACCAGGGGCGACTCGTGGTCTTTAAACCTACTAGTTCAACTACAAAATTCTGAAAATCATAGTTTAGGGAAATAATGACAATCATGTCCGCGGAAAAACGCAAGTCATTATCTCTGTTCTATTTGAAAATAAAACTGAAAAATAATTAAATATATACAGAAATTTAGATTTGAAATTTATTTTTTGCCTAGCGTTTTAAGTCGTTTTAAGGGGCGTGTCGCTGCATAATTATGTTTTTGCATTTATGAATACCTATGCTTCATTACGACCCAGTTTTTTTTCTGTAAGATTTGGACCACTTGTTTTGATCTCTTGTGATGTTATACGATCCAGATACAACACTGGATAAATATAATAGTGTTTAGAAAACTTTAATGAATGAATCCAGTGATATGATAACGAAGAACATAATTTTGAAACTCATATTTCTTTCACATCGCAAAACTTAGTTTTAAATTAATGAATAAATTTGAAATTCTTAGAGGAACAATTATTGAAACTGTTGAGAAGAGTAAATGAATGAAGAAGAAAATGAAAAGACGATCAGGCAAGAATTTACATTTTACGAATCCGAAGGAATCGAAGGTAAATACCGTAAACTGGGGTGACTTTGATCACTTTTTTGGTTGTATCTCAAATATTTTCAAAATATACTGAAAACAATATTCTTTGATATTTTTAAAATAAGTACTGGCATGCATTGAAAAAGATTCAGTCACTACTTCAAAAGTTTAGCAACAATTTTGCTGTTTTCAAATATGCTCTAATAATTTTACACCAATCATCATTCCGGGGTGACTTTGATCTCTTCATTGTTTTGATGAACTTGGAGTAACACTCTGCTACTTTCACTAAATTGAACAGCCTAAAACGACTTAAACGGGTTTATAAATATGGAAAGCAATTTGGGGGCCATTCACATTCTACGTGAATAGTTTATAATGGCGAATTTCCAAGATTCATACAAAATTTTTATAATATATATGAATGATTATTCACTGAGAGAGAAGGGTGGTCTAAAATCATTAAAAACTAGTCCACGAGGAATATGACTTATGAAATTGTCAAAATTCGCATGTTATTTCACGTTTTGGGTTTTTGTTAAGAAGAAATATGTAATACACTGTGGAGAATATTGGGACTCAACATTGCCTTCATGGAAAAACTTGCAAAAATTAACAATAAATTGTATTGTTATAATATTTGTCCATCTTAGGAACTAATCTGGGAACAAAATAAAAAAACTTTACGTATTGCAACTTGTTGTTTTGAATCTGCCTAACCGATTGTTTGTATGCAACAAAAATCGCCAAAAATACACTTTATTTTCAATTAATATTTTAGCATGAAAACACTCTTTAAATAGCAGGAAATGCATGAATAGTAGCAATTCGAACATATATCCACACAATCAGTGAGGATTACGACAAATCACAAGCACTACGAGCGCTTTTTTACCACACTTTCAAAAAAGAGGTATAGTGATCAAAGTCACCCCGGTGATCAAAGTCACCCCAGTTTACGGTACTTCTTTTTTCTGTTTGATGCTCTTTAAACAGTTCTTCCAAATTCAGTTGAACCTGAGAAAGCATTTTTCTGAGCTAGAATTAGCGCTAATAAAACTCGCTGCGGTTTGGGCGACGAAGCATTGACCATGCTACAGCTATTTAAATTTGACTTTCTCAAAAATAAGGAGCATTAATTTTTAGGACGAAATACTTTATTGATTTTTTCATCCTGTAAACGCTTTGTAGCAAGAACAACATGTTCATAATCAGGTGCAACCTGTGCAATGCACACGGAGACGCTAAACAAAAAATAAGTCCCTAATCCAGTTTTACTTTTAAATAGCACAAAACGAATAATGATATACGTTTTCTCAGAATTTGTGGTTGAACTGGTAGGTTCGAAATCCACGGGTTGCCTCTGTAAGTATGAGTGTGTAAAGAGATTAGCTGTTCTACTAAAAAAATAAATGTCTTGCTTTATTGATATGAAGTTTTTCAACTTATAATCGATACACACAAATACATCATCTGAATCCAAGCAGAACAAACAAGAAGGAACAAAATTGATAAATTGGTTAGAGTTAATTAAAATTCAATGTTGCCTTTGTCTAAATGTATATTTTTATATACACCGTCATGTGACCGACCTAAGTGGGTAACATTCGTTAACCTTACAATGATTTATGAATATTGTGACAATAGATTTTTTAATTTTAAGAAAAATACCGGAAATACCGGTTTTTTCGCCTCTTCAATACCGGTATTTCGGTATTGGAAAAAGTATCGGTTTTGCCGGTTTTACCGGTTTTGGTTTTACCGGTAAACCACCCTATGCTAGACATTTCTACTCCAAGCTCTTGGAAGTCAACGGATAATGGTCAGCGAACGACCACTAGGAAAACCTTCATACCAGTCAGAAGTAAAAGGCCACACAAGGCCATTCGATTTCCAATTGTTTTCCGTTTCGAATTTACGTTTCGTTTCAATACACTTCACGGCCAGGAAGAACTTTGCACCTGTCGGTGGAACTTACACTTCAGAACACTATTCAAGGCAATTCCAAAACAAATGATTACACAATCACTGCCGCAGTAGTTGACCACCGAAGAACTATTTGTTGAGCTTTTGCAATGAAGTGAATTTTTTTCTAGCTGCTGCGAGAGTCTCACGCGGTAAAAATCCACACATGCAAACACACAGTACATGTAGGTAGTGAACTCCGAATAAAATGATCGTTTCAACAGCACGAGATGCTGAACCGCAATAGTGCCAAACAAAAATAAAGTGGGAATTATTCTCACTATACTTTGCGCGCAACTTGCTGGTTCTTTTCCGGCAGAGATATAGAGAAAACGCAACCGCACTGCCCCGACTGTCACACTAGACTAAGACGATGAGCACACAAACGTGCTGTTGTCAGTTGAATTCATGATCAAGCAACTGGTTGAGCACAGCCTTCCGTCTCGTCTGTGCATTTAAGCTTATGGAAAACTACAATCTATTCATTTTTGTTGCCATTGATTGTTTTCGTTCAGGAAAAACTTACAATTATTTGTATCGCAACCGTTAATTCGTTCTTCCATTATTTTTGTCCATTATTTTTTGTCATTCAACGCAAGACCAACTGTCTCGCGGTAAATATTTGCGACATGAGCAAGAAACATAGAATCTTATCATTAAAAACTCAGTGCCATGCAAACGTGCAGAACTGCTCATAATTAAAGGTAGAAACGACAGGAGAGACTCTCAATGAGTTGAATTTTTCGCAGAAACTACCATGTACGAATCGTGACGCTACATCCTTAAAAAAAAAAATTCGAGATAGATGTGTGTATGAAAATATTTATAGTAGGAGCTGTTATAGTTTCATCCATAGCAGCGACAAATTGAAATATGAGCAGTTGTGATAACTGCATAGGATGTTACTCAATTTTTACCTTCCATTGTATTGAGTTGACATGAAAGCAACTAGTATTACTCGCTACTTCCTCTAATTTTGTCTGTTTCTGTTGTGAGAATTGTTTTTTCATTTGCACAAATATCTACATTCCAGTGGTAAGCAATATGCGTATTTGAATGAGTGTAGGGTCGGAGGCTTCATGTTTCATTACTGAGTTCAGAACGGCGTTAAACAACATCGTATTCTACAAGCGCAGTGAACTAGCGCTAAGAATGTATTTTAATCGAAACAATCTTCGATGTTAAGTTAGTATAATTCCTTAATTACAATTTAAAAAAAAAAAAAAACAATTTATTATCAGGTCGGGCGTGATATGATAAAATATATTTCCATTTTAAGGTGAAACTCAACCAGTGCCAGTCATACCCAAAATTCATTGAAAACAAAAATTCGGACACAAAGAGATCATTGACCAGATCAGCTGTTTATTGAAGATTCATCTACTTTAAAGCAACTTTTTTATTCGAAAAAAAGAACTGAGAACTTTTTACTTAAAGAGTAAAGCCTTGGTGCTACATTCCGATTCGGAACTTGACCTTCTGTTTGTTATACACAGACTTCGCAGCCAACTGTTTAGTGTACAGGGCATTTGCGGGGCTAGCGCTACGATCCTGCTGACAGTCTCTCTCGAACCGAGACTCGAACCTACGATGACTGGCTTATTAGGCCAGCATCGTACCTCGAGACCATCTGGGAGATGAACTTTTTACTCATTTTCTTTGGAAATGCTTGCTTTTTGTATTTAAAAAAAAAATAATTGTTAATTACTCAAATGTACAAATTATTAAACGTGACACAATGTGATGTTCTTCATTGGAAACAAATAACGTGAAAAGAATTTGCTTTAATGACTCTCTGTAATGACAAGATTGCACACTTTTTGATACCATTATTTGCTATCAGAAATTAAACCAATAAAACTGTAACAATCAAAGACGAACACATGACGAACATTTACTGTGAATTGCAACGTAAACTTCACTGCACTCGGCAATCATCTGTACGGACAATCTCACAATTATTAGGGTAGATGACAGGACATTTTGCATCAACTAGGGTAAAACAGGACACATGCACAGTAGATACTTTTCGGGCAAAATAACAACATTTAGATAACATCACTGACAGTTTGTCCCAAACACATGAACCGTGTTTCCAGCCTACTGCACTAAATTGGCGAGGATACCCTTGCTTGGGATGAACTATTTTTATCACACATCCACTTCATCATTGTGTTCGTCCGAGTGTAGCAAAATTCAAGTACATGGAGTCCCGTGGTGAACGGTTGCGGTCGGTGCGGTGGAATGACGTAAATTGAGCCGGTCCAAAGTCCAGGCGGCCAACTTGTTTCCACGAGAAGCGTCGCGGCACACTTGCACCATGAAAGCAAACAACAAAAACAGCCGGTTGCGCATTTTTATGCATTGTCAGAGTGGCGTTTGGCATTACCAGATAGAGCGTGTTTTGAGAATCCGGGACCTACGTCTGCAGAGCAGCATTGCCAAAAAAACTGAAAATTTCACGAGCGAGTAGGTGATGACTGTTTTATTGGTTACCGGATCCGGTCAAGTTAGTTGTCTAGATAGATCCGACGTGTTTCAAGAAAGTCAGATAATTTATTTGAAGATAATCAGAAAGTTTGAATAAATCGTACAAAAGCGCCATTTGGTCGGGAGCATCTGAAAAGCTGGCATTGCTGGTTAGAAGGAACGTTCATTGTACAGAATGATGCTCTTATGTTTTTTTTTTCGGAAAGAACAAACCAGTTTCAACCCGCTACAATCGTTATACAATCATGAGCGTAGAGAACTCAAACAGTTCAATCTCTTGCTATAGGAAAGCTGTCAGCAAATGTTTTGGTAACGCGAACGAAATGAATGATGTAGGTACGTATTACGCGCATTCAAACATTGGTTTGGATTGAAATTTTGTTTAACCAGATATTTTAGATGTTTTTTCTTTTTGTCGATATACAATTCATTTAGCAAAAAAAGTATGTACCAAAACTACTTTGCATTATTTAAATTAGGACCATGCGTCCCCATTGTTATGTTGAATAAATATTTTTTATTGTAACAGTAAAATGCAACATGTTTTTCTGATAGCATTTTAAGTTTGTACAAAAGTCTGCCTGCAAGAAAAAGTTTGAGAAGCGTTTTTTACAATGTCACCGATAGTTGTCGATGTGTAATTAAGTATTAAGTATACTATGTTTTAGTTTTTTGCTTTATGCTATTTTTCTACATTTTTATATTTTTAAATTATTGTGTTAGTAAATAGGAATCCTTCCCAAATTATTTAGGATTACACAAAACCCGAAAATATTTTGGTTTGAAATTTATTTCAATTGATCGGTACCCTAGTTTCTGTTCATGTTCAGCCCTATACCATTATCTATTAGAAAAAGATACACTGCGCACAAATTTCCGGTTTCTATCGAAAACAGATTGACGTCAATACCTACACGGATAAGACGGAGTTAAATCCAAAGGAATTACACCGGGTACAAACTTCATTGAGATAAGAGGCCCGTAGCTTGTCGTTATTTCTGACGCATCCTAATCTGTTAATAAAAAAAGAAGGCTCCGAATAGCAAAAAGAGTATTTACCCCTAACTGATAATATTTTTGAGTGAAACACACATACATGCATCTTATTGTAGATTACTAAGAAACTCGAATGTAGTTTCGCATGTGTAAGAGGAAGTAAATACCATGGATTTGTATATGCAACTGATGGATTAATAAATAATTTATCTGTTTTGTTAAAAAAATCACGATATACGTGCGTCTAGTTATGATCATGTAGGTTCCTCTGTACTTATAATAATACATATAGGGACAAAAACCGGTTCAAAGTACACTTGCTTAGTAACGATTTTTTAATTAAAATCAAATGAATACTATCCGTAATCTATGATAGCCTGGACGGTACAGAGTTCGGTGTAATTAGTATTATTCCGATTTAAAAAGTAATATAATTGCTATTAACCTACAGTTGGTTTGAGTGAAACTAATGAACAATAGTAATAAAACAGACTCTACCCATTCACCATGACCAGAATATTGACTCAACCAGTTAAACCCATCTGTGCTGTGAACAATCCTAGATAGTATGACGTATTACCAGTATAAACCATGGTGATGATAAGGGTTCCTGTTGTACTATGACATCAAACTGAACCATGCATTGTTATCAACACTAGCCGGAATAAGTTATAGCTTTGGCTGATCTTATCTGGCGCTCACTGATTGGAGAATACTGTAGGTATAATCATTTTATACTGCATAATTACGTATAAATTAGCTGGGCACGTGTACACGATTTTTGTTTTGGTGTTTTGATTTGTCCTTGCGAACCTAACTTAGGCTTAATAAGTATAGGGGGTTATAAGGAAACAAGAAGCCGAAACTGTTGATATCAATTTTTAGGTAGTTAGGCGTTTTAAAAAGTTGGCAAAAATAGATTCATTCTTACTGCTCAATACTGGACAATGAGAGCTAAAAACTGGAAAATTTTGGACCGAAGAGATCTGGGGAAATGGTATCATTCCATTCTCCAAAATATCGAAGATAACATATAAATCTGTAATAACACAGTGCAACAAAAATTGACTTTTTTTCTGCCTTGGTTTCTATATATATTTTTTGTGCTGTGTGTTTCCCCGAGTTTGAACGTATTTCAACTTATGGGGCAACAATGCCGCCATTTTGAATATTTGAGAAATCGGAAGTTTTTGATGTTTTTTCGACGCCATTTTGTTTGAAAGCCAAATTTCAAAATTCTCTTAGTTTGTGAACATGTTAGTATCTTCTCACCCATCTTAAAAAAACAGATCCTAAATCAGATAAAAACTGAGCTCAAAACGGTGATTCTACGAAACCGGTTTTGGCATAGTTTTAGTATATTTCACAAAGCAAAGTAATATCGAGTATGTCTGAGCGTTAATGGTAATGCGCTAATATCTAAAAGTGATATTATATTGAGTAAAATAGTTTCAAGAATCGATTGGTAGGTGTCTGATTCACGTAAAATGTCAGTAACATGTCAAGTGTGCCCCAATTTTCCTACATTATTAAAATAGGTTTTTCTCGACGTTAGATTAACTTATTTAAAATCTGTCTATTGTGATATTAAGAGTGTAAGCGATACTCGAAGATACAATAACAATTTGTCTTTACATGATCCTTGTCTTTTTGAGGGGAGGGGGTTGCATTTTTGACCAGGACCGGTCGAAGCATAAAAATCCTGCTTCAGCTATAAGACAGAATCATCGCATCTTCGATAAAATCAAATGCGACCCCCTCCCCGCAAGAGGGGGAGAATCCATTGAAGACAAATTGTTATTGTATCTTTGAGTATCGCTTACACTATTGATATTACATAAAAAGATTTCAAATAAGATAATTTAACGTCGAGTCAAATCAATTTTAGTATTGTAGGGGAATTGGGGCAAAATCGACATGTTGCTGACATTTTACTAGGGTGGTTTACCGGTAAAACAAAAACCGGTAAAACCGATATTTTTTTTTAATACCGAAAAACCGGTATTTTCGGTATTTTTCTTTAAATTCAAAAAAAAAAAATAATCACAATCTTCATAAATCATTGTAAGGCTACCTACTTAAGAAGGCGTTACAAATCACATGACTGTGTATATTATAAATAAATACATTTCGACAGAAACAACATTCAATTTACCCTTAGGGGCCATCCACATACCACGTGGACAGATTTTGAACGATTTCAACTCACCTAACTACCATTCACACTCATACTAACAGAGGCATCTCTTGGGTTTTGAACCTACCAGCTCAACTACAAATTCTGAAAATCATAGTTTGGGGCGGTAATCATAATCATGTCCGCGAAAAAACGAAAGTCATTATTCGTTTTGTGCTATTTAAAAGAAATACTAAAAAAATAATATATAAATATATCCAAATTAATATATTAATATATAAATATTAATTTGGATATATAAATATAAATTTGGATTAGGAATCGCTAGGCGAAAACTAAATTTAAAATCTGAATTTAATTATTTTTTAGTTTGATTTTTTAATAGTACAGAGAGAATGACTTGCGGTTTTTTCGCGGACATTACTTCCCCAAACTATGATTTTCACAATTTTTTAGTTGAACAAGTTGGTTCAAAGACCACGAGTTCTTTCTGTTAGATCTATGGCGGAAGGAGTTGTGTTTGGTGCTTTGATTAATGTGCTTGATCCGTCGTTAACGGATTATATACCTTTTAAGTTTTCAAAGAATCGAAAAAATTGCCTTTTCTTTAAGTACAACTTCTTGAGATCATTTTCACAAATTTTTATAAAGATCTGAGCAATAAGGAGAAAGTTAGAGCGATTTGAAGCGCGGATCGTAACGGCCGCGTTTATTACGGAATAGTGTTTCTCAAAAAATGACTTTGCCGTGTTTACGATTGCGGTTAACCTACTGAACCTATTTTCTTCATCTTTTTTTAACTATTCATTATTAAATTCCCCGGTCGTTGAACGATCGTTTTTTTGATACACGAAGTTTAACTCTGTCGAATAAAAATTTTTATGCAAGTTTTAGCGCTCACATTTACTTTCGGGAAAAATGTTCCCGTTTGCATTGAAAACAAAATACTTATGAAAATGATACCCGACACACTTCTAAACTAATGAAATAATATGAGTTTGATCTGTTGAGTCTTGTCGTAAACACAGCAAAACTTTGCAAAAACAGCGTTTTGGGGATACAGCCATTACTCCACAAATAATTGGTGTTTCTAATGAACAAACGTGTTTTTTTGTTGTTGGTGATTAACAAAACTTTCAGAAAGTTACTACTTTTATGCAATAAAAACGTGCTACACGCTTAAAAAAATCCAAACTTTGCTCTTTTTTCTCGAGCAAAAAGTATATAACTTCTTAAGTAAAACTAAATCTGTGTTAATTTTTTATCAAGTCTCCTTTTGGGCAGTTGGGGTAAATCTTCAAATGCTATGCAGATTCATTCAAAACTTCTGTTGATTATTTAAACATATATTTTCGAATCTTTGTAAAAGCCGTGTCTGAGACCCTTGGTGACATTTTCTACTTTTTGTTTAGAATATTGCAGATAATAAGTAATTTGAGATGCCCAATCGACAGACGTAATCATGTGCTAACCTTGTACAGAAGCAATTGTATGCCTTTAAAAGATTCAAACCCTTTGTGAATGCATGAAAGCTAAGAAAACCAGTTTTTCTAGTTGACTGGCGGCACCACAACATGCTACTACCTTTGCAAGAGCCCTTCAAAGGCACGTTTACCACAGACCACAGGGAACCGTGGACACAACACATAATTTGAAATATTACATAACAAACAAACAATAATAAAACGTCAAGTTTTGATGATACGACGTCCAAAATGTATCGAAAACGTACGTTGCTCTACTGTCTCTTCGAGTTGGAAGGCGCATTCGGATTCAACCTTCCGTACAGCCGCAAAGTCTTCATTGTGTGGTGGAGAGTGGTAGGAAATTTTTGGAGGTCGCACATAACTGAAATACATGCGCGGCCAGTCACATGTAGCGTATTAAGTAAAGGTTTAACCAAGTTTACCGCTTAGCTGCTGTCTATTGTACCGAAAATTAGCGTTAGTGCGCTATTTGGGAAACTAAAATTTGCGTTCAGTTTGACCTTGAGCTGCGAAAAAAACACCAACTGTTCGGGTAGGCAGGGCTACAACATATCGAATTACGCGGCGGAATAATTGTTGTCAATTATCCAATAGCTCTACTAATCTCCACTAAAAAACTGTGCGAATAAGTACAAACATCTAACAATGAAAAAATATTAATAGACGCAAATTAAATAGTAAACTTGTTTTTAGGTGAGACTATGAGGCTCTCTGCAAAACCGAAAAACCATTCTTAATTTAAGAGAACTTCAATGACTTCCATTCAGGTAAAGCAGGACGATTTATGGGGTAACAATGTAAACAAACTTCCTGACCCCTAATGGTAGCTGATTATGAGTTAAATACAACGTGTGTCAATTTGAATTACAAACTAGGTTGACCTGCATTAGGTTCTGTTTGATAACTAGCCTAACCCGATGATTCAAGGCGTTCCTGCATTACCGCAAATAGATGTTAACAGGATTCAAAAAGGGCTACTTTGAATGAGTTTTGTAAGAACAAGTAGTTTAAGGACATGCACATTTCAATTCTACCTTGAAAGTGGTTAATTAAACTTTTTTCTGTGTTATCATTGGAAACCTGTTTTATTTTTCAACGTTGGTTTATTGTGTTTCCTATCTACTAACAGCAGTTTTAACACTTTTACTAATGGGTATATTGTTAGTACTATCTTTACTTCAGTAATGAATTTTCTTTCTTCACTAGTTTTATGACTAATAGAATGTTTCGACCCGAATGCCGCGGACTACAGTTATGCTTTACATTACTGTTTTCAAATAGACGTTTATTTCACCTGGAAAAATATGATCGTTTTTGAATTAAATTGCATCAGTCCGAGTTGTAAGATTGATTGTTTCTCAATAATCTGTTGAAACTACGAACATAGGTAGCTCATAATTTAACCCATTCCCCGCGGGTGATGCCATAATAATCGTTGAAAATCTGTCCACGTGGTATGTGGACGGCCCCTAAGCAGTTAGAGAACAAATTGATGCGGTTGCTGAGTAATAAGAGTTGGAATGTTATTTTTCAATGTAAAAACTGATTTCTCTCCGCAGGGATAGGGTTAAAAAAACATCTGGCATCTTATTAGTATCAATTATCTGAATAAGAAATAATTTTGAGTTATTCCGCTACCAAACACTACGATTTTATAATTGCTATGAAACTTTGCTCGATGATTATATTTACACTGCACTCAGAACACTCTGAAGTAAAGAAGTGAAAATTTTTTCTTCGATTTGAACCAAAAACCACGAATTTCAAAGTTTTCATCCAGTCGGAAAAAACGGACTTTAGGGTTTCAATGGTTTTGCAAAACATAGACTGTTTTCTTTGTAATTTGAATTTCTAATTTTCTTGAAAAGATTGATTATTTTCCAAAGTAATGTGCATTATTATTATTATATTTTGAATTATTGATTTTTTAACTTCTAATTGTTTACGAATCGTTCAATTTTCGAATGTGTGTGATCTGCTGTAATCGTACCTCAATTTGGCATATGCAGCAGGTGTGAATTGTGACAGTTGCAGATTTGCTAGGACAAACGATTGAATTGTCTTATCAGGTAAAACTATCATATGGAACATGATCCTATTGCTTGTGAAATGATAAGAAAATCCAGAACTTCGATGGAAAACCGGCGGAATTTCCAGCAGAGATACGATGTCGTGGTGGCCAACATAAAGGAAGATATATTCCTACTCTCTGTTTAAAACGCGATAGCATTGAAATATGATGTAGGACGAAATACAGAACAAAACACGAATCAAATGTCAAGTTTGTAGACATATATATACATGCGAACATAAACACACACCACACATTCTCTCATACAGCATACACACAAACACTAGTATATACACAAATCCACTGGTATATGCACACGTACACTGCTGTATACATGCACACAAAGGTATCTACACACATACATATGTATACATGGTATATATATAGGTACAGACTCGCGCAATTGCAAACATTCTAAATATAAAATATGCATTCTAGACTAGCGAGGGGCTTTTCCAGATTAACTTTGAAGCTATTGCTAGAAATCTAATCAATTGAAAATGTCATAGGTATTACCTACTTTTTTATTTTTACGCTGCCTATCTGTAAATCAAATCAAGTAACTGACAAATCACTCAAGCAGTTGTAAGAATGGCAAGAATACATGCCAGATTACTCTATACTATCGCACGTACCAACTTCACTTTGAGCTATCGATTGAAAGTAGGTCAGTAGAAAATTTTTGAAGAGTGCTAAACGTGTTGATTATTCTTATTAACGCGATGAATTAATTTCATCATCGAGAATGTAGAATACCATCGTTTGTTGAAAAATTATATTCAGTTAGCTGACTTACCTTTGCGTGTTGCTGATTTAGTTAGTATCGCTTGAATTCAGTTCAATTCACTGATTGCTATTCACTATTTTCACTCGAACTAATTATAGAAAATATTATTTCATGTGCTGCAGTAACTTTCAGTACAAAATTCAATAAACAAGAAAGTCAGTTTCACAATTCTCTGAGGTATAGAAGTTAATTCGATTAGAGCGAGAATATTTCTCTACATTGGATGACAAACAATACAAATCGAAATATCACCGATTGCAAACTGCACCGTAAGTTCACAACGAAGAAACACAACTTTCACTATGCCAAACGGTGTGAATGCTCGACCGAGACTGATGAACAGCCTCAAAAAGAAATCCAAGAAACACAACATACAAGTTTGTGTACGTGTTGTGTGAGCCAAAAGAATATTGTCAAAAATGGCCTGTATCGTTGACAGCTGTCAATATTGTTGCGGAAATGGCGGCGCCGGCGGCTCAGAAATGGTAAATGAAAAGCGACACCTATCGGAAATTATAATTCTAGCATAGATTCTTACAAGGGCCAACGCGTTATCGTGTTTCATGGTTTCATGTTAATCTCACAAGAAGTTTCTGCACTTTTGAAGTTTCTGTCTTTGTGCATTATTTATGTGGTATCAAAAATCTCATAAAAACTATAGTCTATTATGCACTCTGTACGTGAACTCGGCTTTCATTCAAGCGATTACGAGCAGATGTCATTCAGTTTTAATTCGTAATTTAAAAACCGATGGAAAACGTCAAATATTTTTTTTTTGAAAATCACGTTTTGTTAAAAAAACGCAGCTTTTTCAAATGATATTTAGAACTAGTAAAGCTTAATAACCAAATTGAAACAGGCACTGTTTGTTAAAGTAGCGGGCCAATTTTATTCAAGAGTTACCCGGAATGTCTCAACCTTCTAGTGCCCAGTGCCGCCTTCAGGCGGTGTTCAGTTGAACCTCTAAAATCAATACTTAAAACATGTTTATGAAAATGCACAGTGATTTTTTCGAAGTCCGTCTGAAAATTAACCTGGGCACTAGCAATTTTTAGGCATTTTTCCCATACACATACATTGAAATCACATTACATGTTTTTAATTGAAAAATTATAGTCGGTAGTAGATTAAAAAAAAACGGTGATGGTAATGACAAAAAACGTTTGCAACTTACAGTAAAAATACCATGTTATTTATGGTTACAATGAAAAACATTTTCCATTCGCCGTTTTCACCACAAAATACATCGTATTTTTTTGGGTAGATCGACGTGACAATGAATTATCTGGTTCATCAAGGTGATGTGCACCTTCTGTCAAAGTTTTCGTACTATATCTATTGAAGCAGCTTCATCGTAGGGTCTGTTTAAAAACTGTGAAACCTTGTCTTGCATTGAATTGAAACATGCGTATCTGTGATGATGGAGTAAGGTTTCAGTTTATTAGTTTGTGAAGGTGTTTTCGTTTTATTTTTCCGTGTTTGATTTGAAGTTATTTTTATAAATTAAATTACGTTATTTTTATAAAGTGAAATTCGTTTTCACTTGGTAGTTACTCCGGAACCACACTGTCATCGTATTGTAAAATGTCATTTAGAAAAACGGCAGTGTTTTTCGCAGCACAGGGGCACCGCAAAAACTAATGCGATATAAATCAGATTAAGGGAATAGTGTTGAATGTAGCGCCAGCTACTTGTCGAATTGATTTTGATTATGTGAGTTTGCTTTCAGAAAATTTTCATACAGATGTCGCTAGGATTGCGTTTAATTCCGGAAATTGATCAAACGCCATGTTTGTATACCTTTTTCTTTCTTTCTTTTTTGGATTGTGATAAACGTCAACAGCACACGTTCCATCGGACTCGCAGATTTTTCCGATTTTTTATCAATTTATACTATCTTGAGTATGTGGTTTACTTTCAAATTCCTTGATATATGATTATTCTGTCTGACCATAGTGTTTGTTACTTCATTTTTAGGATGCCACAAGAAATAAAGGAAGTGAAGGATTTCCTCATCAAGGCTCGTCGGAAGGATGCCCGTGCCGTTAAGATAAAGAAGAACGACAACAATACCAAGTTCAAGATCCGCTGCTCCCGGTATCTGTACACGCTAGTGGTCCACGACAAAGAGAAGGCCGACAAATTGAAACAATCGTTACCGCCTGGTCTGCAAGTCAAGGAAGTGAAGTGATTGTCCTATTTTGAAATGGTGTAAAGTGGGAAAAATGAAAATCATCGTCAGTTGGTTCCAATAAATTCTCGGTTAATGATTGCCGAAAATATTTAACTAAACAATATTTCTGTTTGATGTGAGATGCGATAGCAAAGTACGGGTAAACGTCATAATTTTCTGTAGTTAAAAAATAGTACCTGAAAAAAAGGTGCATGTCTGTCGTGACCGTCGAGACGCGTTTGGGAAATCGTGAAGCTTTGACGCTATCGAGCTACGAAAAATAACAAGTTTTTATTTGTCTCTTTTGATTACCAACTAGCAACGTTTTTAAGATTGGTTTACTAAACATTTCAAAAGTCTTAACAAATTTACACTAGGGTCTTATTTAACGCGACTTGTTTTTATGTGTTTTAATTTATTTTACAATAACTCGGATTATTCTTTTTTTTTGCAATAATTCGGATTATTCTTACGCGATTCGGAAGAATATTTGTACGCGGTATCAAATAGGTTTAGTATAAGTAAATCTAATATAATAGGGGTCTTCACATCGATCTCGTATACGAACACCCAGCCGTAAACTGTGTATCTTCCATTACTCGTCAATGGAGGTGAGTATTTTTATGGCTGGGTATTTGTTTACGAGCTCGACATGAATACCCATAATCTTTTAATTGCGGTACAATCAACCGTGTAAAAAAGACCCCAGCGTATTGTTAACTGCGGGTAATAGCCGACACTTATGGCCAAACCCTGTAGTCGTAATTTCGGTAGTGGAGCCAATCAGTTGCTGTTACTTGCAGAAGAACGTCTCAACAAGCAATTCTGTTGATAATCTGCTTATGAAGGTAGGTACTATTAAGCGGACATCGACTAAATTAAAGCCCAACCAAATTGTTGGGGTCGCAAAATTGTTTATTGGATTGCGACAAAGGACGTTACGCAGACAGACTGTTTCTCCGCTTACTCTAATATTTACCTTGGATACCTTTTCTGTGGGTGCTAAAAACATGTTTAGTGATTATTTACTCTTAGGTCAACTGACTGTAAGGGAGGCTTTTGATATCTTTTGAGAAGTGAAAAACAATTTGTCCTCGAAACTGCATACAGTCTCGAGTTGATGTTCTTAGTCAATACTTTTAGTAGTTTGAGAATATCTTAGTCCCCTTGATTTTTATTTGAATTTTTTTTTAATACGGAAAATTACAGTGCCGAGCCCAGCAAAAGTTTACGTTATTCAATTACTTTGGACATATTCATTTCATAACTGGTACATTTTTTGATTATGTACTTCGATCATTTGTGCATTGAAAATATGAACTACCAAGTGGTTTGGTTTTCCACAGAATTACAATTTTGTTGAAACGTGAGATATTTCAAACGCGCGCAAGACACTTAGGTAACACGTGGGATATATCACGAAACATATTTTGAAGCAACATATTTTTAATCTTTAGCTTCTCTATATCTTCAGCTTTTTAATGCTCCGTTTAAAAAAAAAACTATTTAATTTTGTTAATATTGGGCACTCTAATATTTTTTCACTCTCAATAGGGGTTTACCGTCAAAAAATCTTATTCGTCCAAGCTATGTCTTTGAACTTTTAAAACTGATGTTCATTTTTTGTCTTTGGGGTGTGTGACTATGGACCAAAAAAAAAACTACAAAACTCATATTTTAAGCCTTAAGCCCTTTTCAAATGTTAATACATATGAATTAAAAAAATGCAAAGTTACTTAGGGTACTAAGGCCTACACAACCTTAAAGTTCCATTGAATTCTGAAAAGCTACTACCAACCCCTCAGTCGAGTTGGCGCGAAACCCTTCTCATCTTTATCGAATTCTTGAAAAACCGTAATGATTTGTTTGCTTTATATGAAATTTTCACCGTATTTTTGAGCGAATTCATGTTTTACTCGGATTATTTATAACATTATTTTTTGTTAATCATTTGTTTGAAGTGTCGGTTTAACCTAATTTAAGGACCTTGAAAAAATTGTTAATACATTCTATTGGCCTCAGCTCGAAAACTTTGTATGTTCAAGATATCGAAGTTTTTCGAAAAAAAATTTTTTTTTTCGAGATAACAAAAGGTCTCGACGGTCCATGCATTTCTAAGACATTATTTTTCATCGGTTAAATAAGTAGGTAAAACTTGGACCACTGTTCGGTGTCTTCTTCCCAAAATCTGATTGAGGTCAAATTTTACAAGGAGGTTTTTTTTCGAGAAGCCAAAACTTTTGAGTCCTACCGCTAAACGAAATGCTACATCGGAGATTGCGAGTTCGTGTCCCGTTTGGATGAGGAAATTTTTTTCTAAGTCTGAATCACATCCTCAGCCCGTGTTCATTATTCGCATCCTTGAACTTGAAACTTGAAAATCGATCAGAACTTTCCCATAACAGAAGCATTTGAAGCTCAACGGCAAGTTAACAAAAAAAAAAAAAAAAAAAGAACGAAACGAAAAAGCGCAATGAGGCGAAGTTTGCGAACGATTTGGAGATAAAAAGAGCGAAAACTGTGCTGGACTCTGTAGAAGCTTGTCAAAACAGCTGAATATAGTTTTCATAGTTTTCTAGCACTGTCTTTTCCTTATTTTCAAAAATAAAACAACGGGGAAATTTAAGAAATATTGTTGGGAAAACCAGGAAAAGGCGAGAAATCGAAACTTGATTTTGAGTGGTCATCCTGTTATACGTTTGTATTGCCTTTTTAATGCAATCATTTTATATCCTAAAATTTACAAACCTTTTTCACAAATCAATAGATTTTTTTTTGCTTCTAAGGCCGAATTTCATCTTTATAAATTTTCTTTATGGTCACTTTTTGGTCTCTTTTCGGTTACTTTTTGGTCTCTTTTTCCAGTCATTTGGTGTCTAAAGTTTCTATTTTTGAGTCACTCGCTACCAGCTCTGCGAAGGGGAAATTTCAACGAACATTAGCTCAAAAATTGAAAAAAAAAAATCATTTTGACGAATGAGACTCTCTTTCGTTGGACCAGGCGTAGCGTGACCAGGTGACACCCGGGGCGGAAAAGTCACCCCCACCAGGTTGCAGTAAAATAATTTTGCTATAAACAATTTTGAGATATAATACATTTGTTTTCAATTGCACTAAATCTAGCCTTTTTTGAATAATTGAGATTATACTCTCAGGAACGAATTTATATAATTTTCGAGAGTTTCACTCTGATCTGCACCTACATAATTGATATTTAATCTTACGGATATCACCATGTTGAAGGTTTGAAGGTGATACGTATGAAAATATTCCTTATGGGTGTCACCCCCTAGAGGGTGACACCCGGGGCGGACCGCCCCCGCCGCCCCCACTACGCTACGCGTTGGACGAAAGCTTTTTTTCAGTGACAGAAGGACGAAATTTTAGGACGTCATTGGTATTTTTTCTGATAATGTCTACACGGAGAAAGAAAAAAACCCAAATTTGGGTGTTTTCCACGCAAATCAGTACTTCCGTGCGGGAACCCAAATTTAGGTAAACCCTGCTTACTTACTTTTGAGTATCAGCGATAAAGTCATCGGTGAGTATATTTCACTGAACCGTAAGAAAATTCATTTTGCGTTGAAACTACCCAAAGGAAAAAAATATACGCAGGGATGCATGCACTTTAATCGTTTGCTGGAAAGTATGGAAAAATGGGATTTCAAAACGATATTTTCAAAAAAACAGACGAACAGTGTAACAGATATTTATTATCATAAGATCTTAAAATTAAGCGACCAGTCCATATACGTATTTATAGCTGTCTCAGTTCAAATTTATTAAACACGTGTTCCTGATCGCAACTTACATATTTAAAGGTAAACATTTAGGCAAACATTTTTAATTTAAACTCAACAAATGGGTAGGAGTTTCACTAGGACTTTCATCTAATTCACGAAACCTGGAGCACAGAGCCGCGACGGTATTACTTCTACAAACAATAGAAATCTTATAAACGTAAATAGAAACAATGTCATAAAATTTTTTAGAAGTGGCAGTACGTTGATTCCGAAAACCGCAAACAGTTTCAGCAACACGTCAATCGCTCGGATAGAGTCATTCCCGCACGGCAGAATGTTTTTTTTAAATACGATGAACAAATTTCCCTTGGTGAAAACAGTTGGCACACAGATGATACGTGGTTCAGGATGTGTAATTTGATTTAATTGATGCTCCACGGCCTCAAAATCTGTTTTGTTGTTTAGCCGCTGGAAAGAAAGTTTAAAAAAAACGTATTTACTCCACTTTCTGTTTTATCAAATCAAGATTCAAAAAGATGGCATGATTTATGTCACTGGTTAAATCATTATACAGCGAAAATTTAAAGCACAACACATCGCGGATACGGATTTGGCTAAGTTACGGAAACTCGACCGGTAATCCAAGGAAATCCGCTAAATAACCACAGTGCATTCAAATCCATACCCATTATGTTTGGACCTTTACATTTATCATCGACAGAATGCTTTTGTTAGTCATATAAAAACATTCTATCGCGTTTACTCTTGTATGTTTGTATCCCGATCAGAACGAAAAAACATCTTATGCACATAAAGTTTTTTGTAACAAAATCTCCTTGTCGTTTTGTTATAATGTAGGTCTCATTATGTGTTAATATCACAAATCATATCAAAATCTTCATTAAACATTTCACGAATATATCAGAATCTATCATAAATATATTTTATTTCTACATTAGTTCCAAAAACCCCAGTATCCAAAATGAATAACAATGTGTTACAACTATGCAACATTTTTGTTAGGTCGTTCTAATCGGGAAATTTGCAACAAAAAGTTATTTACTTTTATCCATTGAATAAGTGGTGCTGCGGTTATTTCTGCCAAAGATAAATTTGAATTGCAGATGGTACGCCGAATTCCACGGTTAGTGAGTTTCTTCATCACTCGTAAAGCTCCTCGAACGTGTTCTGTAGAGTAGATAAATGAGAGTCATGAGTAAATTAATAATGCATACTTATTTCCAATACGTACTGTCTTCCACTTCTATCCAATCTGTTTCTAGCATTAATCCCAGAGAAAGGAATTTACCGAGGTTGGCCTGTTGATTGTACTGCGGGTGGATACGTCAAAGGCTTGCTGCACCTGAAATTACCATCAAATAATATTGCAATCTAAACATATCTGGCAGTGAGGGTCATAGACGGAATCAGTCCTACTACTAACCAGCGTTCCTTCAAACTGTAAAAAATGAGGGAATGTTCTCATGATGATATCAGTTTTCTCTGTGGTCTTTTTCTGTAAAATGAATTTGTGGATTTCGAAGCAAGCAGCCATGCCATTTGAAATAGCTCTGCCGTTCTGAGGTACAGGAGTGAGCATCGCAATACACGCGGCATTTTCGTACATGGATTCCATTGGTGTCACGTTTGTTGGAGTTTTTTTTCGTCTGAAAAGTCGGTTTTCGGGAGCAACATCTTTTCGCATATTGCTTACTCTTGTTTCGATTATACCAGTATGGTATCCAGACTTTCTCCACCCAATTTCCAAAAAAAGTACGACTAAAAAAAAGATGTTCAATCAAATAGGACTAACAAACACACAAAACGTACTTCTTTTGGAGCTTCTGGAGTCATTCGTGTTTTTTCCAGGTGAGGAAAAGCTTCGAGAATTTTGATCGCTAAGTCCTGTTTCTCTTGCACTGTTGGATACCTGTAATTAAAAATTAAAGAGTGTTAGTAAGATCAGAATAGAACCATTTCCTCATGTGAGATTGACTGACAACAGCTTAGAAGAGGGAAGAACAATGCATCCGAGGAAAATGTGCTTGATAATTCCGATCGAAACACGACTAGAATTTCTATAGAAGTGAACAGAGTCTTTCTGATGATGCTGTTATCATAGCAGCATTAGGGTTACCTACTACTGACAGGCCGTTCAGTCGGAGGATTGGAGTCCTTAATTAAAGTTTAATTTAATAGTAAGAAGCAAAACGATCCAAACAGGAACAGAATCATATAGGGAGCTGCGGTTAGCTAACACACTGACACATGATGAGGTTGAAAAGATTGTCACCCTTTATTATTAAAAACACGGAGTAATGTATTTTCGATGGAATCAAATTCGATCGCGTCAATCACCTGTTCGATTTTGTTGGCAAGAAAACACAAACTCGCCAAATAATCGGGCTATTGACGGTATCAGTTGAAACATTTAGTTTTTACTCACCTTTTCTCGTTAAATATTTGATTTCCAAAGAAATGGTTTGTTAGTATGCGGTTCATATGTTTCATTTCAGTGGCTGTTGGTACAATCTGCAAGTAAAGCTTCCCTGTTACCACTTTTTGAAAGCTACTTCTGTCGTTTTCCAAGATAGAATGAATCGACTGAAATTATGAAAAGTTTGTTAAGCTTGCTGAGAATAGGACTACCGTAAACGCGGCAAACTTTGATAGTGCGGGTAACATTGATAGCGCGTGATATCCTGTGCATAACTACCTATTACCTATGAGACATTATATTTACAATAGTTGTTCTACTACTATTTCATAGTTGAGGTGTTACTGTTTGTATACAGTTTGGATTTTGTGTTGTTTGCGTGATACATTTTGCAATAAACTGAAAAAAAAAACAGTTTTCCTGATTTAGAACTATCTTATAAGGTGCTCAAACAATCATATATTTCTTATATAACTGTCCCAAAAAGCAATATTTGAATAAAGTTTCTAGAGTCAGTGACATATTAGTGTCAAATTTTTCACATGCATTCATTCATAAAAATGTGAATGTGTCCCTTAAACTTGCACTTTTGAAAATAATATCCCAAAGTGATCAAAATCTGACCATGGTGTGTTCATTCTGGTTGCTCAATTTATTAGAATCAGACGGCCTTTGAACGCATGAGCTACCATACACTACCGTAACCATAACGACCAACACATTGTTTATAGACAAATCATTCACCATTCGAGACAAATAAACATGGTTATACAAAACCCGAATATAATTGATTCCTTTTGCATATTGAGAGTGCTTCATGCAACACTGTTGTAAACTAGAAAAACCTTGAACTAACCTCAGGTGAAAGTCTATGCTTCTTATTTATGCTTGTATGGACTAACGTCTAACGATGCGAGAGGCCTAAACTGAACAAAATGAGTCTACGTGGTCCATAAACGTGGACCTTTCTAACATTTTCCTTAATTATTTCAGCATTATCAAAGCTATCAAAGCTTGCCGCTTTTACGGTACCGTATAACTTTGATAGCTTTTTTAAGTATTACTCAAATATATGACACTTCAACAAATTTACTCCGGGTTTCGTATTTTTAAAATAAGTACTAGGTATACGACAATGCATGTACAACATCGAAATTCATCAGTATTGTTTCAACTACGCTATTGATTATTTTTTGTAACCTATGACTAGTTTTTCGTTTTCGGGTAACTTTGATAATGCTGAAATAATTAAGGAAAATGTTAGAAAGGTCCACGTTTATGGACCACGTAGACTCATTTTGTTCAGTTTAGGCCTCTCGCATCGTTAGACGTAAGTCCATACAAGCATAAATAAGAAGCATAGACTTTCACCTGAGGTTAGTTCAAGGTTTTTCTAGTTTACAACAGTGTTGCATGAAGCACTCTCAATATGCAAAAGGAATCAATTATATTCGGGTTTTGTATAACCATGTTTATTTGTCTCGAATGGTGAATGATTTGTCTATAAACAATGTGTTGGTCGTTATGGTTACGATAGTGTATGGTAGCTCATGCGTTCAAAGGCCGTCTGATTTTAATAAATTGAGCAACCAGAATGAACACACCATGATCAGATTTTGATCATTTTGGGATATTATTTTCAAAAGTGCAAGTTTAAGGGACACATTCACATTTTTATGAATGAATGCATGTGAAAAATTTGACACTAATATGTCACTGACTCTAGAAACTTTATTCAAATATTGCTTCTTGGGACAGTTATATAAGAAATATATGATTGTTTGAGCACCTTATAAGATAGTTCTAAATCAGGAAAACTGTTTTTTTCAGTTTACTGTATACAAACAGTAACACCTCAACTATGAAATAATAGTAGAACAACTATTGTAAATATAATGTCTCATAGGTAATAGGTAGTTATGCACAGGATATCACGCGCTATCAATGTTGCCCGCACTATCAAAGTTTGCCGCGTTTACGGTACTCGTTTTTTGAATCTTACCGGTTTATGTTGGTTATCAGGAATGTTTTCATTTGACATTTAATTTTGAGGAACGAAGCTCATCGTGATCCGTCCATTTGTTTGCCCGACTTCTAAATCCAAAACATCATTGTACCGAACCGTGGCACTACTACGATTACTATTGGCTTAAAAAAAATAACACTGGTATTTATTTTAATTGGGGGATTGCTTGTATTTGTAGTTACTGTAAGTATTTATTAGTTATTTGTTTTTTTTTTTACGTTAGAATTATACCAAAATTAAGTAAAATTATGGCCAGAGCTTAGAAAATTTTAAATTAACAGGCAAAAAAAATTAAAAAACAAGGGAAAAAATTAACAGGCAAAGATAGTTTGAGCTGCTTTTCCCAGGCGATCTCTTTTGCTGCTGCACGCACAGAAAGCGGGACGAATGCACAAACAGAATGTGCGTTCGAATATTTTGACCAGCACCAACAAACATACATTTTTGACAAACATTAAACTGAAAGACTTCAGTAGTGGTTCTCACGAGGTTCGATATGGGTTTCGTAGTGATACTCTCAAGGCTCAATATGTCGCTCATGCTAATGCGCAGCCTAGCTGCGAAGAATCTGTCGGGTTGCTGGTTGAAGATAAAGAAAGGCCTGTAGATATAGAGGTTAGAAGAGTAAAAAACCCCTGACAAGCAGCAGGAGTTAGTAAGGGTCGATGCGTAGCGGGCTTCACAAATGACAAAAAAAAGAAAGAGAAAGAGAGAGATAAAGAAAGAGAGAGAAAAAAAAGAGAGCGAACGAGAGAGACAGATGGAAACAGAGCGAAAGAAAGAGAGCAAAAAAAAGAGAAAAGGAAAGAAAGAGAGAGGAGGAAAAAACGAGAGAAGGAAAGAAAAAGAGAGAGAAGGGAAGAATGAGAAAGAGAGAAGAAAAGAAAGAGAGAGAGAGTAGTAAGAGAGTGAGAAAGAGAGAAGAAAAAAGAGAGAGATAAGGAGAGAAAGAGAGAGAGAGAGAAGGAAAGGAAGATAATGAAGAAAAAAGAAAGAGAGAAGAAAAGAAAGAGAGAGTAGGAAAGAATGAGAAAGAGAGAAAAGAGAGAGAGAGAGAGAGAGAGAGAGATAAAGAAGGAGAGAAAGAGAGAGAGAAGGAAAGGAAGATAATGAAGAAAAAAGGAAAAAAAGAAGGAAACAGGAAGAAAGAGAAAACAAGAAAGAGAGAAGTAAAGAAAGAGAGAGAGAGAAAGAGAGAGAGAGAAAGAGAGAGAGAGAGAAAGAGAGAGAGAAGGAAAGAAAGAGAGAAGGAAAAAGAAAGAAAGAAAGAGAGAAAGAAGGAAAGAAAGAGAAAAATGGAAAAAAGAGAGAGAAGGAAAGAGTAAAAGAAAAGGAGAGAAGGAAAGAAAAATAGAGCGAACAAGAGAGAGAGAGATAGAGAGAGAGAGATAGGGAGAGAGAAAGAGAGAGAGAGAGAGAGAGAAAGAGAGAAAGAAAGAAAAAAGAGAAGCGAATGGGAGAGCAAACGAGAGAGAAAGAGAACGAGAGAGAAAAGGAAAGAAAGAGAAATAAAGCGAGAAAAGAAGAGAAGAAGAGAGAAAAATAGAGCGAACAAGAGAGAGAGGGGAGAAGAGATAGAGAGATAAAGAAAGAAAGAGAGAGAGAGAAAGAAAAAAAAGAGAGAGAGAAAGGGAAAAGGGAGAGGAAAGAAAAAGCGAATTAGAGAGAGGGAAAGAAAGACAGAGAAAAAAAAGAGAACGAAAGAAATGGAGAGAGGAGAGAAAAGTAAGTTGACCTTCTGGAATCATGCAGTGTCGCTATTTCTTTTGACCACCCCAGGAAAACCTAAAGTTAGCAACACGGACAAACTTGTATTTAAACTGCCATTGGTTTCTTTTTACATGTACTGTGTATATATTTCACAGGCACGTTTTCATATAAGTTTACATATTGTTACACGTTTTCATATAAGTTTACATATCGAGCACGACATTATTCGTCGTTATACTTTAAACTAATGTAGAAAAATTCATCAGGTTCGTTTTTGTTTTGCCATAGACTATAACACTTTTTGGAATGTAATTTGTCGTGCTTTATTCGCACTAATCTTTGCGTTACAAGAACCTTGAAAGAAAATTTCGAACGACTAAATTCAACTACATCTAATTCTTGAATTACATAGAAAACGATTTAATTCATTTAATTCCTGCCAAAAGAATGCCATAATAATTTGCATTCAATTTGTTATATTTCAACACATATTCAGGTTTAAAATCAGTGCCGTTTATTCTAAAATGATTCAACGTTTGGACACTATCAGGTACATCAAAGAGAAGTGAAGCAAAATCAAGTTTATTTTTCTCTTCAACTGATGTGGATATAATGGTAACTTCATCTATCGTAAAGCTATAATGAATAATGGAATTGGCTTGTTTTAGACTGAGGCGCTTAGTTAGACTATACGAAAGGTTTATAAAATTGTTACATGTTTTACCTTGCGCTTTCGATTCCTTAAATTTACTTTCGAACATCATGCAGCTACTATGAGCTATTGGTCCAATGTTTAGGCAAACTTAAGGGTAATGCGAAATGTGGTGGATTTTGTTAATGGCTTTAAAATTTGGGAAACATTGATTGATTAAAATGTAAAAATGAGATATCGCTGCCTTGAGGTCATTAATATGATCTACTCGAAGTTTGTTCGAAAAACAGATAAAACTAATTTCTAGCATACAAGCAATGATTTCCGAGAACAAAGGTTTCACTGATAACATTTCACTAAAAACGAAAGGAAATGAACGCAACAGCAACCAACACTGAGACGCAGACTGGCTGATCGCGTTACTGTTTGACTTAAGCTGCACACTTGAAAAATTGGCCGAAGGTTTTTCAGAAACCTCAGTTTGCCCGTAATCAAAGCAGTCTATCAGGTTATTCACTTCTTCATCGGTCAGTAGTTTGCAATCATTGACAGTAACATCCAAAATTTTTTTTATTATCATCGGGAACACTCCCTCAAGGAGATCGTGCATTGGGTCGAAGCAATAATTTTTCGGCCAACGAAAATATTCCAGCTGGTGCAGTGCACAAACTGCTTTCAGTACGCATTGTGACGGTAAAATTTGTCTGCACTGTACACGCAAAAGTGCAAGCCTTGTACAATCATTGTACTTTCCGATTCGCACAAATTTTGCACTAAAATCGCACAATAAATGTGTGAAAAGGATAACGCAGCAGTTGTACTGCGAATACATTTACATAGATTGAAATCAGAACATGTATCATATGTATACCGACACTTTATTTCTCACACCGAGTGTGTTAGTGACTGCTCTTTCTCTCTTGCTCGTAGATTTTCCATGTACGTGCGACGAGACTAGATACGTCACATATAATTTGCAGGTTGCTCTTTCGCTTCTTTTTCGGTTCGGATTGCGACGCGCAAGACGGTGTCTCGTCGTTTTACGAAATGAGCGAGGCACCCGTTCTGTACATACTTGATGCTAGTGTTGTTAGTCTCACTCATACTGTCGGTGCGTGCTTGCTGCTACTCAGGGGAAAGCGTGTATGCAAAAGACTTGAGAAGCGTAGCATATATCTCGTTCTCAAGCAGAAAGGAGGAGAAAGGTTTTGCTTCTCGCTCGCTTTGCAATGCTGCTTGATACCAGCTGAAACTGTTTAGGTGTAGTAGTTTGGAGCTGACAAATACATTGAAAAAACGCTAGAGCATTAATTGTGTTATGCCCAACACGCAATCATTGTACTGGTTCCAAACCACATCAACAATTGCACTAAAAACGCACAATTTTGTACTGGTTCCGCACCATCCAACTTTTGCGTGTATAGAAGTCAATTCATTTTCAACGGATTCTGCAGTTCTGTGTACAAAAATATCCCCGAACTTTCCATCCAACAAGTTGCCTCTCGTAATTTTGCACATACGACAAAAATAGTTAGCTGCAGGACCTAACATTCCAAAAATATCATGGACAGCTAGAGTGTCACCCAGCAAACTAATCAGCACTGCTCGCATAATCCAAAACCCGGACTCTGTTTTTACCCTGACACCCTCATTTGATTCCAATAACAATAAATCTTCAATCAACGGCTGCAAAATGCGCTTGTATCCATATCGCTTTAGAACGCTTGACTTGACCATTAATGCAATATAAATTCTGTCTAGTGAAGAATTGATGCAAAGGATTGAGGTATTCGCCTTCGTCAATGTGGAACGAGAGTCGCAAGGCCTGTGGGTATTTAATCAAAAAAGAATGCTGTGCAAACTGTGTGCCATCCTTGAATGATTGAAGAGTACCTTCCGGACTTATTTCTTCATTTTCAATCATCTTGCGAGCCGCTGGGTTAGACATCAGTAACCTTAATGTTTCTAACACTGAAATATAGTGAAACGTGTCTTTCTGGATTCTAGTTTCGAAAAACAAGCTGTTGTTTTTAGCTATTTGTTCATATTTTCGACCACGCGCTCGACTTGTTATTGAACGCTTTATTATTTTTCGTTGGTCCACAACTGTCTCAACTGCTTCTGGTGCTGGACAGCCTGCCTTGAAGCTCAGAAATGAAGCATTAGCTTCTGGTGTCAGTACATCCGAAAAAATATTGGGAATGTACAAAGAGTTGATGAGTTGGATGAAATCCAATGTTTCGTTTTCATCGAATAAGTTTCGCTTGTTTTGAAAGTATTCCTTCACTAATGACATGATGAATTTCTGACTCCAATTTAATCCGGATATTAACATACCAATAATCATTTGAATTTTTTTCTCTGGGAGGGCCACATCACATCGGAGCTCAGTAATTAACCGTATTATAGCATTTGACATGTCACCAAACGACACCGGCTCCTGATAGAAAAAAGGATTTTTTATGCCACAATCCTCAGGTAAAATGTTGGGTGAGCTTATTTGAACAGATGGACAAGAAACAACATTCTCAATGTCCGACTCAGAATCAATATGTGGATTGCTCATTTTCTCAAATGGATGATGTCTTAAAATATGTTTCTTTAGATCATGGAAGTAGCTGTATATCACTCCACATACACTGCATTTATATGGAATTGCACATTTTTTGCTTGTGGGTAAATGATGAATCATTCTCAAATGCTCCTTCAATTCATCGACGTAACCGTTTATACTTTGATGACATCCATCCATATGGCATTGTAAACCTATAAATTTTTTTAAATAAACACTTTTTGTAAAATTTCTACTCATTCAATAATAACGAAGTCATTGAAAGAAAAGTATGAAATGTAACGAAAAAATACAACGTTGTCAATAATGAAACTCGCTTTGATACCGCATGAAATGACAAGCTACTCTGTGCATTTTTGTCGAAGTTTTGTTATCCAGAATATATTCCAAAATATTGAATACATAATATGTTTATGGTTTAAAATTAGTTTATTTGACACGGCACGATACATTTTCTGTTTTACTGAGCCAAGTACAATTCGTATTAATTCTACGTTAGCAGGGAAAAGAGGGAGGCCTTTTTTTTATTCTCGCGGCCGACTACGAGCTAGTGGGGATTTAAGGTGAGATGAGGGGAGATACAATTCTTGCTTGTTATCGCGCAACACAAGAACTAATCGACAAAAAAACACCCGTACGATAACTCGTGTATTGTTATTTTGCGAACCCAAACGGAGATAAACAATTTGCGTCTAATCGAGACGAAAGCAAAACAACCGAATACATAATATGTACCGTTCTAAAATTATTTGTGGTATCTAACAAGATGCAACTAAACAACATGTAAAAAAGTATTCCGTTTCCGATCGAATGATAATGGTATTTTTAACTACGCCAACAGTGTCGAGAAGGTGGCTAAATCGCCCAAACAGTGTTGAGAATCGTTCAAAACAATGATACGAAATTTTCAATAATAAGGGGGTCTGTGCACCGCTCTATCTGTTTTAAATTCACTCGAGCTAGTTCGCATTCAAAAAAAGTTATGGTTCTATCCAGTTATTCAATATAGTTATACCGCTCTATTTTGATATGGTGGAATTAGATTCCTTCGCACAGTTCAACGACAAATTCAGTTACGATCTGGTTTATGATGTTTAACACCTAGATTACCGTTAACTTCCAATTAAAGATAAACAGACAACCATCGATTTTATTGAAAGAAGAGCTAGCTTTGAAAAGATATGCAACAGTAATAGGTACTGCGTTATACTACAAACAGTTTTTGGTTATTTTTCTGCGACTGACGTGCCCAAATCTTAGCAATTTAGCTGACCTGGTATCTGGTGGACATCACTCGTTCGCCCAGATTGAGCGAAATTTGAACGTTATCACTTTACATCCATTAATATAATTATTTGGAATTATATTGGCAGGGAGCAGGATTGTAGTTTTCTTTTTTATGATTTGCTAGTATTTTTTTGATGATTTGCCATTATGGGTTTTCAATTTAAATATTTAATCCAATACAATTCGCCTTACTTACCCGTAAAACTGTCTGTGCCTTCCATGACCTGAAAAAGTGAAACAAACTGTCTTTGTAAACTGTAATTCTTGAAAATATAAAAATTATACATACCTGCATGTGCAAATTAACTGCTGGGCAATTGAAATTATGTTGCAATTCTCAGGTTGCAATAAACCGTGGAGCGTGCTCTGAATAATCTAACTCAACAACTAGGCGCTTACCGTAAAAACTGATGAAAAGAAGTCCACACTTGTAAATTTTAGTTTTTTTCGCATTAGCTTTGACGCTTGCGTTGCTTACTTGGACGATGAAAAAACTTCAATGACAATTACTCATAACTTTTTCACCCATATTTGAGTAAAAATCACTTGAAGCGCTGCTGTAGTATTTGGGTGAAAATGAACTAGCTTCCAATGCGCAGGTTACTGAGTCATTGCGTTATTTTTACTTAACTTTCATGGATAATAATTACCCAACCAACATAAACATTGGGTTTTACCTAAATTTAGGTGATTTCGACGCATTCGGTGGGTACTATTCTGGGAGAGTGTAGTTTTTACAAAAGGCTAGTGTCAAAATTATATCATACAAACAAACCATTACACCAATCCATAAAATCGTTTTGCGTTCAAAAATATTTGTAATTGTCAATATCCATCTATATAAACTTCTTTTTGAAAATTAATCATTAATTGTAAAAAAAAAACACTAATAGCACACAATTACGTCATTAGCCATTTGTACCATTTTTTTTTCCAAAAAGAAACTGATAAAAAACGAGTTTGAACGACCGCGTAGTTGCTTCTCGATGATCGTGTTCGCTAGTGAAGTTGCCCAAAAAAACCAACATAAATGGCTATTTGGGATTAATTTATAAACCTTATATATGTACAACAATTCAGAAGCCTCTGCTTTGTAAAGATCGATTACGGTGTAGGCTACGTCCTTACGGTCGGTTAGGGAAGGGAAGAAGGAAGTGTTCCAATCTTTGTTGTCAAAGACCGAGTTTACCTCTGCATCTTTAACGGCTATAGCGGACAGGAAGGTTTTGTTGTCACCGTAGTCAGTGACGGATTTTTATACTACGCCTATATATAGACTCTCTATTGCTCTCCTTTCGTAGCCTAGGTCTTTGCCGATTGATCCGTTCCGTATTTCTAAATTCGTTGTTCGTGGTTGAAGAAAGGTTCCGGTATGCTACCTCACCAGGGTCGCGATACCTACATCCTGCTGATGGGGCTGCCATCTTAGTTGTAGCTGGCGGGATACAGCATTCCATAATTCAGCCGCCCGCTCCGGGTCAGACGCTGTTGTACGCCGCCCCTAATATGGGGATACAGCCGCGTACGACCCCCTTCCCAGACAGCATACGACCATAGTTACGACCGGGGGTTGGCTACCCGATCTCCGCTAAGGTTACTCGTATTCCGGTCGGCACCACGTGGAGGTTGGGATAGGAGTTGCTGGACAGAGGTGAATGGCCACATTAAGGTCTCAAGTTACACGTGTCCAACCATTTGCTAACCATAGCTGGCGAGACATCAGCCGCTTTCGTAACATTGGATGGACTGAAGCAGGGGGATGCGCTCTCCAACTTGCTATTCAACAGCGCTCTTGAAGGTGCAGTACGAAGAGCAAACGTGGAAAGAAACGGTAAGATCATCACGAAATCTCACATGCTTCTTGGTTTTGCGGACGACATCGATATAATCGGTATCAGCCGTAAGGCCGTGGAGGAGGCCTTCGTACCTTTTAGGAGGGAAGCAGCGAGATTGGGACTTGTCATTAACTCTGCCAAAACGAAGTACATAGTAGCTGGCAGGGAGCGTGGGAGTCCCCGTGGTGTTGATGCTGAGGTGGAGATAGATGGGGAACGATTTGAAGTGGTTGACGAATTCGTTTATCTTGGTACGCTTGTGACATGTGACAACGATATGAGCCGTGAAGTGAAACGACGAGTTGCAGCTGCGAACAGGGCATTTACGGACTACGTAACCAGCTAAGGTCCCGTAGTTTGCAAACTCGCACAAAACTAGCGCTGTATAGGACGCTGGTACTCCCGGTGGCCCTTTACGGACATGAAGTATGGACGTTGAAGGAAGGTGATCGACGAGTGCTCGGAGTTTTTGATCGTAAAGTTATGCGATCGATACTTGGCGGTAAACTAGAAGATGGAGTGTGGCGCAGACGCATGAACCGGGAGTTGTACCAAGTATACAAACATGCTGATATAGTGAAGGTAATACAGTGGGGCAGGCATCAATGGGCTGGACATGTGGACAGAATGCCTGACAAAAGAGCCGCCAAAACTATCTTCAGTAGAGAACCAGGAAGAGGCCGTTGACTCCGTGGTAGGCCTCGCACGCGGTGGATGTGCGCGGTGAAAGAAGATGCACGATCTGCTGGTGTACGAGGAGACTGGAAAACGGCTGCCCAAGACAGAAGAAGCTGGACATCTCTAATTCGTTCGGCCCTAGACAAGTGAACAGTCCGTTAGCCAACAAAGTAAAGTAAAGTAAGTATTGCTCTCCTTTACTGGGTTTTGTTAGTTACCCTGCTAATTATAGGCAATTATAACTGCTTGGAGATGTATTCATTCAATTGTATGTGACTTTTTGATGTAGAACTACGTCTCTCAGTAAGTTCGGCTACATAGGGATGTGAAATGAAAATCTAAAACCGAAAAAAGTGAAAAATATGTCCCAATTTCAAATGCTAATAAAACGGTTAGTTTTCGATGGATTAATTTCGTTCTTTGAGCAATCGATTGGAAAATCTTCTGTGAATCCTCCCAAATGCAGAAAATTGTAATTTCATTATTCATACTATTGTCACATACATAAGACATACGTAACACTGGCGTTTTTTCTGGTACCCGTTGCCCCATAGTACTCCGTACCTCGAACTGTCCAACTGCTCGACAAATAATGAACAAAATGACTTTTCTTTTTCTCGGCTTTATCGAGCCCCAAAGAAAATCCCATAAGGAACTGTCAAAAAGTTATTTACAAAATCAATGCAGCATTTTTCGCAGGTACACTGCCTTAAAAAACAACTCAAACAGTAATTTTATTCAGAGTGTGGTACCATTCGAGTAGCTCATTTTGTACCAAATTTTTTGGAAGATTTCTTCCTGAGAGTTACGTATGTCTTATGTATGTGGTTTAACACCGTTAATAATGCACAAAACAGAATCCATAAACAATAATGCCACAAGTGTCGCTATAAGCAAGCGTACTTTTTAATTATCAAAGACAAAAGCCATCAGTAATACCGCTTATGTTGATCTAAGCAAGCGTGCACACCCGTTAGCAAAGACAAAAACCGTTTTACGAAAATAAGTTAGTAGGCAATAAGCTCACATGGTGGCGCATGAGTGTAACGTTTCGAATAAGGACGAAGATTTTTCAGGATTTTTGTTCGAAGAGGCACGCCTGTTTGTCTGTGCTTAAAGCTTTGAATATAAATATGCATGCAAATTAACAATATATTAATTTACATTGCATGTGAACCAGGCCTAAGACGCGCATGTGACATTTTTGTGGCTCCATTTTCATTTCGAGCCCACCGTGGTTCCAATGTTCTGCTTGGTGTTTTTCGGTCATATAAAAATGGCGTCTTTTCATAGGCCTGATGTGAGCATAATGTCACACTGAATATTACATGCTTTCTAATAAGGAAATCCACGAGGCAGTTGAGATCAGCTGATTTCAGTCTGTTTTCAACTTATGACAGCTTTATGTATATTAGATCGGTCGCAACTTGGATGCAATTTGGATCCAGAAGCGTGAAAAACAAAATGATATCCGATCGGTAGCGGTAGTATTGCGAGTGCCGATCCTAAATACAACAATAAAAAATCACTTTTGATATCATTGTCGACATTAAAAGATTTCGGTTTTGGTCGTGTTTTGGCTTTGCAGCTTGAAAAACAGCAACAATAACAAACGTACAAGCAAAGAAACGTCACCCGTGGATTGCCTTATGCTCCATTTATGTGCATTTAAACAAATGTAATTTATTTTACTGTGTAGAAAATCAACGAAAAATGAATTTTCACGTCAATCTAAAAAGTTTAACATGTTGGTTATTTTGTTTTTGGGGCCCAGTTATAGGCGGGGGCCCCATAATAAAACAAAACCGTTTTTATCGTACGAGTTAAAAACATTTATTTGTTATTGAAAAGTTCCAAAAATTCGTTAGAATTTTTTATTACGATTTTTTTTTTGCAGAGAACTTTCTTAATGATCAACATTCAACCACATACATAAGACATACGCAACACTGGCGATTTATTTTGGTACACGCTGCCCCACAGTACCCCGTACTCCATCCTGTCCAACTACTCGACAAATAATGAACGAAATGAATTTTGTTTTTTTCCGGCTTTATCGAGCCTCAATGATCCATAATCAATCCCATAAGGAACTGTCAAGAAGTTCTTTGCAATATCAATGCAGCATTTTTCGAGAGGGAACGAGACAAATGCAGGGCTGCGCAGGTACACTGTCTTCATAAACTACTCAAACAGTAATTTTATTCAGAGGGTGGTACCATTCGAGTAGTTCATTTTGTACCAACTTTTTTGGAAGATTTCTTCCTGAGTGTTACGTATGTCTTATGTATGTATACAATGTATGTCGTATGTCTTATGTATGTATACAATGTAATACAATGGTATGTAATAATCATACTTTTTATCACACTAGTTATAATAATTCGACTTTTATTGTGGAGTGTTCGGAGTTTGAGACTGTTCGAAGTTTAAGTCAAAACGGTATGTATGTTTGTATGCCTTATGGCATTTAAGGTGAACCGGATTATCCGCGGGACGAATATCAATGTCCAGTGACCAGAACATGATGAAGCATCGAATTTTTTTTTAATTTCAAGATGGCGACTTCGGTTTCTGGCCGGTTGTATAAAACTGTGGAAAAACGTTCACAAGCCCCCCAATACAGTAAGTTTCCGTTTTTAGCAACAAAATTTTTTATTTCAGTTGCCGTGCCAAAAAAGGAAACCTTTTTTGTTATTAATATATTCAATCATCATATAAATAAATAAATTTTCAAAATTAATATGAAAATATTTATTTATATGATTCAATACGTTTTTTACAAAATCCGTCGTGTATAAGGTACAGTTAGGCGTCGTACACAAATTACGTAACGCTAAAAACCTAGATTTCAGACCCCCTCCCCCCTATGTAACGATAAGTAACGTTCGATATGTCTCCCCCCCCCCTAAAATTACGTAACGCTGGACAACCTGTCTCCCCCGCCCAATTTGCAATTTTGAGCAAACATCGTCCCCCCTCTCCCCTATGTAACAATAAGTAACGCAGACTAAACCACATAATCAACATAATCTACAAGATAAGTAAAATGTTTTGCAATATTTAAAACGTTGAATGCGTAAAATTATCATGGATTGTTTACGGAATAAGTGATTATGAAAACCAACCGCGAAAAATCCATAATATTGTGAAATTAATTTTATGATTTAGTAACCTTCCGGGCAAGTCCCGTCGAAGCTCTATTCATTGACAGAAAGGTCAAAGCCTTTTGAAAATATACGAAAAGAAAAATCTTCCTCCTTATCAAATGAAGATTTATATGGAAATTTCTAAATCTTTGTTTTATATCATGTGTAAAAAGAGACTAGAAAAATGGAGCAAGCGAATTTAAAGTAATATTTTATATATTGGGTGACGTTTTAAATGGATGTCACCTTTTTTGTGTTGATTATACGAAAATAACACGTTTTTGATGTAAATCTATCCAATCACTACCAAAATAGAGCGACTTGGGTTTTTGGCCAGCTTTTTGGCTCAAATACTCCTATGTGCGATGCCTTATAACAAATTTGTCGTCACTTATATTCTCTCGCAATGCTTGTACAACAGCGTCTGTGACGCCAAACTCTCTGTGACTGTAAACGAAGGATGGCTTAAGATTTCCCAGACCTGTTATATACTGTTGTTTACAGTTGGAGTCAAATACACGTTGAAACTGAGTAATCCATTCTTAGAGCAATTTCACCCATTTTTGAAAAAGTTGCACGACTTTTTATTGAGTAAATTTTTTACCCATTTGACGAGTAACAGCTATCGATTAGTCTTTTTATAAATTTTCAATTGATTTTAATAATTTGATATTGTAGGGAACGAGAATGAGAGAGAGAAAGAGAAAGAAAGAAAAAAAAAGAGAGAGTGAGAGTGATAGTAAGAGACAGTGAGGGAGAGTGAAAGGAAGAATGCAAGTGCAGGACAGAGATTGAAAGAAAAAATAAAGTCAGTCGTATGATACCTATATCTTGATGATATTGAATCATCCAGAAGAAGCAAATAAATATATTCAACGGTTGAATGGATTGGTCACAACCGAGGCTTTGGCATCCCTATACCGAGTAACAGTGAATGACAATGAACTCATGTCCTGGGCTCAAGTTAATTTGTGCCCGCTGTCAGCAGTAAGATGAAGATGTATGAAAATAAGCGGTGATATGCTATCTCGTTTTTACATATGTTGAGATGTTAGCCCTTGAAACATGGCGTGATGCCAAAGGGGTGGTCACAACAGACACGACAGATATAACGTTCTAGGGGAACTACATTTAATCACACTGAGCAATTCCACAAAAAACGGGCAACTTATTTATTCGACCATTTTTACTTGGCTGAAACTTTGCATGGATGTTTTTATAGGCAAAAGATGCCATTTTGTGCTTTTTGTTTAATTTTTTGGAACACGATGCATTTTTGAGAAGCTACTAAAAATGCTATTTTGGAAAGATATTGATGATTACAAATGTTTTTAGGGCCAAAACAGTTTGTTTGATCGGTATGACGTCTTCGGCAAAGTTAAGTTAATAACAATTTTGTCTTTCCGAAAATTTACACACTTTGAAAAAAAATTTTTTTGGTGTAAAAATTTTTCAAAAATTCCAAAAATTAATTATCTAAAAAAGTTCATATTTTAAAAATCTATTTTTTTAATAAAAACTACAAAAGATTACCTAAACAATGAAACCGGTTCAATCATGGGAAAATCAGAAAAAAAATATAATTTTTTTGAGAAAAATTTGTTGTTGTTTTTTTTTTAAATATTAAAACTGGGACATTTTTTGTGGAACTGCTCCGCTTGCTTTATTTGACACATTATGAAAAACATATACTTTGCGTGTAAACAAACAGAAAAAAGAAGACAAGAAGACCTCGCGGGGGAATCCCATCGTTACAAAATCATTGACAGAACAGCCCCTCACGTATCTAAGCATATGTCTACGGCATATCAATAGTGTTGGTAGTTGAGCTCGTTAGAAATCATCAGGCATAAATTGTTTTTATTTTCAGTTGAATCCGTTTCAACCCAGAACGAGAGTCAAAATCAGCTCAGTTTGTTGTATAAATTTGTGTATACTTTGTACTATAGAATGTTACTAAAATCGGAACCCTTTTGTTGCTAAAATCGGAGAGTGCTAAAAACGGAGCATGCCAAAAACGGAACATATCGAAAACGGAAACCTACTGTGTTGGTGTTTCCAGAACCAGGATAACGCATAGACACCGAAAATCGGTGTCCGACGACATTGTGAAATTTTGAATGTCGACATCCGGTTTCTGAAAAAAATCGAGAAAAATACTCAAATATTCCTTAATCTAGGTATTTCCGAAACTATGTCGCTAAAAATCAGCAACTTGATGTCTAACGTCATTTTGGAATCCAATTCGAAAAACAAAAGTAGTTCAAATACTCGCCAATATTGACATTTCTAAAATCAGGACAATACCCAGACACTGAAAATCGGTGTCTTATGCCATTTTAAAGTGCGAGATTGCGACTTCCAGTTCGTAGAAACCAAAAACGCTCGAAAAAGCATTGTAATGAATAATGAAAAATCGATTTAATGAATATGCCTAGGAAATCCTTTCGTGGTAAAATATGTTGCTTGAAGTAGGATACACGATGTCTCTCCATCAGGTATTCTATTTTTATCGCGTCCGCTTTGAAAATATTGCAGCCAAAAAGCTAATGAGGATTATATGCTCCATTTTTTCATGAAGATCTACAAAAAAGTTTATTTGATTTAGGTTGTTCTAACAACAGCGAACCCAACAAAAAAACTAAATATATATTCAATTTTGTAATTAGTCAATATGTGTTAGCCGTTATCTATATTAAAAATTAAAACATATACTTTTAGGACTTATACAATTTCGAAATTTAATTAGCGGGTTTTAACGCTAACTTATTAATTAAACAACTTTTATCGCAAATTTATACTTCATGTATTCTCATATACAGTAAATCATTTTTTTACACGACGGCTACGTAAAAACAATATCGCACGCTTACCCTTGGGGCTAATAGCGGTCTCAATCAACTAGATTAGTTGAGCGAGTTCGTTATCGATATTGTTAGTACAACGATACACCGTGCCCCAGTGCTGAGTCGAGAAAATTTCCAGCTTGAAAGGATCCTGGACTCGATCGGTAATCGAACCCGATGTCACAACCGTGTGAGAGAGCTAGACGACCGACATCGCTAACCACAGAGCCATGGTGACCTACTTTATTTGGAAAAATGTCGTGAAAAAATCGTGTAAAATATAACCGGGTTAAAAAAGATTTTACTGTATCCATTACATTCTTGATTCTGGGGACCATTTCATAATAATCTTATTCATCTTGATAGTGTGACTTGTAAAGATGCTTCTATCTGAATGTTTGGTGGAGGCACTGTTTAACCCTTTATGGACCGGATATAGATCCTGATTTTTCTCTAACATGATTTTGACGACACAGGTTTGTATCTTTCCCATCAAGAAAATGGAGTCATCTCAAACATTCTCTCCATCCCTTAAAAAAGTCTTTCTTGAGCCCGGGAATTTTTCAGCTGGAACTAAAGGAACGTATCGGACAAATTCAACCTTCGAAATTCGTTCAGCGAGCTCTAGGAATATGTCCTCAGGCAAAACTTCACCCCAACCGGATCTCGGCAAGTGCTGCATAGAATCGGTCAAAGCTTCACCCTCTCGACTGAATAAAAATCACACAGGTAATGTACAGGAAATGTACGCCGTATATTCAGCAGTCTTCGGGGAATAAAATTAAGCCATCCGTCTCATTTGCTTTGAACTCAATGAATGAGCTGCGAACCCGCTCCGGGCTCACTTTATATACCAAAAAACATTATCCGATTTCAGTTAAAAGTTGGCCTATCTTGCTGAGAATAAAAGTTTGATTAGGTTTCGTAGAAATCAAAATAAAAAAGGAAATTTACAACGCTAACTTTCCAACATTTTTATATGTATTTATAAAGAGAAAAATCATCAACTATTCAATTGCAGATTTGTTTGTCCAGATAAGGACAGTGTTTGCATTGAAGCAATTACATCATTTAACAAAAAAAAAAAAACGTATTCCGTTTCTGTTAGTAGTTAATGAGCAATTTTCCTGTCGCGTTAACAGCAGCAATCATTCGTTTTATCTATTCGGCAGTCGGAAACTGTCTTCTGCCGCACAAGAAATGAACCCAAAAACGAATCAGGCACAATTCGATCCGATTGCCTTTCGTTTTTCCCGCCATCGGTGAGCAGATCTGCACCTTGGTTCGTGTGGGAGTAGTTTTGTACCGCCCGTTTCCTCTGCCGCCTGCTTCCAACGTTCGCATCTGCTGCTGCTCTCTCTTCCTTTCCATCTTTTCTTTGTTGTTAGTGCTTCTGCTGTTTTGGGCTCTGGTTATAGTGAACGTGAATAACGGCGCGAGGTGATTCGCCTTGTCGTGCTTCAATGTACATCTCTACTTACGGCTGTACATTAATCTACGGCATGGCGAATCGCCTCGCGCCACCATTCGTGGGCAGTGGGCACTCACTATAGTCAGAGCATCAAAAGCCAGATTGGCCGCATGTCTGTACTGCTTTTTTGCATAAAAATAGTTCTGAGAATATGTTCCCCCACCAACTTGAAACTAAGGTACCAGCTCACGAATAATCTGGTGTGGTGGCCTGTCGGAGGACCCTAGTCAAAAATGTTGTTCTCTGTTCCTCCAGCACCTGAAGCCATCGCTGGAACCGCGCCCAATCGACTCGATGGTAGTTACGCCGAGAGACTTGGAATCGATTAGCAGAGAATTCAACTTCGACTACCACTGCGATGTGGTCCCAGCTGAGTTCTTGGTGAACAACCGAGTCGGTGATGTTGTCCATATTGGAGATGAACAGGTCGATGATTGCGTGTACTCCGGATCTGCTCAACCGGGTGGGAGCGGTCGGATCTAGGATGTTGTAGTGGCCTACTTGTAGGTCGTTTTGATTGCGTCGACTGTTGCCCCAGGCTTGGTGTTCTGCGTTGAGGTCACCCGCAATGATGGCAGGGGCCTCTGAGTCAGTTTGATGATGTCGCTTCTTAGGTTCGTTGCCGACCCATCCCTTACGTTGACTTGCTTGGGACAGTAGGCTGCGATGATGGCAATGGGACCGACTCCAGTGGTCACTTCCAATCTCACGGTATCGATGACCTTGAGTTGGAAACTCGGTAGCAGATGACAGCTTATTTCACGCCGACGAGCAATAGCCACACCTCCTCCAGAAGAATATGCTCGGGAAGGAAGATGTTCACCTCAGGTTTGAGGTGCGTCTCCGCGATGATAGCAATGTCTATTTTGTGTACGTTGAGGAAGTCAACAAGCTCGTAATTCTTGTTTCTGACGTTCCAGTTAGCAATCTTAATGGTTTCACGGTCCATACTTGGATGCGATCATCACCGCAGATTGCAGTTGTTCAGCTTTACTTTTGCAAGTGCGGAAAGTGTTGATGTATTCCACAACAAGTTAAACGTATTGCTCCATGGTGAGCATGGGTTCGTTGTCAGTTGTGCCAGTTGCAGCTTGGGAGAAAGTCATTGCGGACGAGTTTCCTTGGAGACCTGGTGGGGGTGAACGGCTACCGGATATCGTTGCTTCAGCATACGTAGAGGCACCTGTGACGGGTCTGGTGGTTGGATTCAGCGGTAGCGGGGCGAGCAATGGTATGGGGTTCCGGGAGCTAATGACAGAGAACTTCTTCATGTTGTTTGGGGCCACCTTCCGAATCTCGATGAATCTCCGTAAACTCTGCGCGTTTCGGGCACGTTCTACTGGTTGCTTTGTGGGCAGCCTCACAGTTGGCGCACACCGGATCGGCGGTCTCCATCAGCTGGCAGGCATCGAAGGCGTGCGTTTGGCCACACTTGATGCAACGGTACGCTATATGGCAATTTTTAGTCCCGTGTCCAAACAGCAGGCAGTTAGAGCACTGGGTGACGTCACGATGCACTGGTTTGTAGCGCTCCCAGGCTACGATGATGTGAAAAAGTGCTCGGATGGAGTGCAGGTCAGCCAGGCACGTCGAATTTTTCTCTAGGTTTACGAGATATAATTGATCACGGTACTTCCGAGTTTTGTTGTTAATGAACACGAGCCGCATGCCTGTGCTGCTTTTATGCGTAAAAATGGGGCCATCTCTTCCATGGGAACAGTTGGATGATGCGAGGTTTAGAGGCAATAATTGGTACATTTTCGCGATATCTGTATAAGGGAAGCGTGCACGTGGTTGGTTGAATGATAGTGATTTTGAATTAAATTGGGGCTTGTTGATTGTTCTTTTTTTTTCAAACAATAAGTATTATAACATATTATGTCGTACTGTTGATGTTAATAAAAAATCTTGTAAAATACAGGAATCGAATGACGTAGTCCTACGTCAAAAAAAACTTTTCTGGATAACACCCGATCTCGAGACCTCACTCCTGAGACACCCGACATAAGGAAAATGAAAATATCACTATGCACCTTTTTTTTGAGTTGAAAAAGTGAAACCCTGACCGCCCCGAGGCACTACATTCGGAAGTTCGACTGAACCGAAACCATGCATGGGGACCTAGGTACTTCGAGAGGATTTCTGAATCCCACCGCAAAACGAAATTCGAAATTCCGATTTCCGTTGGATTCCTAGTGAACACATATCGGACCGTTCGGTGTAACGAACAGTCATTTTCGATCAAGACTGCGCATGTTGTAATGTTTGTAGACTTTTGATAAATGTTACAAAACTCTATTTATATAAAAGAGAAGTTTTGTATGTATGTATGTTCCAGCATAACTCTCGAAGGCCTGAACCGATTTCAACCAAACATGGCATACGTGTTCTTTGTACAAAGAAAGTGGTCATAGAAATATTGGATAGGGGGAGGGGTCACCCTTAAAGAAGAAGGGGGTCAAAAGTAACAAATTTTCATACATAATGGAAACCTTTCATTGAAAGTTGATGATTTTCGGGTTCTTGGTCATGTTTGGAGGCCGGAAGTTGATGTCCAGAGACCGAAACATAATGCTCAACACCATTTTCAATCCAAGATGGTGACTTCCAGTTTTTGGGAAGCCATTTAAAACTGTGGAAAATGCTTACAAACCCCCCAATGTTGGTATTTTTGGAGCAAAAATGACTCTTAAGAACTGGTTATCGGTGTCTGACGATACTTTGAAACTTGGGTTGCCGACTTCTGGTTTCTGGAAATTATTAATTGAATTATATACTTGGCAATATGAGTATTTTCGGAATCGGAATGACGTCGTCATACGGAAATCGATGATATATTTCCAAATATTGGCCTTTTTTGAAACGTAGTGACGTCTGTTTGCAGCCGAAAATCGGATTTCGTGCAAATGTTTCTAGAGAAGTGTTTCGAAACATCCAATTTGCTTTGATCCGTTTTTGGAATGATTTCTTGACATATTTCTTGCATAATTTGATAACGAAGAGTCCAATCTAGCGTTTTGGATAAAAAATATGTTTGGAAAAGTTGCTGAAGCTCAACTATTACCGAATAAAAATTTGGTTAAGAGCATCGATCAAATAAGATAAGAGCCCCTAAAATCCAGCTATTTATTTAAAAAAAAGTTTTGTATGTATTTATGTATGTTTCAGCATAGCTCTCGAATGACTGTACCGATTTTAACCAAACTTGGCATACGTGTTTTTGTACAGAGGAAGTGATCATAGTAATATTGGGAAGAGGAAGGAGCAACTCCCAAAGGAGAAGGGGGTCTCAATTGGTCAAAAAATCAAGTTTTTTCCTGCATTATGGGGTCTTTCTGAATAAATACGATAGTTTTTAGGTCTTTGGTCATATCTGTAGACCGGAAATTGAATAAATTGAAGAGAATTCCAGAGACCGGAACATGATGTCGAAAAGATAAAGGGGCAGCTATCAAAGAGGGAGGAGGTCTTAATTTATAAGAAAGTCAGGCCTTTTATTGCCCTATGGGAAATTTTTGAAAAGGTACGATAATTTTCATGCCCTCGGTCGGTCATGGCCAGAAGTTGATGTCTAGGGACCGGAATTTGATGTCCGATGTTTTTTTCTGAAACAAAGATGGCGACTTTTGGTTTCTGGGAAGCTGTATACAACTGTAAAAAACGTTTACAAACCTCGAAACATTGGTTTTTCCGGAACCAGGTTGACCTTTAGAAACCAGAAATAAAAGTCCAACGACATTTTTAAATTCAATATGGCGACTTCCGGTTTCAGAATTTTACGAAAAACGAATAGATGCTCTGCAATATGTATATTTTCGATATCAACATGACGTCCAGAATCCAAATATTTATGTCCGGCGCAAATTTCAACGCTATTTTCAAATTCAAGAAGAAAAATATTCAAATACTCCCTGATAGGTCAGAGCTGACTCCCCAAAACCGAAAATTGGTGTCCGAACGTTTGGCATAGTGAGGGTTGTTTGTCTGCATTGGAAGTTATTCAAAACTTGAGGAAAATGTGGAGATACGGGGCCTATATCTCCAAATTGTTAATATGAATTAATTAATACTGATGTTTAACTATAAGGATGATATTGATATTGTTTACGCAAAAAAAGTAAAACGAGAAGACATAGCAAGCAATAATTTTAACTATTAGAGGTGAGCTTAGGCTATTGATTATGTAGTTTCAGTGTAATTTGAGTTTATTGTAAGTTAATCGATACCGTCGAAGATGCTGCTGAGGCAATGCTTTTTCCAACGGAATTTTTGAACTTACTCGACCCAGCTGAAATGCCTCCGCATCGATTGTTAATCAACGAAAAAGGTGGTATATAAGCAAGTTATAACTAAAATTAAAAAATTATTTGAGATAATGGGTTGGAAAAAATATATGGAAATATAGAAAATTATAGAAAAAGCAGAAATTTTTACATGAGCAAGGCCGGGTACATTCAGCTAGTAATCTATAAACTACTTAAATATAACAATATTATAAGTTTTATATTATTTTTTTCAGATATAAAAAAATATTGAAATATTATGTGTTTAACACACATTTACGCGAGACGCTCCCCTCTTTACGGGATGGTTGGAGATGATGGTTGGATGAGGATGACGCTCCCCTCTTTACGGGATGGTTGGAGAGTATAACTTTTTGTAGATACATAACATTCATAGCTATCATATACAGGACAAGGAGACGGAAAATTTTCTCTCGTTTCAGCTATTCGTAAAAGAATTCTCAAAGTACTGTTCGATAAATCGAATACTATGGAGAACTTTGTAATCAACTCCATGTAATAGAACGACTTTTTCTTTCTACCGGTAATCAAGAAATAATAATTATGTGCATGCTGATAATAAAACAGGGTTATTCGAATAGACAGTTAACGATTCCTGGTCAGTTGGACTCAGTTAGGACTGCTGATTTGGCTCGCATAAAATTTTCGGTTACGTTTTTGTATCTCGCTACATCTGCGGAGTTCATCGAGGCACTTAAAATCCTATGACGCTCTAACCTAGTTTAATAGTCAGCATAATCCCCCTGCATGTTTCAGATAGTTTATACAATGGAGTTTTCGAAGATCTCACATGTAGGTACAATATGGATAGACAATAGTATTACAGAGCTCGCAGAGGGAAACATTTATCATTCTCATCTTTTACGATATAATTGTGTAAATATTGACATCGTGCATCGTATGCCGTAGTTTATTTCGAAACGGTGTGAAATTCAAATGAAAAAAGCTACCGAGAGGGATGTGGCCAGAAAATGCCGTGGAATAAACCTTTCTTGGGACGCTGGTTTGTTTCGTTGATTCCGCAGTAGTAAAGGTGTTGAAATCGATGTGCTTGCTTTTAATAAGGTGTAATGTGTTTGTTTGAATTTATCAAAACATATTCTCAAGATCAATGATGGCGAGACAAAATGCTAGTTTGAGTTGTAGGTTTGGATAATAGTAAACATCATGGATGACCACACAATATGCAAAACTTGATATACAAAATGAAACCTTTGTTTACATTTCGCTCTGTGTGAACTAAGGTAGTGTTTTCTGTGATGCATTTAACTGAAACTGTTTACTCGTCAGCTTTTTAAACTGTCGTTGAAGGACACTTGTTATTATATGTTACTAGCGTGGCAGACTTGTTTGCCTGTGTCATCGATCTGGGAAAGATCGGATAATTCACAGTATATATCGCGCTTGATAATATTTTTGATCATTACTAACCCCAACATTACTAACAATATGGGAAAATTCGTTATTCAACATATTAAAAAAAAGAGCGGTTGAAATGTATTTTTTTGCTATAAAAACAGAAGCTCCATTCTGTTTGGAGGAATACAAAACATAAATTTTCTTGGCTCAGACAATTGTTTCAAGAGTGTTACGGTCGGACGTGATGACAATAATAATACAGATGAAGTCGTAGTGTATAGTACAGGCTTTTTTCCACGGATGAACTGAGCGTAGCGGATTTCTGGATTTTGTCGACTAGTGTAGTTCCTAACAAGTAAACCTGTTGCTTATTTTATTGACGTGTAGACCGTTGAATTTTTAATCACATCTCTGTGTGATATTTGCTTAGTACAAGTTGATCTACAAATTATGCCTGGCGGAACCAATCGTCAATTTCGTTTTGCTGGTATCGTTGGTGAACCTCCGAACCTTTCCAACTGGAAGCGCGAAATAATTAATGCATGACCCCATAGTATCAACATTCTAATGTGCGTTCTGGGTTTGCGCTGTTTACTTCGATCGCGGTTTGAGTGTAGTTTACATCCAGGTGTTTATTCTAAGCCACTTGTCTACGCAAAGATCAACGAATAAAAGCGCGAAGTGACAAGTGCGGGCTTACGGAACCAAAGAAAATGCTTTTGATTGTGCCGATTTTTCCACAATGAAACTGACCTCGAAACTGATTCCCATCCTGTATTTGTAAAGGAAGTTTTTTGCGTTCCGAATGTTTTGCCTTTTTTTTGTTTTACTACATGACCTTGGAGCAGCGGTCGGAAAACTTTCTACTCATTCGTGGATGCATCCGATCAGCACTTTTCACGAGGAAAATCATATGGCAGCGCCGAGATCGAACGAGTAAGTGATTCCGATGATGGCCGATGCGGACCGGCGCTGATGATGGAGCTGATGATAGCACGTGCGGTAAACTGTTAAGAAGGTGATGTTTGATATCAACCAGCCAGTCGCATGTCATCAGCCGGACCTGTTGGACGTGCCAGGTTGAAGTTGAGCTTCTCGGATAATTTTGTATTAGCTTTGATAGATAATTGAGAAAGACTTGATTTAATGAGTTTCGATAAATTGATATTGTTTTCGTAATAGAACTCAAGTGCAAAAGCGTTTATTTTACCACTGCTGTTGAGTGACATTTGGAATTATTACTTTTTTGCTAGTAGTCGAAGTATTCGAAGATATTTTTGCTTCACGATTAATTTGAACACGCCTAAAAGCGCGATTGTGATTGAAATCAGTGTTGAGTGAATACTGGAAATCACGCAGTTAATATTTTGCTGGGATTCGGTGTTAGCTCTTATGTTTTATCAGATTACGTCCCAAGTGTGCTCTAAATAAAGAAAAAGAGAAGAAAGAGATATAGGTCGGGGAAATAATTTTTAGCGAATTGTGATGCCTATTCGTGTCGATGATGAAATGTAAAAATACTAATCAAGTGTGAATGACTGTCTCGTGCTGTGTAGAGACAGTTTCAAATTTGCAATTATATTAATTGGAATGAGCTATCGCCGCACCTTTCCGGATATATAGTGTCAGTTTCAATAAGGATTGGCGCCTCATATTGGTGATAAACTGCTAAGCTGCTAAGAGTATAATTAGAAAGTATATTGTTCTATTGAACAAGTGACAAACGTAAAGGGTTGAAGGTGATTGGATACAAATTTGTAAGTGAATTTCCTTCTATCAATTATGTTTAAATTATACGGTGTGATGTTTTGAGCTTTTGTTCGGAGTATTTGTCATTTAATATATTGGAAACTGTTATCAGTAACGACTTAGGCTCGGCAGTTTGTGTTGAAGTGAACTTGTCGCCGTCTGGATAGATAACAAAACTGAACAAAGGTGACCAGATAAGATTGGACTGTCACTGATTGGACCGTAACTCTTGAAGACTGGTAGATTTTTCCGCCAAATGCGGTGAACAACTTATTGATCAGCATGTACTTTCATATACTCTTGAACAATGATTAAAAGGACATTAAATAAATGCCGTCTTCAGAGAATATGCCTTACATGTGGGCAAATAACTTATGAAATTTTCAATGAATATTTATTGACAAAGATACATCATTAATGCAGCTTTAATTCGCTGTGACGCGAGTCTATACCGAAACAGGCTCAGTGTTCCTAAAATTCAAACCAATGCAGTAAATACAGCATTCAATTGAAACTGTTCGTTGTGTAACGCTTACTGTTTTGTCGGTTCGATGAAATCTTAGGAAAAGAAGTGATTACACATCAAGGGGGACACTTGAACCTTGTGGAATAAATATGATATGCTGGAGCACTGATACAACTCATGATACAAGATTGGCTAGGAATGCCAAAATGCGGGTATCCAAAAAAAATTTTTCAAGTGGTGAAACCTGAAAAACTCATTATTGATTTTTTAAATATTATGCTCTATTATCATTTCTTTCCTTCGTCAACTTTACGCCGGTTTATTTCCGCAATTTTTATACCTTCGACCGATGTATTTGGACATGACTGCAACCGGATGCGGCATTTATTTGTGCTCTGAAAAATGTTTTTGATCACTCGGAGGATTCAGCTTTATCGTTCGACGTAATGAGTTGTTTGATTGCTTTTGTCGAACTTTACTCGTTCAAAACTTCTGCCTATTAAGAACTGATCATTTTCTTATGCGGCCCCAATGTTTTATTTATCTTATATATATATATATATATATATATATATATATATATATATATATATATATATATATATATATATATATATATATATATATATATATATATATATATATATATATATATATATATATATATATATATATATATATATATATATATATATATATATATATATATATATATATATATATATACATATATATATATATATATATATATATATATATATATATATATATATATATATATATATTTGGTTTGCTGGCCGCTAGAGGTATGATAAATTGCTAATCTGGCTGTTAGTTCTGTTTTTTTAATTGTTTTTTTTTCTAATGTTTTTCCGCGGGAAGAAATTAGTTTTTACTCTGAAAAAGGACCTTTAAAAGTATAAAAAAATGGAAATTGGTTTAAAAAAAAAAATAAAATAAAGAAAAAAGTCTTATTCGGTTATTCTGTTTAATTTTACAAGAATTCGTGCGTTTATCTTAATCAACTTTTCCGGATCCCGGAATCATTACCCGTTCCGTTGTTCACTCTTGAGAGCATCGTAACAGGTTTATGCACTAACAGCTATCGGTACAGTCTGTCGTAAAATATCTTATACAGAGTAAAGCTCCGGAAGCAATATCATTCTCCTTGATTTATCTGGAATGAAATTATGTTGATATGTTGGACACCTATGCCAGCCAAAATAGTCATCTAGAATTTAAAAAAAAAACCCTATACAAAATGTTCACCTCCTCGAAAAAACACCCTGTGCAAAATTTCAGCTCAATCGGACTTAAAATGGCGTGGCGCAAAGCGATTGAAGTTTGCCTTTTTTGAAAACCGATAAATCAACCCTGTGGCGGGGGGGGGGGGGGGTTTGTACGTGAAATTTCGGTTTTCGATATTTTTTTTGGATGCCAAATGACTTAAAAATGCATGAAACGTCGAGAATTGGTGTCATCTGAAAAAATTTTTTTTTGCAAAAATCTACTCTCTGGGACTTAGTCGTTTTTTCAATTGTGGAAGGCGGAGTTCAAAATGATTAGAATTTATCTTTTGAAATTGATCACTAGTCTCTCGAAATACCTTGTATAATGATATACACTAGGGGTCTTCACATCGAGCCCGTACTCGTCAATGGAGGTGAGTATTTTTACGGCTGGGTATTCGTTTACGAGCTCGACATGAATACCCATACTATAACTAGCATCGAATACATTATGTTTCATTAAGGTGGTTCATTTTTTCGGCATAGGGTGGTTCATAATATTGTGAAAAATGAGTAAAAAATAAAAAAAGCACTTCGATTCGTTTGATTGGTGTGACGTCTTCGACAAAGTTGTAGATAATAGTTCTGTCTTTCCAAAAAAATTACACTTGAAAAATTATTTGATTATTTAATTTAAGAAAAACTAAAAATTAATTATTCAAAAGAGCTCATTTTTTAAAATCTTGATTTTTTTAATAAAACACAAACAAAAGATTACCAAAACAATGAAACCAGTCCGATCATTTAGAAATCAAGAAAAATAAGTTATCATTTTTTGAAGAAAAAAATTGAACAAAAGAAATATATTTTCAATTTTTTTTAAAGGCTTTTTTATGGAAGAACAAAATATTATTTACAACTTTGCCGAAGACACTATGCCGTTTCGACTGTAGACATATTTTTAATTTCCAATAGAGCACTCTATGAGGAATTAAGAATATTTCTACAGTCAAAACGGTTTATTTGATTGGCATAGTGTATCTGGCAAAGTTGTAAATAATAACTTTGTTCTTCCAAAAAAAAGGTACCCTGTGAAAAAAAATTGAATTAAAAAAATTATAACTTTTTTTTCTGATTTCTCCATGGCCGGTTTCGTTGTTCAGGTAAATTTTCGGCGTTTTTATACAAAAATCAGTTTTTTTTAATTGGGCTGTTTTGGATAATTAACTTATAACTTTTTTTTATTTTTTTTTAATTAATAATTTGTTTTTAGAGTGTATATATTTTTTTTTTGAAAAACAGAACTATTATCTACAATTTTGCCGAATACGTCACACCGCGCAAACGAACCGTGTTGGCTCTAAAAATATTTGTAATCATCAATACCTATCCGACTGATTGCAATGCTATCCTGTATCCGGAAATTGATGGAAAAAATGATACTCCGTCGTTTAGACCACTGGGTCGAATCAAATGGTCTACTATCAGATACTCAATTTGGCTTCCGCCGTGCCAAAGGGACGAATGATTGTCTTGCGTTGCTTTCAACAGATATTCAGCTGGCGTATGCTCGCAAAGAACAAATGGCGTCTGCGTTCTTGGACATTAAGGGGGCTTTTGATTCCGTTTCTATTGACATTCTTTCGGGTAAACTTCACCGACAAGGATTTTCTCCAATTTTGAACAATTTTTTGCACAATTTGCTGTCCGAAAAGCACATGCATTTTACGCACGGCGATTTGGCAACTTTTCGCATTAGCTACATGGGTCTTCCCCAGGGCTCATGTTTAAGCCCCCTTCTTTACAACTTTTATGTAAATGACATCGACGAATGTCTGGCAAATTCATGCACGATAAGACAACTTGCAGACGACAGTGTAATCTCTGTTACAGGAGCCAAAGCCGCCGATTTGCAACGACCATTGCAAGATACCTTGGACAATTTGTCTGCTTGGGCTTTACAGCTAGGTATCGAATTCTCTCCGGAGAAGACTGAGATATTAGTTTTTTCTAGGAAGCATGAACCTGCTCAGCTTCAAACACAATTAATGGGTAAAACGATTTCTCAGGTTTTGGTACACAAATATCTTGGTGTCTGGTACGACTTAAAAGGCACCTGGGGTTGTCACGTTAGGTATCTGATGAAAAAATGTCAACAAAGAGTGAATTTTCTTCGTACAATAACCAGACAATGGTGGGGAGCCCACCCAGGAGACCTTATAAGGCTTTACCAAACAACGATATTGTCTGTCATTGAGTACGGGTGTTTCTGCTTCCGCTCCGCAGCAAACACACATTTGATCAAACTGGAGCGAATACAATATCGTTGTTTGCGTATCGCCTTGGGTTGCATGCAGTCGACCCATACGATGAGCTTGGAGGTCTTAGCTGGAGTACTACCATTGAAAAACCGCTTCTGGAGCCTGTCTTCTCGCATTCTTATCAAATGTGAGGTCTTGAACCGTCCTGTGATTGAAAATTTTGAAAGGTTAATCGAACTTAATTCTCAAACCCGTTTTATGACATTGTATTTCAATCACATGTCCCATAATATTAACCCTTCTTCGCATATTCCAAATCGTGTCGACTTATCAAATACTTCTGATTCTACTGTGTTTTTCGATACATCCATGATAGAAGAAACTCGTGGAATCCCGGATCATTTACGCGTGCAGCAGATCCCCAAAATTTTTTCCAATAAATATCGAAACATCAACTGCGACAATATGTTCTACACTGACGGATCACTTCTTGATGGGTCCACTGGCTTCGGTATTTTCAATAACAATTTAACCGTCTCCCATAAGCTTGATAATCCTGCTTCTGTTTACGTCGCAGAATTGGCTGCAATTCAGTACACCCTAGGGATTATCGAAAAAATGCCCACGGACCATTATTTCATCTTTACGGACAGTCTCAGTTCCATTGAGGCTCTCCGATCGATGAAAGATGTTAAGCACTCTCCGTATCCTGGGGAAAATACGGGAACATCTGAGTGCTTTATCCGAAAAATCTACTCAGATTACCTTAGCGTGGGTCCCTTCTCACTGCTCGATACCGGGCAATGAGAAAGCGGACTCTTTGGCTAAGGTGGGTGCAACAAACGGTGGAATTTATGAAAGACCAATTGCCTTTAATGAATTTTTCTCATTTGTACGTCAGAATACGATCATCAGTTGGCAAAATGCTTGGACCAGAGGGGAACTGGGAAGGTGGTTACATTCCATAATCCCCAAGGTGTCGACGAACCCGTGGTTCAAGGGGTTGGATGTAGGTCGGGATTTCATTTGCGTGATGTCTCGGCTTATGTCCAATCACTATAGATTTGACGCGCATCTCCGTCGTGTTGGGCTCGGGGAAAGTGGTATCTGTGCCTGTGGTGAAGGTTATCACGACATAGAGCACGTTGTTTGGTCATGCCCTGTACACCGTGACGCCAGGTCTAAATTAATAGCTTCCCTGCAGGCCGAAGGTAGGCAGTCGGCTGTTCCTGTTCGTGATGTCTTGGCAAGCCGTGACCTATCCTACATGTCCCTTATATACGTTTTCCTGAAATCCATCCACGCCCCAGTTTAGTCCTACCCCCTTCCGCCTGCATCCAGCCTAACGACAAGAACACGTTAAGACCCCGGATCCGGAAACAGCAATCAGACCCGCACGATACTCTCAAGGCCCGAGGGAGACAACCCAATATGCCAGTTCGTAATATCTTGGCCCAGCAGCGGAACATGTGCTTACCTATGGCAATGAAAACCATCATACAGTAAACCAGTGCTTTTAATGCAAAATATTATAGCTTTAAGTTACATTTAGTTTCAGCTCGTAGTCGGCAGCGAGGATAAAAAATTTGCTTTTAGTTATTAAGATACTTTAGAAAGTAAGCTATCAGATATAATTGGCGCCGTTAAACATTAAATTGTATTTGTGCCGTGTCAAATAAATTATAGATGAACAAAAAAAATACCTATCCGAAATAGCATTTTCAATAGCTTTTCAAAAATGAGTTGTGTTCCAAAATATTAAACCAATAGCACAACATGGCATCTTTTGCCTATAAAAACGTTTATGCAAAGTTTCAGCCAGAGGGTACGTTCACGTTCTGATGATAACTAAACTTGACAGAAAATATATGGTCGAACTGTCAAAACGACGCAAACCCAGAAACAACGAGTCAATTGTGTTGCGTATCTGATTGAGATCCCTATACTCTCGTTATCACTGAATAACATCGATACAGTCTTTTGTCCGACTATATAAGCCAGAGCCCTGTGTGTTCAATCAAGTGTTGGCAAAGGACATTATTGTGGTAAATAAAACGAATAATTTGTCTGGTACAACATTCGAAAGAACAAGTACAAGTGTATTAGAGAGTAGATTTTTCAAATAAATAAAATAAAACATATTCCATCAGTTTCCACCGTTTCATGTACTTTTAAGACTCTTGGAATGGAAAACATTTTTCAAATATTCGAATTCCATGTACCTCCCGTGTGTGATTTTGCAAATGACATGAAAGCATTCAACATTTTCCGCGAGACACAATCTTAATTTTGGTTTAGATATTTTTTTTTGCACAGAGTAGTTTTTGGATACATTTTGTAAATTTGTTTTGTAATATCTTGCTATTTTACATATAATTTTTCCAATTCAACATTGCCACCCTGACGACAATGATATAACAAATATGATATTTTCAGGAATTTTTCTATTGGTATTCAGTGAAAAGTGATTTTTTCCATTTTATACTCATTTTTACACAATATGATGAACCACCCTAATGAAACATAATGTATTCGATGCTAGTTATAGTGTTTATCATTATACAAGCTGTTTCAAGAGACTAGTGATCAACTTCAAAAGATAAAATCTAAAAATTTTGAATTCCGCCTTCCACAATTGAAAAAGAGAGATCCCAGAGAACAGATTTTTGCAAAAAAAAAATTTTTTTCAGATGACACCAATTCTCGACGTTTCATGCAATTTTAAGTCATTTGGCATCAAAATTTTTTTTTCGAAAACCGAAATTTCACGTACCCCCCCCCCCCCCCCCCCTTGGGTGATTTTTCGGTTTTCAAAAAGGCCAAACTTCAATCGCTTTGCGCCACCCCATTTTAAGTCCGATTGAGCTGAAATTTTGCACAGGGTGTTTTTTCGAGCAGGTGAACATTTTGTATAGGGTTTTTTTTTAAATTTTCTGGTCACTTTTTTTCCATACGGTGATTGGCGCCCTATTGGACACCTCCTTGGGTTTCAGTTTTCATTGCAAATATTTGTTTCGTTAATAATGAGTCGTAATAGAAGCAATTTAATTTAACACTAGGTAACACTTGTACTGAGCAAACAAGAGGCGTTACGTTTGTCAATAAAAGCCTTACCGCCAGCCATATTTCTATCTGTCATCGTTTATTCTTATGCCATTTTATGGCCTTCTCATTTTTGTAAGTACGAAAGTTTCACTTAGCTTTATAATTTAGAAGCGGGATTTTCGCGCTCTGCCTATCTCTGAGTGCGCGTAAACTACGAAAAATTCAAACAAATTTGGACCTAAGGACGCGAGTAGATGGATGCCTTGGAAGTGCGTCAATAGGCCGCTCGTCGGGTTCATCGTTTCTTCTTTTGCTTATGGAAAAACTTCATTGAAATCTCTGAAGACTCTAGAAAAAGTTTTCCCTTTTGTCGGCCAGTAGTCAACACAGGTTTTGCCCTGAAACTGGTTATGAAAAAATGACATATCATGGCTTTTTAACGGTTCCTCTGAATGTTGGTGCCTCGAAAATGCGTCAAGTCTTCAGAGCTTACCTTACCTGTCCGCTCCAGGCCGAAGTGTCCCTTGCTGTTCAAAGAAGTCCTTTCCATTAAATTCGGTCCATGGTGGCAGCTCGCCAGCCATGTCGTCTGTGGAGGCCCCGCAGATCGTCTTCCACTTGATCGAGCCACCTTGATCGCCGCGCGCCCCGTCGCCTCGTCGGGTCGTTATCAAGAACACGGTTGTCGTTCGACATTCTAACGACATGCCCATCGTAGTCTCTCAATTTCCGCCGTTTGAACGATGAGTGGTTCTCCCATCAGCTGAAGAAACTCGCGATTCATCCGCCTGATCCATCTGCACTCCACCACAGATGGTACGCAGCACCTTCCGTTCGAAAACCTTAACCTTGGTCTTCCACGAGCATGGTCCAGGTTTCGTGGCCGTTGAGGACTACCGGTCTAATCAGTATTTTGTAGATAGCCAACTTCGTGCGGTGGCGGATTTCATTCGAGCGAAGCGTCCTCCAGAGTCCAGAATAGGCACGATTTCCTGCCATAAGGCGTCGAAGAATTTCTCAGCAGGTGTCGTTGTCAGCAGTCACCAGTGAGCCCAGGTACACGAACTCATTTACCACCTCGTTTCTATCAACGCTAATATGAACTCGTAGTGGGAGGTTGATACTGTCTCCTCTGGAACCTCTTCCTCTCATGTACTTAGTTTTCGATGCGTTTATGGCCAGTCCAAGGCTTTAGCCATTAGTCTGATGTACGTCGCTGTCATCTTATCAAGGGTTCGTGCTACATTATCAATGTCATTGGCGATCCCAAAGAGCTGAACAGACCTCCTAAATATCGTGCCACTCGTGTCGATACCAGCCCTACGTATCACACCTTCTAAAGCGATGTTGAATAACAAGCACGATAATCAATTACCTTGCCGAGGGCCGGGAGTGTCCCCGAAACTCGAACTACGCACATCACCCGATCCATCGTCGACTTGACTAACCGTGTCAGTTTATGCGGGAAACTGTAATCGTGCATAATCTGCCATAGCTGATTTTGATCGATTGTGTCGTACACCGATTTAAAATCGATTTAAAATCGAAATTAAAATCGATTCTGTAGACCTGCCGTACCGTGAATATTTGGTCCGTGGTGGCGTGGGCACCCATAAATCCCGCTTGGTATTGTCCCACAAACTCTCTCTCAAACAGTGATAGTCGACGGCACAGAATTTGGGAGAGTACCTTGTAGGCGGCGTTCAGCAGCGTGATTGCACGGTAGTTTCAGCAACCCAACTTGTCGCCTTTTTCGTAGATGAGGCGTTTTGTGCCCTCCATCCCCTCCTCCGGTACTACGTCATCCTCCCAAATCTTGCAAATAACCCAGTGTAGCGCCTTAGCCAGTGATTCACAACCGTGTTTGAACAGCTGGCTGGGGAGTTGGCCGGCCGATCTCCTCTTTAACCACCTAAAGGTAAGGGGCCGTTCCTAAACCACGTGGTCATGTTTTGAACCCTTTTTATAGCCCTCGTGGTCTTTTGCCCAAACCCCCCCCCCCCCATCGCGCTCGGTTCCCCTGCCAGCAGATACTTTGTATTCCTTTTTTGCTTCACGTTTCAGCATGGTGGACTATTCGGCAACCGCCTGGAACATTATTACGTCAACAAAGCAGATGAACTGGCTGAATTTATTGAAGATTGTGCTTCGCATGTTAAATCGAGAAGATTGTCGCCTTGCCGAAGTCCCTTGCGTGTTTCAAACGGGTTTGATACCGCAGCGCGGAAGACATTTTCGTGCATAACTTTCCATACACGGTCAAAAGTAGGAATCGATGAATAAGTGGTGCGTGGGGACTTGGATCTGTCGCTGCGTAAAGATATGGTCCGTCGTCGATCGTCGATCCACAAACCGGCAGCGAGAAGCGGTAAAAGATGATCTGGGAGAGGATTTTGTAGGCTGCCTTAAGAATCGTGATCGCTTGGTAGTTCTCACATTCCATTTTGTCACCTATCTTGTATATTGGGTATATTACTCCCTCCTTCCATTCCTCCGGTAGTTGTTCTGTATCCCAGATCATGACTATCAGCTGATGCAGACAGGAAGCCAACCTACCCGGGTCTAGCTTGATTAGATCCGTTACGATGCCATCCTTTCCAGCTGATTTGTTGTTCTTGAGCTTCTTGATAGCATCTTTAACTCCACTTTGCTGACGAAGTCGTTCCTCCTACCGTATTGGTCCTCTGGTTTCTTGTAGTATCTAAGTGTTTCTTAAGAACGATACAGCTGCTCCATTTACTTACACTCCAGCTCTTCCTGGCACCGCTCTTTGTCCCGGAAACGATGTGTCAGCTGTCTTCGTTTCTGTTGTTGACTAACTGCAGTATCATTTCCCGCGCTGCATTCTTCTTGTTTAGAATCGTTTGACACTTCTTTAACCAGCTGCTACATTTAACCAACTGCTACATCGATTCCTACGTCGATAGTGGTCAGAATTGACTTTGTGCCACGATAGTTTCGGACGTCGATTATATCCAAGAAGTGCCTTCCGTCAACTAAAACGTGATCGATTTGTATTTCAGTCTATTGTGGTGATCCAGGTGGTGATTTAGGTGTACCGATATGGGAGGCTATCCTGGAAGTAGGTACTACGTCTGGCCATGTTATAGGAGGTGGTGAAGTCAATGAGTCGAAGGCCTTTTTCGTTCGTGAGCCAGTGTACGCTGAATTTACCAATACTCGGTTTGAATTCATCCTCCTGGCCATCCTGAGCGGTGAGACCTTCGATAATGATTTTGATGTCATGTTTTGAGCAGCTATCGTATGCACGCTCCAGCTACGCGTAAAAGGCGTTCTTGTCGTCATCATTACTTTCTAGGTTAGGGCTGCGCACGTTAATGATGCTCAATTGAGAAACCGGCTTTGATCCCCAACTTGCATATTCTGTTATCGATTGGCCACCACCCAAACACGCGCTTCTGCTCGTGTGTGTTGCGGCAGCTCTGGTAAATGGTGTAACCCTCTCTGTACGTATGTACAGCTACTTCCTTCCAGAATACCTCCTGCAGCGCTACAATGTCGAACGTGCGGAACAAGTCGGAAAAAATGCGAGTACTTCCCAAAAAATTAAGAGATTTGCAGCTCCATGATCCGAGTTTCCAATCATTAGTCCGTTTTCGTTACCACGTTATCCGATTGTTCCGGTCCGTTTAAAAAAATTTGCTTCCTGTACTTATTGTTTTCCCGGCTGCTTCTAGGGCCTGCATCAAACCCCAGCCTCGTCGGAGAACCATCATGATAGCACTGTTTAGAGTTCCACGCAGGCACCAGGACGATTATCAGCCGTTCCTAACATGGAGAACAGACGCTGTTTTGAGCCGCACCATCTTGGTGAACAGATGCTCGGGTTGGCGAAGCATTTCCTCTACCGTCGAGGTATGGTTAACGCACCAATGATTGCGTCGGATGACAACATTGCCCAGGATACACCAACCAATTGTATCCATGTTTCAGCTGACAGACTATTGTGACCGTATGACTCGTGGAGGTGTGAGATAGGAACTGAATTGAATGTCAATTTGAAAAATTCTGTAAATCTACACTTTCTGTTAAAAACTGGAATTCTTCACCGTTACTTTTGCCAACTAAGCTGTGCTGTTAGACAAAGAGCTTGCAATGACGTTGCAAGTTAACCAAACTTCTTCATCAAAACATCTCCATCACATATTTTACCAAATAACCACGCGCCTCCATGCCTTATTTACTTATATCACAGAACAGATATGCAACTTCGAATAAATTTCTGCTGCAAATCCTAGCCCACGCTTTCGCATTTGTTTTTCGCTCCAATAGTTTGAACGATGTTTTGGTTTTACAGTGCATCGTTGAAACAGTTCGCTCCAATAGTTTGAACATTAAATAAATATCTATAGAATAATAGAAAAAAATAAACTAAAAATCTCTTAACCCTTCAAACATTGCTTAAAAAATTGTCTCAAATCGTACACCCCGCGACTGTTGAAACCATTTTAACCAGTTAGTTGAATTACTTAAATATTTTCGTTGGGGTTGGAATCCAAATTTTTCGACTAACGACAATATTTATTTTTCTCGTACCGTTTATTAGATCTAACATTGCATATCAGACGCGCTATACACAGCACTGCTTGCGACATTAGGTACTATGCTGAAAACAATTGTCAATAGTCAAGATATTCGGTTTTCAACTTCGGCAACAATAAAATTCATTAAATAATTTGTACAGAAAAACCTTGCACGGTTATCATGAAAAGGCACTCTCGCTATACTGCCGTCCCAAGCATAGTTGTCCCAGCGTGCATAAGGTTTGTGTAGCACATGGGACTACTATGATTAGAACGGCAGTATACTGCCGGTACCCGGATAACTGTCCCATAATGAAAAACAACATGTTGAGAAAACGGCGATTTAATATTATCCGTGAATTTTCGGATATCCAGCAATTACATCCAGAACCAACGACCATAACAGTTTCATGGCAGCACAAGTTTATCGTTGAGAAAAAAAACATGGATGGAATTGGTTTTACGTTATATAACTTGAAAAAAGACAAAATGGGACAAAATATGCGGGTACATTTCGAAAGTACTCGCATATTTTGTCCCATCACATATAAATTCAACCAGCAACCGGCAGTATCATTGGCAACGTAGATTGTACTACAGAAAAACAACATTAGTCTAGTTAATTAAATGACATACTTCTATATGCCTAAAATAATCCGATGTACAGTAATCTGGAACAAAATTATACGTTCGCAGGTTGCACCACTATGCAGTGGGACTGTAATGCGGGTACTTTCAATATGGGACAAAAACAACTTGGTATTTTCTCCATGTTTTTCCATACAAATGTATCAATTTTAATTTTTTTCCAGAAAATATGATAACCGTTAAGTCGATTCCCGATGATAACTCAAAAGTGACCAAAATCAGTATGGGACAGTTATGCGGGTACCGGCAGTATATCAGTACCAAAAAGCACAAAGAATTCTCTCCACGAAAGAGCGGTGAGGTTTTTTGGTTTTGAATGAAGACAAGAGAGACCGAAATAACTCTTCACCACGAGCAGCTATGAAGTTTTGAGTGTAAAATGCGTTTTCTCAGATGTCAATACTAAAAAACCTAAATTAATCCACCTAGCGGTCAGACCCAGCCTTTCTCATTCAAACTTATTATTTGTAAAAATAGATTTACATGAACACTTTATTCCAATAAATGTATATTCACTCTTTAGGTTCTAAAATATTGATGTTGTAATCTATACATATAAAAATGCAGTCCGGTCTGTCTGTCTGATCCATATAGGCTCGAAAACTACCGACCCGATCGACGTGAAAATTTGAATGTAGGGGTTTTTGGTGCCGATAAAGGTTCCTAGGATAGTATGAGACCCCTCTCTCTTCTGGAAGGGAGGGTTCTCAAACAAATGAAACATAAATTTCTGCACAACTCAAGAACAAACCAAGCAAGTCAAACCGAATTTGGTATGTGGATGTTTTAAGGGGTAACACATATGTCCATAATAGTTGGACGCCCCTCCCTTTTCTGAAAGGGAGGGGTTCCATATAAATGAAACACAAATTTCGCACAGCTCAAGAACCAATCAAGAAAATACAACCAAATTTGGTATGTGAATGTTTTTGGAGGTAACAAATATGTCCATAATGGTTCGACGCCCCTCCCTTTTCTGGAAGCACATGTTTCTGCACAAATTTCTGCACATCTCGCGAACTAATCATTTAAATGGAACCATATTTGGTAGGTGAATGTTTTTAGTGGTAACAAATATGTTCCATAATCGATCTCAGGCAACATTTTGGATTGTAAGATGGCAATCCGGTTTCTGGAATACAGCTAGAAATGGCCGATTTCCACCCAATATAATAATATCCGGATCTAGAATGATACACAGGAGCTCAAATGGACCACAGATACCATTTTGAATTCTAAGATGGCGACTTTCGGTTTCTAAAAAACAGCAGAAAATTACCAAATACCACCCAATATGAGTATCTCCAGAGCCAGAAGGTTGTCAGAAGGTAAAAATTTACCTCAGACACCATTATGAATTGTAGGATGGCAACTTCTGGTTTCTTGAAAACAGACAAAAATGGCCGATTTCCGTCCAACATGAGTATCTCCGGATCTATAATGATACACAGCAGCTGAAATCGACCACAGAGCCCATTTTGGATTCTAGGTTGGCGATTTTCGGTTCCTGGGAAACAGTCGAAAATGATCGAATAACACCCAATATGGGTGTTTCTTCAACCAGAATGACGCTCAGAGGCCAGAAATCATCTTAAATACCATTTTAAAATCCAAGATGGCTCCCGGTTTGTGAAAACAGCCTAAAATAACCAAACACCATCCAATATAAGTATCTCTGGAACCAAAATGATGCAATGAGCTAACAATTGACCTTAGGCACCATTTGAAATTGCTCAATGGCAACTTCTAGAAAACAGTCGAAAATGAACGAATAATACTCAATATGGATATTTCCGTAATCAAGATGATGCATAGAAACCAAACATTGACTCTGGACACCATTTTGGATTTAATGACGACCATTTTTAGTTTCCGGAAAACAACCAAAATAACTAAATACCTCCCAATATGGGTATTTCTGGTGTCTGATTGATGCCAGAAAATCTGCTGAAAATTATCAAATACCACCAATCATTTCAAACAATTTGTTATTTGACTTTGATCATATCCTCTGGCCGATTCGTCGTGCGTTTGTAGATTTTAAACACATCGCAAGGAATCAATGTATTTGGAACGTTCAAATAGTACGACACCACATTTAAATTATGTTTAGGCCACATATCGATCAAAGCAGGTATAGTTTCAAATGGTCTTTGAATTTCTTTTCTTTCTGTTAGATTTGAGCCACATATCAAATTGTTATGAAGTTTGTTATTGGTAAGTTTGAAAGATGATTCGTTCGTATGTCACTAGTTATGTTCAAATAAGTCATGTAATCTTTGAGATAATAGATTTTCGTTGTTTTATTAACAATGTAATACATAACGGTTGCTTAGGTTCGATTATAATCAAACGAAATGAGAACGTATTGGGCAGTCAAACTTTGAAACCTGTTCAATCATAATTCATCAGTTAACCCTGGACTAGCCCGCTCATCTGATAACTATATTGATCTATTCGGTGTGTAGTTTCTGAGATTATGAAGTTTCGTGATTTTCACATTTCGGTACATTACAGACGAAGTTACAGTTCGATTACAGTAAAATTCAATAGGGTGTTATAAGGCAGCTAGACTTTTCATTTGACACTAATTTTGTGAAAATCGGGTCTCTGAGAAAAGTGAGTGAGTTCAAGTAGTTTTCGGAATATGTTCCTTTTCATAGCTGGATTTCACATTTTTAAACTTAACAGGCAAAGTAATAATTCGATTGCTAAACAAATCAATAGGGTCTCATGGGGCAACTAGACCTTCCATTTGACACTAATTTTATGAAAATCGGTCCAGCCATCTCTGAAAAACATGAGTGAGATTAAACACTCTTTATAGCACGTTTCTTTCCATAACATTTGAACCACAAGTTCAATCTTCACAAAATTCAAAAGTTAAGGGTTTTCAAGGTAGCCCATTCATTTAAAACCAGTTTTGTTCAAATCAGTTGTGTGGTTTTAGAGATAATGATGTTTAATGATTTTTACATTTTGATACATAACCTCTAAACTAAAAATCCGATTACAATAATATTCAATAAGGTCTTGTGGGACAACAAGACCTTTCATTTGCAATCAATTTCATTGAAATCGGTCCAGCCATCTCTGAGAAAAGTGAGTGAGAATAAAAATCTGCACATACACACACACACATACAGAAAATGCTCAGCTCGTCGAGCTGAGTCGAGTGATATATGCCATTCGGCCCTTTGGAGCACTTTTATATCTTCGGTTTTGCAAGTGATTGCTATACCTTTCTAGGAGAAAGGCAAAAAGAGAGATTTAGTCTCGTTTATGGTTCTTTAGTTGAACAGATGTGCTTATACGGTGTCAGGTGCTTAACGACCCATTGCCAAACTCAGAGTCCATGTCGGCCATTGCCCTCATACTCAAGACGGATGGGTCAAAGTACTCAGAAGTCTTGAAGAAGATGAGGGGGGAAACCCAGCTCAAGGATCTGGGGGCGGATGTGCGGAGTATCCGCCGATCTCGCACTGGCGAGATGATACTTGAGCTCCGGAAGGACGCCAAGAACAAGGGGGCTACCTACAAAACGGTAGCTGAAAAGGTCCTAGGGAAGGAGGTGCAAGTGCGGGCACTCACCTCAGAAGTGACTCTCCAGCTTAAAAACCTGGACGAAATCACTGAGGGGTGCGACATTGCACAAGCCCTAAAAGCGAAGTGCGGGGTGGAGGTGGCTAAGGAGTCAATCCACCTCCGCAAAGGTCCGGCGGGGACCCAGGTAGCTACCTTCCGACTACCGTCGGCGGACGCTAACCTGGCCCTGAAAGAGGGCAAGTTGAAGGTCGGCTGGTCTGTATGTCCTCTGGGCATACTACAGCAACCAGACATTTGCTTCCGGTGCTTTGAGGGCGGACATAAGTCCTGGACCTGCAAGGGGCCCGATAGGAGCCAGCTGTGCAGGCGATGTGGAGGTGCAGGCCATAAAGCAAAGGACTGTGTGGAGTCTCCCAAGTGCATGGTATGTTCCGGGAAACGGGACGCCAAACACTTTATGGGAGGCCCCAGGTGCCCAGCCGGTAAGCCAGCTGCGAAACCACGGGCGTAAGGGTGACGCAACTGAACCTGAACCATTGCTTCGCGGCTCAGCAGCTGCTACACCAAGCAGCCACTGAGTCGTTGTCGGACATCGCCGTCATATCGGATCCCTACCGCATCCCTCCCGGAAACGGTAACTGGGTTGCGGATAAGTCCAGTTTGGCGGCCATATGTACGACGAGCAAGTTCCCGGTTCAGGAGGTTGTCTCAACCTCAGAAGAAGGGTACGTAGTTGCTAAGGTAAACGGAGTGTTCTACTGCAGTTGCTATGCTCCGCCACGTTGGTCTACCGAAAGGTTCACCCAGATGGTCGACCTCCTATCCATGGAGCTAACGGGCCTAACGCCGTTGGTGGTGGCGGGCGACTTCAACGCTTGGGCTGTTGAGTGGGGAAGTCGCTTCACGAACCAGAGGGGCCAGATCCTGTTGGGGGCTTTTGCAAAGCTCAACCTAGATCTGGCCAACGTTGAAAACAAAAGTACATTTAGCAGAAATGGTGCGGAGTCGATCATCGACGTGACGTTCTCCAGCCCAGGACTGATCAAGAACTGGAGGGTAGACGATGGCTACACTAATAGCGACCACCAGGCGGTCTGTTATAGTGTAGACAACAACGAGAGGCGGCAAGCGACGGGTAGAGCCAACACTCCGACCGTTCGCGGGTGGAAGACATCGCACTTTGATGCCGATGTATTCGCAGAGGCAATGAGAAGGGAGCGCGAGGGGGGCAGTTGGCTCCGCCCGACTGCTGACCAACTAGTTGCTATGCTATCGCGGGCGTGCGACGCCACCATGCCTAGGACTCGCCAACCTAGGAATGGAAAGCCACCGGTTTACTGGTGGACGGACGCGATAGCCGACCTTCGCAGTGCGTGCCTCCGTGCAAGATGGAGGATGCAGCGTGCGCGAAACGAAGAAGAGAGGACAGAGCGCCGCGCAGCATTCAGTTCGGCAAGATCGATGCTAAAGAGTGCGATAAAGGCCAGCAAGAGGGCCTGCTTCGATAGGCTATGTGCGAGTGCCAATACAAATCCGTGGGGTGACGCCTACAGGATCGTAATGGCCAAGACTAAAGGCGCGCTGGCGCCTGCAGAGCGATCACCAGCGATGCTGGAGCGTATCATCGAGGGACTCTTTCCACGCCACGAGCCAAGTCCTTGGCCTCCGGCAGTCGAGTCTCACGTCCGACGTTCCAGTATCTCAGACATAGACCAGAGATGGTCGGCCAACCTGCCGAGCATCCAACCCGTGAGCGACGACAGCCGTGTCGAGGCAGGGGAGGAGGCAAGGGTTACGAATGAGGAACTCATCGTGATCGCCAAATCCCTAAAGGTGAGCAAGGCACCGGGACCGGATGGTATCCCTAACCTGGCGATCAGGCTGGCGATTAAAACGGCCCCCGGGCTGTTCAGGGCAGTCATGCAGAGGTGCCTGGATGACTGTCTCTTTCCGGACAGGTGGAAGCGGCAGAGACTGGTCTTTTTGCCGAAGGCTGGGAAACCGCCAGGGGACCCATCGGCATATAGGCCTATCTGCCTGCTGGACACCGCGGGCAAGGTGCTTGAGAGGATCATCCTCAACAGACTGGTGAGGTACACGGAGGGTGTACACGGTCTGGCAAGTAACCAGTTCGGCTTCCGGAAGGGCAGGTCCACGCTGGACGCAATCTCTTCCGTCATCAAGACGGCGGAGGTAGCAATCCAGCGCAAGAGAAGGGGAATACGCTACTGCGCAATCGTCACGCTCGACGTGAAGAATGCGTTCAATAGTGCCAGTTGGGACTCCATAGCGCTCGCGCTCAGGAGCATCCATGTACCGGTGTTGTGGAATGTCATGTATGACGGAGTGTTGAAACTCAAGTTCCCTGTAGGGGTTGTGATCGTCGGCTTTGCAGACGACATAACGCTGGAGGTTTACGGCGAGTCTATCGAGGAGGTCGAGTTGACGGCCGCGCACTGTATACGCAAGGTCGAGGACTGGATGCGCTCCAGGAAACTGGAGCTCGCGCATCATAAGACGGAGGTCACGGTTGTGAACAACCGTAAATCGGAGCAACAGGCGGTGGTCAGAGTCGGAGACTGCACCATTACCTCGAAGCGATCCCTGAAGCTCTTGGGGGTTATGGTGGACGACAAGCTCACGTTCGGGAGTTACGTCGACTGTGCCTGTAAGAGGGCCTCATCGGCTATTGCAGCACTATCTCGTATGATGTCCAATAGCTCAACGGTTTATGGCAGCAAGCGAAGACTTCTTGCCAGCGTGGTTTCGTCCATACTTAGGTATGGTGGGCCAGTGTGGTCCAGAGCGCTAGGTACTAACAGTTACCGTGGTAAACTGGAAAGTACCTACAGGCTCATGTGCCTGAGAGTTGCGAGTGCGTATCGTACGGTGTCATACGATGCAATCTGTGTCTTGTCCGGCATGATGCCTATCAGCATCGCCATTAAGGAGGACAGAGAGTGTTTCGACCAACGTGACACAAGGGGCATACGAGGTACCAGAAGGTCATTCTCGATGCTCCGCTGGCAGCGGGAATGGTCCAACTCCACAAAGGGCAGATGGACGCACCGACTCATACCGGAGATATCCGGCTGGGTCGGGAGACGACATGGTGAAGTGAACTTCCACCTGACACAAATCCTGTCAGGCCATGGTTGTTTCAGGCAATATCTGCACAGATTCGGACACGCGGTGTCCCCCATGTGTCCCGAGTGCGTGGAGGAGGAGGAGACTGCTGAGCATGTCTTCTTCGTATGCCCCCGTTTCGCAAGAGCGAGGAGCAACATGATGGCTGTTAGCGGGCCTGGCACTACTCCGGACAATCTAGTCCGGAGGATGTGCGACGACCCGGACATCTGGAACGCGGTCTGTGCGGCCGCCTCTCAGATTGTTCTGGAGCTGCAACGTGTGTGGCGGGTCAACCACCAACACGCCAGTGGTAGCTAATTACCAGTCTCCAGGTAGTTAGCTAGGAGGTTATAAGAGTAAAGAGGGTGCATCACGCACAAAAGCCACTCCCCGACGTAATACTTAACCGTCGTTCTGGGAAGACCAGGGCTGGAGACTGGAGGGGTTTTAGTGGGTCGGGACAGGGATCAGTAGGTGTCTGGGCGAGTGTAACTACCCCAGCATCTCTCCCCTAGTCTCATCCCCACACCCTGAGTTCTCTCTTCAGGTGTCTGTTTGCAGATTTCCCCGCCACCTTTAAAAAAAAAAAAGAGTCCATGTCACTCGATCTTGGGTTAGTATTTTCCAATCGCCTCTTACACCTGCCGATCGTGCATCCCAATCCACACAACACAACCAACGACTACAACGGAGTCATCGACCTCAGTCGACCTCTCTGCTGAATATCATCTCCACTGGTCGCTTCTTCGACATTCGTGCTACGTGGGCAGCCCACTGTTACCGTTTTTTTTTCATCGTTTTTTTTTCAGTTTGATGATATTCCCCTTTCCGACCGGGCCTATATAATTGCGTAGGTAGGAGGTGACTTAAACAAAACCTTCTCTATCGCTTTTTGAACTTCCTATTCGTTGTTTTATTTTTATTTTTCACACCGCTAGTGTCAACATCCCAGCTGCTACGAAAAATAAAAAAAAAGGAGCAAGCAAGTGTTTTATATAGGACTTGCTTCGATATCGGTTTTATTATCAGTCATTTTTGCCTTTCTCCTAGAAAGGTATAGCAATCACTTGCAAATCCGAAGTTATAGAAGTGCTCCAAAGGGCCGAATGGCATATATCACTCGACTCAGCTCGACGAGCTGAGCATTTTTTGTATGTGTGTGTGTGTATGTGTGTGTGTGTGTATGTGCAGATTTTTATTCTCACTCACTTTTCTCAGAGATGACTAGACCGATTTTAATGAAATTAATTGCAAATGAAAGGTATTGTTGCCCATAAGACCCTATTGAATTTCATTGTAATCGGATTTTTAGTTTAAAGGTTATGTTTAAAAATGTGGAAATCATGAAACATAACAAACAATATCTCAGAAACTACACAACCGATTTGAACAAAATTGGTCTCAAAAGAACGGGCTACCTATAAAACTCTTAAGTTTTAAATTTCATAAAGATTGAACTTGTGGTTCAAAAGTTATGAAAAGAAACGTGTTCTGAAGACTGTTCAATCTCACTCATGTTTCTCAGAGATGGCTGTACCGATTTTCATAAAATCAGTGTCAAATGGAAGATTCAATTGCCCCATAAGACCCTATTGATTTGTTTTGCAGTCGGAATATTACTTTGGCTGTTATGTTTAAAAATGTGAAATCCAGCTATGCAAAGGAACATATTCCGAAGACTACTTGGACACACTCACTTTTCTCAGAGATGGCCGACCCGATTTCCACAAAATTAGTGTCAAATGAAGGGTCTAGCTGCCTTATAACACCCTATTGAATTTTACTGTGATCGAACTGTAACTTCATTTGTAATGTGCCGACTTGTGCAAATCATGAAACTTCATTATCTCAGAAACTTTACAACCGATTTGATTATTATTATCACGTGAGCGGGCTAGTTAAGGGTTAACTGATGAATTATGATTGAACACGTGGTTTCAAAGTTTGGCTGCCCTACACGTTCCCATTTCATTTGATTATAATCGAACTTAAACAACCGTTATGTATTAAATTGTTAATAAAACAACTAAAGTCTATTATGTCAAAGATTACATGACTTATTTGAACATAATTAGTGTCATACGAACGAGTCATCTCTCAAACTTACAAATAACAAACTTCACAACAATTTGATATGTGGCTCAAAAGTTATGGAAAGAAGAGAAATTTAAAGACTATTTAAAACTATACCTGCTTTGATCGATATATGTAGCCTCAACATAATTTAATTGTGGTGTCGTACTATTTGAACGTTCCAAGTTTATTGATTCCTTGCGGTTTGTTTGAAGTCTGCAAATAAACGACGATTCGGTCATAGGATATGATCAAAGTCAAAAGACAAAGCGTTTGAAATGATTGGTTTTATCGAAATGACAACATCCTCGACTTTTGGCTTCTGTACATCGCCCTAATTCTGAATATATTCATATTGGGTGGTATTCGGTCATTTTCAGCAAATTTTCTGGCATCAATCTGACACCGGAAATACTCATATTGGGAGGTATTTAGTTATTTTGGTTGTTTTCCAGAAACTAACAGTGATCGTCTTTAAATTCAAAATGGTGTCAAGGGTCAATGTTTGGTTTCTATGCATCATCTCGATTACGGAAATATCCATGTTGAGTGTTATTTGGTCATTTTCGGCTGTTTCCTATAAGTTGCCATTTAGCGATTCAAAATGGTACCTGAGGTCAATTGTTAGCTCATTGCATCATTCTGGTTCCAGAGATACTCATATTGGATGGTATTTGGTTATTTTAGGCTGTTTTTCACAAACCGGAAGTCGCCATCTTGGATTTCGAAATGGTATTTAAGATAATTTCTGGCCTCTGAGCGTCATTCTGGTTGAAGAAACACTCACATTGGGTGTAATTCGATCATTTTTCGCTGTTTCCCAGGAACCGGAAGTCGCCAACCTAGAATCCAAAATAGGGTCTTTGAACGATTTCAGCTGCTGTGTATCATTCTAGATCCGGAGATACTCATGTTAGACGGAATTCGACCATTTCTGGCTGTTTTCCAGAAACCACAAGTTGCCATCCTACAATTCATAATGGTGTCTGAAGTCGATTTGTGGCTCCAGTGCATCATTACGATTCCGAAAATACCCCCCTTTTTGGGTGGTATTTGGTCGTTTGCCGCTGTTTTTCCGAAACCGGAAGTCGCCATCTTAGAATTCAAAATGGTATCTGTGGTCGAATTTAGCTCCTGTGTATCTTTCTTTATCCGGATATTATTATATTGGGTGGAAATCGTCCATTTTTGGCTGTTTTCCAGAAACCGGAAGTTGCTATCTCACAATCCAAAATGTTGCCTGAGGTCGATTATGGAACATATTTGTTACCACTAAAACATTTACCTGCCAAATATGGTTCCATTTAGTTGATTAGTTCGCGAGATGTGCAGAAATTTGTGCAGAAACATGTGCTTCCATAGAGGGAGGTGCGTCGAACCATTATGGACATATTTATTACCCTTTAAAACATCCACATGCCAAATTCGGTTTCATTTGCTTGGTTTGTTCTTGAGTTGTGCAGAAATGTATGTTTCATTTGTATTGGACCCCTCCTTTCCAGAAGAGAGAGGGGTCTCAAACTATCATAGGAACCTTTATCGGCACCAAAAACCCCTACATACAAATTTTCACGTCGATCGGTTTGGTAGTTTTCGAGCCTATATGGATCAAACAGACAGACAAACCGGACTGCATTTTTATATGTATAGATTACAACATCAATATTCTAGAACCTAAAGAGTGTATATACATTTATTGGATTGAAGCGTTCATGTAAATCTATTTTTACAAATAAAAGTTTGAATGGGAAAGGCTGGGTCTGACCGCTAGGTGGATTAATTTAGGTTTTACCTACACAATTGAGTGGGCTCGGTCGGAAAGGGATACGCATGTTGATACGCTTGGTACACCGCCTGCGTCACACTTCATTCTTCAGGTTTCCGCTCGAAGACTCCAAGTGCTCGTTAGTCGGTCTCCTTATCAACCAACACTCATTGCCGTAGAGCAGCAGCAAATTAACGTCCTGTAGAGCGCGATTTTTGTGCGGACACGCATGCTGTGGGAACTCAAATGGCTACTTAAAAAGGTCCGTAAAAGGTCCTGTTTGCTCACGACGAGAGTACCGACGCAAACAAATTCGTCGACTACTTCATAGATATCTTAACCAATATCAGTTCCAAGACTCAACGCACTTCCACGCTCTCTAAGAGCCACCATGTACTTTGGTTTGGTAGACTTGATGGTAAGTCCAATTATCGCTGCTTCTTTCTTCAAAAGCATGAGTGCTCCTCCCGCTGCTCTGCGGTTAACCATCGCCATAATCGGGATAATAGTTCCACTTCATTAAATGCATGCTCTCCGTACTGCACCTTCCAAGGCAAAAAGTTTGGCTGGTAGGCCGTCCTTTCTAGCTGATTTGTGGTTTTTCAGATTTTCACAAGCTTTTCTGACCTTATTCAAGCATGGAGTATTTGTGAATGCATACGGAGAGTAAAACTATTCCTAGGGTAAAAGCACCGGTTTTGGCCATAGTATGTTATTACTGAGAGATATTTGTCCTTCTTTCTTCGAAAAATATGTAATTAAATCAGTTCAACGGGGAAATCGGATGAATTCGATTATATTCTTCACTAACATTGAACTTAAATAATTAAATTTTGTTATTTTGTTTACATATTTTCCAATTAAGAAACTTCTCTAGGCTCTTGTTTTGGCCATAGCATTTCTAAATTGGCCACTTGAGGCTCCTCTTTTGGCCAATTCGCGAAAAAGGTGAATTCACACGAACTTGCTTTATAATTTGACATAACAATCTAGATATATTTTATTAGCAGAAAGTCCTCGTTATTGAACTAGCTAAAAAGCCAGTATACCTATTAATCAAACTAAATAATAACATTATATTCACACATAGCTAGCAGTGCAAAGTACTTCGAGTTAGAATTCTATTTAAATTGAGTAGGATGTTTAATAACACTGACATCACATCATTGATCTATATTATTTTTTCGTCAGTCATTAATCTACATTTGCAAGCTTCCGCTCTTTGCTTTTTTCACATACAAACTTCTTCGTATTATTTGCTAACATCCAGGAAACCATTTAATATAGTCACCAGGTTAAGAGTCCGAAGCGTTAGTTTTGGTAAATACAACTCAAATGTAGAACGGATATATTATACGACACGGATATAATATATCAAGTAGCGGTGCTGTAGTGATACAATCTTTCTTATCCAAAACCAGTTTTGTGTTTTCATATATCTCATGCGATATCTTATAAAAGCCCGAAAATCTCCGTACTTTGTATGTTTTGCATCAACGTTAATACGTTACCATGGTTTTGTTTACATATGGCCAATATCAGGATTATGATTTATGGAATTGCTTTGATATTTGGCCGAGAATGGATCACTGAACGTATTTGGAAGCTTTTGTTATTTTTGATATTGCAGAGAAAAATCATACCAAAATGTCTATTTTTTTATCTATGTTCTGAAGTAAGTTATGCCTGATACTGGTAACAAAATTTGTTATAGAAATGGACATACTTGAACAAAGTTTGCTCTATGCAAAATAGCTCGCAAATTACCTAAACGTTAGACTGTATAGCAAACTGGGGAATGTATAATTAGTTCCTTTATGAAAAGTAAAATACGCATATTTATTTGCTACAGTTAGTAATAATTTTGTAGAATAGTATCAGCAGTTTCAAAAAAAGATTTCGAAATAGGAGTAATTTATGATACTTTTTCACAATTATTGATTTTATTTTATCATGGCCAAAACTGGTGCTATGGCCAAAACCGGTGATTCTACCCTAATACTTTCATATTATATACGAAAGAAACGGAAACAACAAACACTTAAAAATTGTTTTCGAATATATTGAACATAACTTAAATTTTCGTTTAAAGTTCTCATGGAGTTCCGAATTTGATATGGTCGTGAAGTTAGAAGCTCAGGAATAATATCAATAATATCAAGAATGAAGAGATTCGCATTGAAAACAAGCAGATAAAATAAAAAAATATGTCATTAGAATAATATTATACATCTTACCCTTATTCTTGTGAACTGTTCGTCAAATCGTCTTGCTGTCGGGTGAAATTGTGTTTATTGAAAATGTGGATTTAATTGGGCCCTATGCTCTGAAGAAAATTCTGCTGCTGCGAACGATGAATCGTGAGTCACCAAAGAGAAGAGGATATTCAATCACTGCTTTACAAAGGCATTTGTATTCCGCGAACCTACTGTGGTTTTTTTTATTAAAAGATTCACAGGCTACTAGATTGTTATTGACAGGAATCCATTACAACGATACAACGATACAAGAAGATAAAGGCAAAAAATAAGGTTATCTCATCAAATCGAATCGCAATGCTGTAGATACGAACATTGGTGCAGCATGGTCTATAGGTTTTTACATACAAGCGAGAGAAATATGCCAGATTCTATTACGCCCTACAATCCTACAGAGCACTACTATCGAATGAATACTGCAAGTAGACTGCTATCGAAAGAATGCCTCAAGTGGTGGGCAAGTGGTTCAAGCTACTGTGGTATCATCTATTTCAGTATCAGCAAAAATCCGACCAAACCTGCTTGTCCCAACTGGTCAGGTAATCAAAGTGTTCCTCTGACTGATAACGATTATCCCATCAAAACCAGTAATGCAAGCTGGTCTGAACCAAATTTGCAAAACATCTTTGAATAAAGCTTTGATCTATGACCATTTGTAATTTTCAGGGCCGATTTCTCATACATGTTGAATAAGAATCATCAATAACACTTCCAAAACAAACGTTGTAGGTTTTTGATTTTGTTTGTAACATATACCCTTTGACGGTCATTTTGGGAGTTTGGAGCTTTGTTGAAAATAGAAGGAAAATGATCATGTGATCTCGTGAGAAATAGTTATTTTTCTTCTTGACTCAAACACACATCATGTGAAATATGAATTCACACTACATTTCGAAATCTAGATTCTCCATTATGTACTTTTTATCAAAAGTTTTTCTATGACTTTATTTTTTTAGCGAAGAATAGTAGAACATTTTATTTAAAATTGAATGTTTGTTCTGATTCGTTTTTTCATCCACAAAACATTTTTTTCTAGTTAGTTTCCTAGAACTAAAACTCTTTCTTGGACAAAAAAATAATTAATCTTGAGTCTGAAAAAAATCTCCCCTCGCATAAAACACACAGTTTGCTAGATCAAATGTGGTTAATTTAAAGCCAATTATTTTTTGCCTTTCTCCTAGAAAGGTATAGCAATCACTGGAAAAACCGAAGGTATAAAAGTGGTCCCAATGGCCGAATGTCATATACCACTCGATTACTTTCGACGAACTGAGCATTTTCTGTATGTATGTATGTATGTGTGTATGTGTGTGTGTGTGTGTGTGTGTATGTGCAACTTTTTTTTCTCACTCACTTTTCTCAGAGATGGCTGGACCGATTTTCATAAAATTAAATGCAAATGTGAGGTCTAGTTGCGCCATAGGTTGCTATTGAATTTCATTGTAATCGGATTTTTAGTTTAGAGGTTATGTATCAAAATGTAAAAATCACGAAACATCAATATCTCAGAAACCGCATAACCGATTTCAATAAAATTGGTTTCAAATGATTGGGCTGTCCCCAGAACCCTTAACTTTTGAATTTCGTTATGATTGAACATATGGTTTAAAAGTTATGTAAAGAAAAGTTATCCTGAGGTTGTTTAAACTCACTCATTTTTCTCAGTGATGGCTGAACAGATTTTCACAAAATTAGTGTCAAATGAAAGGTCTAGTTGCCCCATAGGTTGCTATTGAGTTTCACTGCAATCGGATTGTAACTTTGTCCGTTGTTCATAAAAATATGAAATCACATAATGAAAGTAAATATATTGACTTTCTCCTAACGATCACTGGCTAATTAAAAGGTAGAAAAATGTTTGAAATGGCCGAATGTCATATACTACTCAACTCAGTTCGACGAATCGAGCATTTTCTGCATATATGCATGTATAGGTGTTTGTGTTTGTGTGTGGGTGTGTACGTGTGTATGTGCACCTTTCTTTCGCATTCACTTTTCTCGGAGATGGTCTGACCGATTCTTTCTATCTTGGTGTCAAATTAAGGGTCTATTTGCCGCTTAGGTTGCTATTAAATTTCATTGTTATAAAATTTTTAGTTTTGGCGCTGCGTCAGAATGTGAAAAACGCTCTTATATCTCAGAAGCTATGAACATAGTTGAATTCAAATAAATGGGCTTTCAAACCCTTAAACAATGAATTTCATAATGTTTAAACATGTGGTTTGAAAGTTATAGAAAGAAACGAAACCCGCAGACTGTTTAAAACTATAGCTACGATCAAAATATGTGGCCTCAACATCATTTAAATTTAATATTGTACTATTTCAATGTTTTAAAAGTCATTTCTATCATTTCACTTTTTGCCTATCTCCTAGCCTAGAAAGGTATAGCAATCACTGCAAAAACTAAAGGTATAAAAGTGCTCAAAAGAGCCGAATGTCGTATACCCAGTGTTATGAAAATGACTGCAAGACAATGACAGCAAATTTTCAACTGATCCGGCTCTCATTGTATTGCACAGCTCTCACTGCTCCCCACACGTTCGGTGAACAGTTCGACAGCAACTGACGACAGTACACATGCAACTCCATACGGACTGTTATTTTTCATCTTCATATGTGTGTTGGTATTTCCAAGCTGTCGTAAATGACAGCCTATAATCTTCCGACATCCTTCAACACGAATCCGAGCGGGATGTCAGGTAATTATGATCACGACAGTAAGGCCGATGAAAGAATGAAAGAGAGATGGTGCGAAGCACGTTTTTTCTTACGTGGGGAATAATATCAACAATGGAAACGGTTTGCTTTGTATTCAATATGCCACCGGCCTGTGAAAAAGGAGAACCGAAAAAATGCAAGTCGACGACAGCCGCAGCCGATCAGCAGGCTGTCAACAGGAACAGGACATCCTCAAAATGAGCAAACTAGGCTGTCATGTCCGAACGAACAAAATACATGCGCAAGAATGAGCTGTCGTACGCAACACAACACCGTTTCTTCGCCTTGTTTAAGCTGTAGCTGTATGTGAGCTCTCATGAATAGCGCATGCATGAGGCTGTTAGAGTGAAGAGAGGGAAAAGTCGTCAGTCGCTTTCCAGTCATTCTCCTAAGCTTGCGTATACCACTCGACTCAGTTCGACGAGCTGAGCATTTTCTGCATGTGTGTGTGTAACGCTCTCCCAATCTCACTCGATTTTCTCAGAGATGGCTGAATGAAATCAATTGCAAATGAAAGGTCTAGTTGCCCTTTAAGACTTTAAGAATTTTATTGTAATCTGATTTCTAGTTTAGAGGCTATGTATCAAAATGTAAAAATCACGAAACATCAATATCTCAGAAACTACACAACCGATTTGAACAAAATTGGTTTCAAATGAACGGGCTACCTAAAAACCCCCAACTTTTGAATTTTATGAAGATTGAACATATGGTTCAGAAGTTATGGAAAGAAACGTGTTCTGGAGACTGTTTAATCTCATCAGTGGCATATGGAAAGTCTTGTTGCCCCATAAGACCCTAATGATTTTTATTGCGAACGGATTATTACTTTTCCTGTTATACAAAACTACAAAACTAGTGTCAAATGAAAGGTCTAGCTGCCTCATAACACCCTATTGAATTTTGCTGTAATCGGACTGTAACTTCGTCTGTAATGTATTGAAATGTGAAAATCACGAATCTTCATTATCTTAGAAACTACACAACCGATCTGAACAATATTGATATCAGATGAACGGGCTAGTAAGGGATATACTGATGAATTATGATTGAACACGTGGTTTCAAAGTTTGGCTCCCCCATACGTTCCCTTTTCATTTGATTGTAATCAAACTTAAGCAACCGTTATGTTTCAATTTGTAAAACAACGAAAGTTTATTATCTAAAGTATTACACGACTTATTTGAACATAACTAGTGTCATACAAACGAGTCATCTCTCAAACTTACAAATAACAAACTTCATAAAAATTTGATATACTGTTCAAAAGTTGTGTAAAGAAAAGAAATTCAAAGACTATTCAACATTATAGCTGCTTTGATCAATATATATGGCCTCAACATGATTTAAATGTGGTATCGTACTATTTGAACGTTTCCGGTATCGCTCGTGATTAAATTGTTCGAAATTAAGAGTCATTTCTTATATTTCGCTATTTCTGAAGCACTAACATTACGTCAAATTTCATATTTTATACTTCAATTACAACAACATCAATATTTTAGAACCCAAAGAGTGAATATACCTTTTTGGATTTAAGCATTCATGTGATAGATTCACTCAGATTATTTTGCAAATAATAAGTTTGAATGAGAAAGGCTGAGTCTGACCGCTAGGTGGATTAATTTAGGTTTTTTTAATCTGATTCCACATGGTCATGTGTATGCCTTTTCCTGATACCGCATAGTTCTTTTTTGTCCAATATGATCTTTATTTGCAAACTATATTGCATAGATGTGGTATTCATTAAAATTCCTGAATTGAAAAGCACATTTGCCAAGGACATTATGGAAGTATGCAACTTTCCATGTGTGAGCTAGTTTCTGCCCTGCCATCACGGAATTTATTCAACAGTTCTTGTACCTAATTGGATTAAAATTGAAGCTTAAATCACACATGTAAAACTAATCTCTGATGTGATTTGAAGGTCACATAAATAGATAAATTTATTCGCTTATAGAGGTGAATTGCTATGGGTAGGAATCTACGAACAAAGTTGAGCAGAGGAACCTGTTGAAAAGTCTCACATAAGCTTTATTCCTTTTTGAATTAGTTCATAGTCATCCTAACCATTCATTGAAAGTCGTCACAGAGAGGTTTGCCGCTAGAAAAGTTTATATTTCTTTCCTTATAGTTAGCTGCTAAGCATGTATTAGGTTAGTTCAGCAACAGCTGGCAAAAATTGAGCACTTATCAATCGACATAATACTTTGAATATTTCATTTATTCATTCATTTATTTGGAAAATATTAGTAAAATCATGTGGTGTTATTCATGTGAATGATCGCTGTTTATGTAAATGAAGCGAATTTTTACCATTACTACATATTGCTTGACATATGTACATTTTAATTATATTAATAGTGTTTTTTTTCCTTCTATTTTCAGAAACAGTACAGCATAGTGAGACTGGAATATGGAAATAGATTGTAGTACATGGATTTACTAGTGAAAGCCGTCGTCTTCATTATTCTCTTTGAGACGAAAAGGGTTAGTTCATTTTTTGGTTTTCGTTGATTCAATGATTTCATTTCTGATTCATTCTTTTTATTGACTTACAAAGTTTTAGTTGGCTGAAAACTTTGCTGGCTGTTTTCTTATTCTGTACCGTTTCCATAGGGCTCTGCGTTATGATCGCTGTGCTATGCTCACCTAATTTTTCAGCATCAATATGCAGGTCTATGATAAATTTAGCCCAGACACAGTCCTACATTTGCAGCACACAGTTTTGGTTCGCCTACTCATATTGTAGTCATATGCCACGCACCCTCAGTGGAAAGGCGCCGTTCAATTAGGCTGTGTATTTTTTTGCTCATCACAGTGCCCACTTAAAAACTGATGTAGGTAATGCAATTTATGTGTTGATAAATGCTCAAAGATGAGTAACTGGACAAGACTATCTACCGTATTGCATCAAATTTCAAATATTGAAGCCATGATGTATTTTCTTGCTTTGAAAAATCAGTGAAAAATGAATTTTCTCTTTGAGGTTTAGCATTTTGGTTATTTTATGATTGTTGCAGTTCAGTGCTATAAATATAGATTTAAACATGTTTTGTATATGAAAATAACAAAAAATCTGAATTCGGCTTTGATTAAAATTCCGAACACTTCAATGTAATCGCTAAGAGACAGTTAGGCAAACAGTCTGAATACTAACTGCCTCTTTTTTAACGTCTGCTGATTTCCTGGAAGTGGTCATACAGTAAAGAGCTATACCTCACTGGACAAAGGACATTTCAAGGAACGAAATTATTATAGCTAATTCAATCAAAAGCATGGTTATGATATCATGCTTTTGATTGAACTAGCTATAATAATCCGATTTTTATTCTGAAGTGTTCGAAGTTTGAGACTGGTCGAAGTTGGAATCAAAACGGTATTTCGACGCAATACGTTTCCCATGCAATCATCCATTAAAGCTCTAAACATATTTTGACAATCAGGAATCTATGAATCTGCGCTTGAATATTTTTATTAGAAAGACTTTCAACGTAGAATATATTGCCCATAAATGATGTTTACTCAATTTATTCATAGTAAAAGTATGGCACACAATAGATAGTTACTTTCATGTAGAACTACGTTTTCGTTTATTTAATTGCATTATGGTAATCGAAATGCAATCACATATCATCTTTGTGATCAACGCCATATGCACAGATAACATCGATAACATGGACTATAATTACATTAGTTTTGGCGAACGCTTTTGTTTTGGTTACACGAGATCATTTCACATTGTTTGTTTCAAACAATGATTGAATTACCATTTGCGTTTACCTTATTGAACAGACTGAACGAAAAATTATCCGCATCAATATTGACAACACAGTAGCGAAGTTTGTATGTTATAAACGCCAGTCAATAAATATTTTTTCCATAGACATTCGTTATTGTTTGATAGGCATGCATATTTTATAAGTATAAAGCATAGAATACCGTATGCTCTGTCATAACTCATGCAGGTATAAGCTGTGAAAAAATACATTTCATTATTTTCCCGTGAAGTCTAATGTTTTAATTGTTTTGGTAAATAAAAATCGAACGAAAATCATGCAGATTCGACCATTATCTGGTAAACATGAATTTCTGATGAATTATTTATTATACCTTTTAATTAAACAACCCTTTTCAATTGTATGATAAGAATAACGGTCATATATTTCAAAGTACTAGCAGGTCCAGTCCATTTGTTTATCTTTCTTTTTTCAATTTTAAACATTGAAGTCACAGGAATTCTTAATTGATTCCGCTTCGTTCATAGTCTGCAAATGCATGCCGAATGTGATATTGTTCGAATCTGATACCGTCTGCCGGGGTGGGATTAACGGGGGTGAGATTGAGCGAAAACGGGAAATGTTTGTATGTTAAATTACTTCAGATTTCTAGAACTTAAATTTAATACTTAATGAAACATGACATATTTATTCACAACTTCAAATGGAATATAGATAATATCAGTGAACTGTTTCACCTAACTAATGTTTCAAAGTACAGGGTGAAAAACATGCGCGAATTACGTTATCCAATGATATCCCAGGCAAACCAACCCGATCAAGAAATCACATCAACTTACTGCTCAATTGGTACGTTAGGATGTCATCTCCAATGTGAAATATTATGCATTGAACCTGTGTTGGCTCAGAAAATAATGTTTTTCCAAACTGTACACTTCTCCGGCCCTTTTGGGGTGAGATTGAGCCGGGCTATAATGAACGGTACAGTGTGCGGAATTCACATTTACGACAAAATGATATCAGTATACACCAAAACACTTGCATTGTTTACATAGGGTGTGTTGTCTAGCTATGGTATTATTTGTAATTATGACTGAAAGCTTGAGAAAAATAAGCTAACAACCTCAAATTTAATACTTAAAGAAACATGACATATTTATTCACAACTTCAAATGGAATATAGATAATATCAGTGAACTGTTTCACCTAACTAATGTTTCAAAGTACAGGGTGAAAAACATGCGGAATTACGTTATCCAATAATATCCCAGGCAAACCAACCCGATCAAGAAATCACATCAACTTACTGCTCAATTGGTACGTTAGGATGTCATCTCCAATGTGAAATATTATGCATTGAACCTGTGTTGGCTCAGAAAATAATGTTTTTCCAAACTGTACACTTTTCGGGCCCTTTTTGGGTGAGATTGAGCCAGGCTATAATGAACGGTACAGTGTGTGGAATTCACATTTACGACAAAATGATATCAGTATACACCAAAACACTTGCATTGTTTACATAGGGTGTGTTGTCTAGCTATGGTATTATTTGTAATTATGACTGAAAGCTTGAGAAAAATAAGCTAACAACTGTTAGATGGAAATTTAATTCATATGAAACGTAGTTTCTGGTCAACCCCATCCAGCCCCTAGTCCACGTTATTTATGGTCGTTTCTATACTTACTGGTTCATCATGTTATTCATGTGAATTATTCGTGCATACACAACTGTTTATTTAACAGGTATTAAATTCAACTTTTTGTTTTTGGTACAATGTCACCCCATAGAAGGGGTGAGATTAGGCCAAAGTACATTTAATTTTAGCAAAATTATAGCTAAGGAACAAAAACGTATCTTTTTTTGGCACAATCTTACCCCGCCAGACGGTATGTTCAAACTCAATGCACAAATCGTTTGAGATGATTGGTTTTATTGGTATGAGAACATCTTCACCTTGAATTTTGCCTGAAGTAACTTTGCTTGTAATACGTTGATTATTTAATGTTTTACGTTGAATCTTGTCTCATTCTATAATTTTGGGTTGGTTCAGATTTTGAAGTACCTATTAACTGTTGGATGGTTGGTTACTTCTTCGTGATTATTATTACAATCTACTAATTTATTAGACAATATTCTGATTTCCACGAAATTGGGTTTGAAAGGAAAATTTATATCGTCGACATTTTGTTTTTCATCGCAAATATTGCAAGTGCACTCAATCACGGCTCACATGATTCTGAAAGATATTCGGAAACACATTCGTAAAAAGTTTCCTTCTCGTCGATATAAAGTAGCACATATATTACGAGAATGAAATCAATGAACCGAAGACCACAACTGGCCTTCTTCACCGCCAATCGCTAACAATTGTTTTGAGAAAATGTCTATGGTCGAATCTTGGAAAAGCTAAATTCCAGATTGAGGAGAGGAGTCAAATCATCATATAAACATTTCTTGTGCTCTAAAAGCGTCACATCCCAAATTTGGTTCTATTTACATGATTAGTTCCATAGTTATGTAGAAATTTGTATTGGAACCCTTCTTTTCAGAGGGTTAAACCACCTTAAAAATATGTCTTGCCTCCTGAAACCTCCTCATGTCGAATTTGGTTCCATTTACTTGATTAGATGTAGAGCAATATGAACATTGTGTTTCTTTTGTATGGGAGCCTTCCCCTTGACTTCCAACTGAATATATCTTGCTCCCAAAAACCTCCACAGAGGTTCTTGTTTTTTTCAGTTTCTTTTTTTATTCATTTCTTCTATTTTTTTTTCGGACCCCACTGCGATTAGTACTTCATTTTGATCTATTGTGGTATCGTAAGAACGTTTCTTGTTGTTCCACTTTCTTCTTTTTTTCCGTTTTTGCAGTGTCATTCATTGAGAAGTTACCTCCTGCTACGTGTTATAGTGCTTGTAATCACCCAGACTATTTTTTCTTATCTCCTTTATCGACCTTATCATTATTATTATCATATCGACCTCAAGCATGTTACCAGAGCGTATAACATGCTATGCTACCTTTCTATGTATAGTTGTCCCAGTTTTTATTGGGTTTCCTATAAACATGGGACAACTATCGGTAGAACGGCAGTATGGGGGAATGGAGTTTCCGAAGGCTAAGGATAAGTATTTTTTTAGGTTTTTTCTAGTATAGAGAGAAGTTTAAACTCATGCTAAAAGCGCTTTTGACATTGAATGGGCCGAATTTACTTAGACTCTAACCTACGATTTGTAATTCAAAAATATTATTTTTGGCTGCGGAGGCTAGAATAAACGGTAAATTTTGGTTTCTAGAAAGGAGTTGATTTTTTTCTTAAATGTAAAAAAAATATGAAACTACAACAAAATTTTTGGTGAAAAGTCCAGAACGGAGAAACGAAAACCAATTGTTTTTTGAACTTTGAAAAAATATTTATTTAAATGCTTTTAATAATTAACTTCGTGAATGTATTCATTTTCATGTTATTTAAAAGTTAAAAAAAAGATAAACACCAAATTATATATCAAATCCAAACGGAGAGCTCCGTAGCCACTAGCGCTTTCTTCCCGGGACGTTCTGGGATGGTAATTCCCAGGACTCCCGATTCCCGAGATTTTTTTACAAATCCCGGGATATCTAAAAATATTTTCTGCAATGAAAATTATTGGAAAAGTGAGTTCAAATTGTAGCCCTCTCTAAATTTTGTACACTTCTGGGTAATGATGAGCAAGATTACAAACCCATTTGGGAGCCCGACCTTGAACAGCATGAATTTTTCTTTCACTCTTGGTCTATGAGAAAGTTTTGACCTTTGACTCCATCGGATTTCAGGAAGTGGGGCCTCAAAGCGGTCAGAACAGGAAGTTAATGAAATTTTCGAAAGCCCTTGTTTGTTGTTTTGTCAAACGTCTTAGAAATACATGAAACATCGAAATGTGGTATTTTCTCGAATTTTTTTTAATCGACTTTCTATTTCTTAAAAAAAGAAAAATATAAGAAAAAATACAAGTTAAATAAATCATCACTTTATTACTTTTCTTTGTAATTTTTCTTATTTCCTGGGTGTTTCCGGGAAATTGAATTTTTATTTCCCGAATCCCGGGGAGCTGAAAACCGTCGGGAAATGGACGCTCCAGTAGTCACAAGGTTACAGAGTCCGCTTTGATAAGCGGGTATCTCAATAGAATCAGGCCATTTAGTTGTCAAAAGACTTAAACATGATTTTATTTTCAGGTTCTCCACAACACACCCTTCCCTTCAAGCTGGATTTTTACAGTACGCTGTTGATTTTCTTCCTAAGAGTTCTCTTCAGGAAATTGTAATTATGGCGCGATATTGGCTGGAAGAACGAAGTTTCAATGAGACTCCTTCCTCTTACAAAATAGTTCTACCTATAGCAACATTGACTAGAGGTTAAGGGGTAATAACCACCAAATGCTCAAAACAAATCAAGGCCTTTTCCATGATTTTCATTAAAGGACATTTAAGATGTAAGGTATATAAATAATATTTCATTGGATTAAGCAACTCTTGGAGAATATAAAAAAAAATTATTACTATTTTTTTCAAAATGGCGGCTGTGCAGCGATTGTCGTGAACCGCTTTTTTTAAGTTCATCCGCGGCTAGCAGTAGAAGTCGTGCCCAACGCTACCTATAATCAAAACAAAAAAAATTTCATTATCTACATAAGTGTCGATAGTGAAGTACATATGATTATATTTTTAGAATTTTTATTCGCGAAATGGCAACGGTTTGGAAAAAATCTTTTTCGACAAAAAAAATCGACTTTAATTGTTTATAACTTTTGGTGTTGTTAATCAATCGCCAAAATCGTGTGTACTTCACTAGATAATCTACCGAAGAAGCTACAGTTAAAATTTCAAGTCGATCGTATGTGAACTTTTGCAGTTCTACTACCCGCCGATTTTAAAAACATGGTTTTGAGAAAAACGCGTTAAAAGTTTCAAAATGCTATAAATCTTAAGAATCGCAATAATAAAGCCCCTAATAATTTTTCTACCTTCAGTGAGCTATCCCTGCAACGTGAAGTTATCCTTCCAGGGCTTTATTTTCCTTTTCGTTATCTGATGTAAGGCTGCGCCTAGCCTCTTTCGCGATATCAGACATGCGTTGCTCAGCGACTTTGACGCCGTTGGCGTCCGGTCCCACGCAAAACTCAAACTTGTCACTCATATTTATGTTCTTTTGAATATAACTCGCAGTAAAACAGTATAGAAAACCTCAAACAAGAAAGGAACACAACGAGAACGGCTGATCGACTAGACAAAGGGAACTTGTGAGTAAACACGTGCTGTAAAGGCGCTATAACGGTCGAAACTTGATGCAGCGACCTCTATACTTCAAATTTGAAACACGATAACGATCATAGGTAACTTCTGCTAGTTTACAAAGCCTCGAAATAAAAAGAAAAACGAGCATCGCCAAAATAAACGAAAAATGTTATTTAGGAGCATAAAAGTTGTTCGGTAAAAATTGATTTAAACGAATTTTGAGTTTGGATCAGTACTTGGGCGATGTAGATTTTGATTCTAGGATAGTTTTTGCTTGATTTAAGCCAATAAAAAAATGACAACAAAAAATTTTTTTTTGGTGGATATCACCCCTTAAGCAGTTAGGACCTCTTCAGGGAATTTTGATTGTGTCGCAGTGTTTGGAGGAGAAACTAGGTTTGATTAAACTAATTCCTCTTGGCAAAATAAGTCCTTCTTATAATAAAACTGACCAGAGAAATATTAGTCATCTCCAGGAAAATTGTTATTTTCGACATTGACACGAGGAACGAGGTTTCAATAAGACCCGTTTCTCTGGACATAATAAGTCCCTCTCAGAATAAACCTGGCAAGAGAGGAATGTTATGTGTAGTCTCACTCCAGGGAATTGCAATTTGGTGATATTGGTAGGGTGAGGTGATGGGGAGGGTGATACTCCGTACAGAAAACACCTGGTCGCAACGTTGAGTCCACACATGGGGTAAAAAAGTAAGTTAAAAAAGGGTAAAATCTCTTGCTCAATTTTTTTTGTTGAAACTTGAGACTAGGTTTCTAAGATTTTCTTCAATTCCAACACTTTTGAGAATATTCGAATTACAATGATGCAATATGATTTTAAACTAATTTTCTACATGCATCCGTTTTAAAAATATTTCAACACTAAGTTAAGAAAAATTCAGTTTTTATGAAAAGACCCTTTCTTTGTGAAATATTTGTGATTCTCCAGCAACAAACAAAGATTTATTGGAATATACGATTAATATTACACAATTCATTCATATTGTATCATTTCAAAGTATGTTGCAAAAGCTATTTGAATGTAATGTACAGAATTTTTTTATTTTAACCAGAGTTCGGAAAAAGTGACATAATTGTGTGAAGGCGAATAATAATTGAATGTGGGTAAAATGAACAGGGGTGGTGAAATGTACACCTGATTGAATCTCGACTATTTCGTTGAAAAGAGTACAAACTCCATTGGCACCTTATCTTAGATGCACTAGAAGCTATTTAAAACAAACTATGCGACATGAAAAAGTTAAACAACTAAAATAATAAACAAAAACAACAGACACGTGCACACTCGTGGTAGTGATGTTATTTTTGGCTCACAAGAAACCCTTTTTTAGTGTAAAACAGTAAATTTCGTAATTATTTCGTAAGGACTTTCGTGCATATATCTGTACTTAGACTACTAATCACCAGAAATCATTAAAGTTAGTAATTGTTTGAATGGTTTTTCTAATGTTTTTGAGTAGTTTTAACAGCACGTACTGTGCGGGTAAAATGGAGAGCCCATAGATGAACCCATGATGGTAGAAAAATTGGGCAAATTTTCATTCAAAATTATATTATACTTTGTCTTTGTATCGGAAAACGTAAAATTTAGCCTGGACCGATGAACAGAAAGAACTTGACGTTTATACGCAACTTTAAAAAAAAAGTCCAGGATGGAGAAATGAAACATAATTTTTTTATGGTAGATTATTTTTTTATAAAAATTCTAATTCGAACATTTTTCAAAATATTTGTATTCTGATGATTTTAAACGATGCAGAAAGTCATTTTGAATCAAAAAGCACTTGGTAGTAAACATTCTAAAGGCATTGGTTTTCGAGTTATTTCTAATTTAAGCTCGAAAAATTATAAATATTTAGGAAAATACACGTTTTTCTTAATTTGTCCATGGTTCTCCAGCAAAAACCATATGTTCATTGGTATGCTTGATCAAAAATATACAATTCATTCTTTGACAACAAAACGATTGGGCGAACGGTTCTCAAGAAAAGAGTTAAATGTTCTAAGTGATTTAAAAATATATATAAGAATCAAATATTTATTTTTGAGTTTTATTATCTTAGGAACATATTTTTTTATGACATAGATACTTTACAGAACTAGTTTCACCTTATATTTTATATACATCATAAGTAAATGATTCGTCATCTTTTGAAAACAGCTTCGTTTGTATCTTATTTTCTGAAATCGGAACAAAAGAGTAATACTTTTGTGTGGCAGATATTATTATAGATTTTTTGAAAATATTGCTCCATTCTGTTACTCCTTGTTCATATTCTTCATATGATACCCAACTAAATGACATTTTTGATGAATTTTTATTACTTTTCTGATTAGACCAATCATACAATTTCTTTTGCGCTTGTAATGGGATGTTCATGTTCTTTAGCGAAACTTGCATTTCCTGCCATTCGTTTTAATATGCCACCAATTGCATCGCATGGGCCTTTAACATGAGAAGTCGCAGAAAAAGCCACCCTGCATCGACGTTATATTTTGTTTTGAACTTGCAAAGACTTGCAAAGTTTTTTCTATTTTTATATTGTGAGGCAGATCAGACATTAATATCACTTTTTTCAACTCTATTGTTGTTTTCAAAAAACTCATTAATTGGCAATGAACACCTGAACCGCAACAGTATCATGATGGAGTACTTCCGATATTATGATGAGCTGATATTCTTAAGTGTTCCAGATTCTGAATAGTAAACAACGAAGGGATGAATGGTGGCTTGACTATCATTCCAATAACTACACGAATCACAAATTGATGAAGACGTATTAAAATGAGCTTGACTGTTCAATATTTTTAATTTTGCAATAACGTTTTCGTTTAATTTGCGTAAGCTTGATGAGCACCGATGATCAGGAAAGGGTTTATAGCATTTGGGCTTGGTGTATTCCATTTTCACTTTATTCATCTTCACAAAATGCAAACTGTTACTAACACTTCTGGAGAAGTGCAATCGTATTTATATACGAAAACAGATATTATAGGTAACCCAGTAGTTATTGGTTGCGTACTTTACAAACAGTTATTCTTAGTAAACAAGTAGGTAGTGTTGCACGACAAACATATTTTTTTATAAAACATTCGGCAAAGGGGGAACGTGTAGGTAGGCTAAGGTTTAGCGCTTGAGTTATTTATCCAATCGTTTTGTTGTCAAAGAATGAATTGTATGTTTTTGATCAAGCATTCCAATGAACATATGGTTTTTGCTGGAGAACCATGGACAAATTCAGAAAAACGTGTATTTTCCGAAATATTAATAATTTTTCGAGCTTAAATTTAAAATAACTCGAAAACCAATGCCTTGAGAATGTTTACTACCAAGTGCTTTTTGATTTAAAATGACTCTCTGCATCTTTTAAACTTATCGGAATACAACTATTTTTAAAAATGTTTAAATTAGAATTTTTATAAAAAAATTTATCTACCATAAAAAATTATGTTTCATTTCTCCATCCTGGACTTTTTTTAAAAGTTGTGTATTAACGTGAAGTTTCTTTAAAAAAAATAAAAAAAAAAATTCAACTCTTTTTTTTAATTGAAATCTAATGTTTATTTTTAATTCTTTTTGGTCAAATTTTTTTTTTTTTAGTCCAGTGTATATATTTTTTTATGGTGCATTTTTAATTCCCTACAACTCATGCTCAGACAGTTTTTCTATACAACCAACGGTTTCTGGGCTACAATGATTCGTATAAAACCTATGCCAAAAGACATACGCCCTTTTAGAATGTAACTCATGGGTGTAAAAAATCTCTCCATCTGTGAAAAATGGTCAATTTTCTAAGCCAAATACGAGTGCAAAGTTTCATTCAAATCAAAAATGGTCGATATTCGACTATAGGTCATTTGGCGCGATCTTGCTCACATGCTACTTGTTTATAGTTATTTGAAGAGCATCAAGGTGCCTGGCGGCTGCTGGAGTATTTTCGATGTTTTCACATGCATGCCTCCAATGTGTCCTCTTTGATCTTCGAATTTCCTTGTTATAGGCAGTGAGGGATTGTTTATATTCATCCCACTGTTGAGTTCGTTTAGCCCGGTTGAACAATTTCCGGGTTTTTTTCCGAAGTCTTTGTAAGGATTGATTCCACCAAGGTACCTCTCTGTTTGTAGAACGTATCTTTGTAGGACAGCAATCTAAGTATGATTGTTGGATTAAATTTGAAAGATGTTTTGAGTTTATTTCCAGCTCTCTGTATGATTTGGAACATCCTTCAAAACCGTTCAAATCACCCATTATTTTTGAGTTATATTGCTCCCAGTTAGTTTTTCTGGGATCTCCAATAAATTCAGTGTGTTGTTGATTAGCTTCGTAATCAAATAATATTTGCTTGTGATCAGATAAGGATTCTTCATCTGATACATGCCAGTTTTTTATCCTACCAGTAATAGTCGGACTGCATAATGTTAAGTCAAGAATTTCTTGTCATATTGTATTTACAAAAGTTGGTTTATCCCCTTTATTACATATATCTATCCCTTGTGATGATAAGTAATCTAAAAGGTACTCACCTCTAGTGTTGATGTCTGTGCTGGCCCAAACCGTGTGATGAGCGTTTGCGTCACATCCTATTATAAAGGCTTTGTTTTGTTTCTTGCAATAAGAAACCAATTTTGCGACCTCTGGAGGGGGAACTTCGCCCATGTCACCTGGAAAGTATGCTGATGCTATACATATATACATGTTTTACTATACATGTTTCCGCATACTTCCAGTTCGAGGCGAAGGATGATTTGGCACCCCCTCTCTCCCTCCATTTTTTAGTTTATATTAAGAGCATTTTTTATTGACTCGGTAATGTTTTAAGATAGTATACAAACTGTTATTGTGTTTCGAATTTCAATGTTTTTAGTTTGTTCGACCATTTATTTGGCGCACTTCGATGATCGTCTTCGTTTTAATTCGCCCCTGCATGCTTCCGAAGACTGGACTTGCAATTAGCTTGTAATCATTGCAAATGCAAGTTGCATCTGATATTCGTTAGTTCAATCACAAAATGCAATCCGTTTAAAATGTTTGGTATTCTCGAAATAAAAAGTTTCTCCCCCTTGAATTTGCTCTTAAGTATCGTCGATTGTTTTACATTGCTCAAAGGTCCAGAAACCAAATTTAGGGGGAAATTTGGGTCTAGAGCTCTATAGCAATATTTTTGAGAGAAACTCTCGTCTACGAAGTTGTTACATATGTTATAGCGCTTTTATGGAAAATTATCAAAAATTAGGGTGACCGAAATATTCGGGGAAATAAAGTATTTAACTGGTTAATCTTTGTAGATATAGATAGAAGAAAAAGTTGTTCTACAATGTTAAAGCTCCGTCAATTCAAACTTTGCAAAAGAAAGTTTTTTGCTATCTTTGAAAATAACCGATTTGTTATGAAAATTGTATTGATTTCATAAATTATGCATGTAAAATCATACGGATTTGTTTTTTTTTTGGTATTTTGTCCTTAAACTGGAAATAATTCACTTCAATTTGATCTACAAAGAACGAAAATCGATCAACTGGTTCAAAAGTTATAAATTTTTAATATAAAATATATCGAATAAAGTCGTTTTTTATAGTCACCCGATTTCGGAGCTAGGCGCCCTAACGAACCAACGAAAAAATGATTATTTTTAACAGAGATGCCGCCCTTCAATTTTGAGCACAATTGAAGCTTTTTGCGCGACCAATTCCGGACTAGAGTGACCATGAAAAACGACTTTATTCGATATATGTAAAAATTCAGAACTTTTGAACTAGCTGATCGATTTTCTTTTTTTATTGGGTCAAATTAAAGGTAGTTATTTCAGATTTTGGGAAAAAATACAAAAAAAAATCAGTATGCTTTTTCATGCATAGTATATAAAATTATTGATTTATTATTTTTTATTTTTATTTATTATTGATTTATTATTTTTGTCATGTTGAAAACAACAACTTTTTTATCTATCTTCAAAGATAAAAAAGTTAAACACTTGATTTCATCGAAAGTTTGGGTCACCCTAATTTTAAATAATTTTTCAATAGGTGCTTCATAATAGGGTATCGATTCTATTATCGTCAGGTTTTATCTTTTATCGCTCGAGGGGTGACTGATTTCCTAGAGCCCTAATTTATTGCATGATGGTTCGTCACAATTCAGACCCAAGCAACAATTGAAACATAATAAAAAATAAATTGTGATCATTTGTTGCACTAATGAAATTCCGAGGTTTTAAGAAACATTTTTGGTTACTACGATGAAATTGTAAAGAAACAAGCAACAACTAAAGTTGCATCGCTGCTTCAAAAATCTTCACACCAACAACGTAATTCGCGAGGTTAGATTTGTATTTGTATTTGTATTTGTATTTGTATTTTGTATAATTCATCTGACAAATAAAGTCTTAATGAATAAAATTAGTCTAATGTATCACAGATCTAATCCTATTTACGAATCGTCCAATTGTCTCATTAAAATCAAACTGCTCTTCCACAGCTGTGAACGCTCGAATGCATGCCAAAATCGGCTCGTTTTGACCAAAGTCCGGTGAAAGGTTGGCTGTAATAACGATGTATTCCGAAGAGTCCTATAAGGTACGCGAAAGTTCATCTTTTCAAGTAGTTTGGGGGCATCAATTGCACCGTACAAAATTTTCGCCACGAACAAAATTTGTTGCAGTTTCCTTCGTTGTTCCAGTGTATCGAGAGCCAGTAGTCGGCATCTGTCAGGATAGGGTGGCAAACTATCGGGATTCCTCCAAGGCAGATTTCGCAGTGCAAGACGAATGAACCGCTTCTGGATACGTTCGATTCTAAGGCTCCACGAAAGTTGATGCGGTTGCCACACGATTGACGCATTCTCTAGAATTGGGCGGACGAGAGCACAATACAATGACTTCCAGCAGTGTGGGTCCGAGAAGTCCTTGGCAATCTTAGACAGGAAACCTAACTGCCGCGTTGCTTTGGAAATGATCGCTGTTCGGTGTGAGTCAAAACTCATTCTAGAGTCCAGTTTAACTCCCAAATCGGACACTTCGGTGACTCTGGGGATGATTTTCCCTTCAATGCTATAATCAAACAATATCGACTGTGATGTGCGGTGAAACGATATGACCTGACATTTATTGATGCTAATTGTTAGTTTATTCCTGCGGCACCAATCAGCAAACATGGTTAGCGAGTCTTGTAGAAGCCGACAATCCTCTTCAGTCCGCACTTCAATATAGATTTTTAAGTCGTCAGCATATAGCATCTTAAAACCTTTTTTCAGAACAAAGGCTGCGTCGTTAAAAAATAAAATAAACAGTAGCGGGCCGAGGTTGCTACCTTGAGGCACGATTTGTTTGAAAACGGTCTTGAAACAAAACCGCCAATGTTGACACGAAGTTCCCGCTCCGTTAAATAAGATTCCAACCAAGACGTTAGTTGCGAAGAAACACCAAGGTTAGTCAGCTTGTGCAGAAGTATTTTATGGTCGATTTTATCAAACGCCGCCTTTAAGTCCGTATAGATTACGTCAACTTGCGCTTTCTTTTCCAGAGCTATGATGCAGTCTGACGTAAAATTCAGCAAATTTGTTGTTACTGATCGACCTGGCATGAAGCCATGCTGGTCGACAGATATGTAGCATTTTGTCGCATTAAGAATTACCCTGCTCATTATTATCTCAAATAATTTAGAGACTGCCGAAAGACTTGTGATTCCACGATAATTAGTCGCGTCATATCGATCTCCTTTTTTGAACACGGGTTTCATAAATGATTTCTTCCAAACACGAGGGAATTTTGCTTGTTCCAGTGAGCGGTTGAAAATAGAACCTAATGGTTTCACTAGATTACCAATACATCGGCATATTAAAATTGCAGGTAGACCATCGGGACCAGGTACATACGATCGCTTCAACTTTTTTGTTGCTGACAAAATCATATCTGAAGTCACGGCAAACACTCCCAGATCAATGAGGTCGCTAGGAACGTTACGAATGGCTTCAACGATTTCTAGTTCAGAAGCGCAATTTGCTTCAAAAACAGATGCAAAATGTTTTGCGAATAACTGACTTGATTCTACAGCTGACGCTGAGACCTGATTCTCAAAATATACATTTTTTGGAATAGCAGCACTTTTCCGCTTCGAATTGATAAACCGCCAAAAACCACTAGGATTTGCTCTTAATTTTATCTGCACACGCAATACGTAAGATTTATATAAAGTGGCATTCAATGAACGGTACGCGTTACTGGCTGACTGAAAATCTCTTTTGTTGTCAGGCGTTCGTTGGCGGCGAAGTTTACGCTGGAGTGCATTTCGCACACGTTTCAATGATCGTAAAAGAGAATTACTCCATGCAGGTGACGCTGGCGGTCGTGTTCTTGGAACGTTACAAACAATCCAGTCGTTCAAAATGTAACAGAATTTTTCTGCCATAAAGTCAACATCATTATTATTGTCAAATACCGTGTCCCAATTAACGGTATTCAAGTACAGCGAGAGTGCCATTAAGTCCATTCTTCGAAAGTTCAAGTGACGCTCCTTTGTATTTTCGACTGGATCGGCATATCCCGCATACGCTGGCAAAATAAATTCGAGAGGAGGGTGATGGGAGTCGACGGGTAGCAACGGAACCGGGCAATTAATTACTTCGATCTCACAGCTAGGCAAACAAAACACTAAATCGAGAATACGATCAAGCGAGTTTTGCACCAGATTTCTTTGGCTCAAGCACAAATAATCCATGCCATCCAACAAAGTGCTACTGGACGGAGGTAGTTGAGAACAATCACATTTGATGACGTTGTCGCTCGAACACAACCACCGCATGCGTGGCTGATTATAATCGCCACAAAGGAGAATGATATCACTGGGCAAACATTTCTCACACAGCTCATTCATAGAAGCAACATGTTCATTGATCAGACTAACGTCTTGGCTTTTATCCGGAGGAATGTAAATCACGTTTATGAATAACTTCCTACCTTTGACTGTGGAACAAACACTCACTTGTTCTAAATTGCGTCCATGTACGGTTTCTATGACACGACAAACGTGTTGCTGCGCAACAGCGATCAATACACCGCCAAATCGGGATTTACAGCTGTTGAGCGGGCTACGATCGCAACGAAATACATGGAAGCTCGAGCCGAATAACTGTTGCGTAGTGATGCAATAATCTAATCCAGTCTCAGTCATTATTATGACATCGAAATCGCTCTCTGTCACCGCTAAAAGCAGATCGGTAGTTTTCGTTCTCAGACCGCGGACGTTTTGGTAGTAGATTCTAATGTCCATTTCCGTGTGATTAGGCTGAGTTGAAATACTGAAACGTGAGGAGTAATCAGGTATCGGACGTTCAAGATGACAATAATACTTGCCTGACGATGCAAGCTGGAAGACCCCGTTCCCGTCTCCGAACACAGGACCGGGACGATGACGATGGCGGATGTTTGCAGCGAGCGCGACCGTGTCGGAGGGGTCAGGGGCTTCCATAATGCTTGATTTAGGGTGTCCCGGATCCATGACAGCAATGAACGAAGAATTTATTGTTGTGTTTGCTTTAGCGGGCTGCGATAAGCAGCTGGTCGATTCCAGTTTTTTGGTTGATCAACAAATTGCCGAAAAAGCAGTCCAGTCGGCCATGTTGATGCATCCAACGCTTTGTTTTCCATTTCCGGGCTCAATCCGATCTTGTACGATACAAATGACAAACCAGTAATATCTTTCCCTTTCGGTACTAAACGTACCACATCCATTGATTCTGGTATACTCAAACAGCGAGAAACAATTTTTTGAACATCAGCGTCGGTTATTAGAGGGTTTAAACCGGACAGATACAGCCAGAATTTTCTTACGTTTTGAACGACTGTAGGAACAGATAAATCACTCAGATCGACATTGTTTGTGCCGCATTCAGACGTTGCTTGTGAATCTGGTTTATCATCAATCCGCCTGCGTTTCATGTTTCGTTTTGGCCATACCGGAGTATTAGATGTTGGCCATACGGGCTGGGATGGTGTACATGTTATATTATCGATTTTATTACTCAGTGCTTCTACAACGTTAGATAGCTGATGTACTTGCGCCGGCAGGTCAATCAAACTTGACGACACGGATGGCATAGGTGAGACCGCCTGAGTATCAGCGATGTACGATCGAATACTGCGGCCGTTCATAACGTCTCTGCACGACGTACATAAAAGAAGCAGTTTCCCCTGAGTGAAAGCTTCTTTTAGACCGCGGGAATTTATACCACAGCAGTTCTGGCTGATATGGAGAAAGGCTTCACAAAAGCCACAACGCAAGGGCTCGAGATCATTTATTTCGTGTTTGCATTCCCCGCATTGTTTTTTTTTCCATTGCGCTTTGCTTGGTGTTCTGCTACACACGAACAGTAGAGGCCTGTGGCAGGTTGTCAAAAAACTTGACGAAGAATGCTGCTGAAAGCAGTTGCGTAAATTTTGTATTCCGAACACACTTGAGGCCAACAAATAATCACTTAGATAACGATTGATAGTGCACAATCTAATTGAAATATGCGATGTCCAGATTGTAAATCGATTACCGGATAAAAAACACTAGTCGAAAAACTTAAACTGTTAGTTTTACTAATAGAAATTCGTTAAAAATTGCGCGACGCAGAGCGAGAGCTGTTTCGATGCAACTTAACGAAATATTAAGATTTGTTGTTGAAACGTATAAACGGCATTTGAAAACCTAACCTTCACTGAATAGATCTAGTGGGTGAAGCATATAGGTTGCCACGTGATGCTTGCGAGATACAAAAAAACAAACACACAAAAATACTTCTAAAAGTTGCTGTCATGTTCTGAAGCCATGTAACAGCAACTTTTGCTCGATCGTTCGCCTTATATTTGTTTTTGAGATGAGGTTATTTACTGCGTTGTAACTCTTTGGTGCTTGGACTAGAAGTCGTCCAAAAAGTGTGGGTCTCTAAACGATATGATAAATTGCCTTGAATTTCATTATCACGCTAAGGTACTGATGAATTGAAGAAGCAAAATTAAAAACTGGTAATGACGATTGCATTGGCATGATAAGGGAAGCGATATTTAAAACTGAGCCATGAACTTGCAATGCAGCATTTACCATGTTGTTATAAAATTCCATGCATAAGTTCATACACATTGCGGTTTCATTCTTGAAACTTGTGTTGAAACAACGAAAATGTTGCAATTGGCTCCACCTCCTGCGCTTTTTTGTCATTGTATATGAAACTGAGATGTAACTGCAACTTAATTTCGAATTTGTTGCTGTGATGCACAAAGTTCATTAACGAAACAAATTTTGCTGCTTGGGGAGCATCTTCCTGCAAAAGATTAGTTCTCTATGACTTCATTAACCCCCCGTACGATAATTGGACAAACCTGACGATAATATAGCAGATACCATTCAGATGCAACTTCGTAAAAGAAAGTTTTTCTCTAAAATATTGCTATTGAGCTCTAGACCCAAACTTCACCCTAAATTTGGTTTCTGGACCACTGAGCATTTATTTTTGAATGCTTAACGATCTTTGTCGTTCGGCCACATAATTTTGGTTAGTTCAACTAAACACGGTTCATATAATTCTGGAGATGAAAACACATTCGTGAAGAGTTCCCCTTCAGTCGAAGTTGAATAGACGGATTTCGTGCCAACTCGCCCCGATGTTGGCAGCACGCTCTCGGAATTCGAATCAACTTTGCGATTGTATAGGTCTTAATAAACTAAAATCGTTAAAAATCTGTCCAAGTGGTATGTGGAAAGAAGCAAAATCCTCAGTTTCGGAACATATCTCCGAAAAAACGGGTTTCCGGGAAAAAGAAAACTATTTCGAGACATCGCTGGTACTGATTTCAAGGTAGATGAGTTACTGAATCTATTAGTACTAAAACTATTGAAATCGAATGAAAATTGTCAAAGTTCCAAGAGTTTTAATTTGTGGGTACTCGGGTGTTTTTTATCGAGCACTTAACGGTTGGTCTTTCAAGAAAAAAACCAAAGGAAAACCTGAGTACTAACACTGATTTTTTTCGAACCAAATTTATATTTTTTGACGTAGAGCTACGTTTTTCTTTAGCCTACAACATAGGGATTTAAATAGGAAAACTATTAACGGAAAGAGGACGAAAAATGTCCATTTTTAAATGCTTATTAATCGGTTGGTTTTCATCCGATTTTCTGGATTTTTGCAGCAATTGATTGGAAAATTAAACACGCATCCACCCGAATGTAGAAAAGTGTTGATTGATTATGCGAACTTTTGTACTATTGAAAATTGTCAAGCCTTGTTGAAACGTAAATTACGTCCTCTGATTGGTCGCTTACTGCCTTTCCCTAGAAAGGTCGACAGAGTAGTATAACTAGTTAGCCGCATCGTAGCGAATTGCGGAAGTAGCAGCAGCGGGTTGCGCCAGTAAACAAATCACATAACGTATCTAAGCAGCAGCGAGGTAGCACCAAACGTCTCGATATGCCAGTCAAGGGCTTCGGCCTTCTTCCCGCAATAAAGTTTGGCTTTATCTTAGCAACAACCCATTCTGTGCTGAATCCAAGAAAACACAATCTGTCGCGGCCGTCTCATTTACTGAATGCGAAAACAGCTTTTACAGATTTTGAACAGCAAAATGCCTTTCTCAAGGCAAATAAACAAGTAATTGAAGGTTAATAATTTTTTTGAAATAGCACAAGCATTCTGTGCAATCAAATTCTGTCGCGATTAAAAAAATTACTTTATTTATTTACCTAATCCCTCCCCCCCTCCACTGTAGGGGCAGCACAAATGCTGCGATCAGCATAACCAACTTTAAACAACAAACCGCCCTGTTCTGTTAGAACGCCTTAACAAAGGTGATCAATTCGACTTTACAGGAATAAATTGAAGTCGATTGAACCAATTAACATGAACAGAATTTCGTAGTTTCCCAGCTGCTCAGTTGCGACATGATGCAACACGCAACAGCGAGCAAACGAAATCGCTTGATGTTACAAACCGCAACACGATACAGGTTACAATCGTTGCGTGTGTGAGAGCACCATCGGTGTTTATCCGCTGTAAACAAAACTCAAATGCGAATTGTGGAATAATTCGTCTTAAGAACATTAGAGAATGGTAAAGTAACCTTCGACTGTAAAAGTGTGTTTCTGGTAAAATCAGCTACATTCATTAGTCGAAAGGTAAGCTGGCTGGACCGTCCACAACGTTGCAGCAGTAGTAGCAGATATCAGCACTGCCTTTGAATTAAACAAATCATTTGCCCTGTGGTTGGTCACCATGTCTAAAGAACAGCGCGGTTCTTCTCAGCGTGTGTCACCAGACTACCATTATCCCCCCACTGTTGGGGCAGAATGCCATCAGCGAATCCATTTTTGAACAGCAAAATGCCTTTTCCAGGGCAAATAAACAAGTAATTGAAAGTTAATGATTTTTTTCAACGCAAGCAAGCATTCTGTGCTGGATCCTAGCAATTTAAATCTGTAGCGGCCGTCTAATTTAATGAACGTGAAACAGCATTTACAGCTCGTGTTTTCAGTGTCATTATTATGTTGAGGCAGTACAAAGCAAGCATTAGTGGACTTTATGACTTATTAATGAAACACTTACAACAATGCATTTGTTAATAGTGTGCGTAGTTCTACATCAGCTATGTGGTCGTGTCTTGGGTACAACCTCCTACTTTTTTTATAATGACTCTTTATGATTCTACGTAAAGCTTCACAACAAGTTCGATTGAACTGGACATGGGTAAGTAATTTCATTTTTTATTGCAACACATGCCATTCACTCCACCGCTTTCAAACGTGAATGAAAATGTACAGCACCTACACGAGAGTCAGGTCCATCTATTCATCAGGTATACACTACCCATCATAAGTTTGGAATCGCTTCACTGAGTATTGAAAAGTATTGAAACACCCAGTTTGGAAATTGCAACACCCCGAAAAGTTTAGCATCACTTAAAATGGGCAGATTAATGTAACCATATCTTTCGATTCTGGAAACCTGGTTAGTTGTGGTCTTCAGCAGAGTTGCTCAGGAGGTCAAGGTCTTGTAATTGGCAGGCAGTATAGTGTGGAATTCAGCCGCAACGCGGCGCTAGTGTGCATGTAGTTTCGAGTGTTTTGAACGTTATTTAGCTCAATAATCTCGCCATTTAGAGAGTTGAGATTTTCAGCGAAGTTACTCAGGAGGTCAAGGGCTTGTAATTGGCGGACAGTATAGCGCGGAATTCAACCGCAACGCAGCGCTAGTGTGCATTTACTTTTAAGCGTTTCGAATCCAGTTTATCTCAAAAATCCCATCATTTAGAGAGTTGCGATTTTCAGCAAAGTGACTCAAAAGATCAGGTGTTTCTGGTTGGCTAACAGTTTAGTTCGTAATTTTTCTTCAATGTGCTGCTAGTGTGCATAAAGTTTTTAGTGTTTTCAACTTACTCTATTTTAAACTCTGTTCAGATAGCTGCAATATCCAGTAACACAGTAACACTTTTTTTTACACGGGTAGAAATAAAATCTCGAAAACGGGCAAAATGACTCATGATTTCATGATTTGGATGTATTTTCATGGTATGAAAATACACCATGAGTAAAGACTCATGGAATCATGAGCCAATTGTTCGTAACGCAATTTGGATTGAAACCATGATTTATTTATTTGGATTGAAACCATGATTTATGGGTCATGAAATTTGACTCATTTGACTCATGAAATCGGGCGTTCAATTTATGAAATCTCCCTTTGACTCATGGAACCATGATTGTGATTTATGAAATCATGAAATGCGAGTCATAAAATATAGCATTTGGCTCCGGGAATCGAGTGTTTGATTTATGAATTTTTGCTTTGGCTTATTCTAACCCATGAAATTATGAGCTGAACTCGTGAAATCATGAGCCACGAGTCATGCAATTTAGCATTTGACTCCAGGAATCGGGTGTTCGATTTATGAATTCTTGCTTTGGCTACTGGAACCATGATTTTCATTTATGAAATCATGAGTTGCGAGTCAGGACATATAGCATTTGACTCCGGGAATCGGGCGTTCGATTTATGAATTCTTGCTTTGGCTACTGGAACCATGATTTTGATTTATGAAATCATGAGTTGCGAGTCGGGACATATAGCATTTGACTCATGAAATCGGGTGTTCGATTTATAAAACCTTGCTTTGATTTAGGAAACCATGAATTGAACTCATGATTGATTGGGCTAGTTTCATGAAATTATGATTTGTGCGATCCGATTCACGAAATTGCCCAATCCGCACGAGAGTGACAAATAAAATAAGACTTTTTTCTTACAATTGTCCCCCGAATGTTTTAAAAATAATATGGAAATAGGTTTTGTACGCGAGTAACCATTACTTTTTATAGAAAAACTTGTGTTAGTTTTCTTACAAAAGACACTAGCGCTATGATTATAAAACAAATTTCTCTTTTATTTTGTCTCTGTGATAATTGAACTAAAATTTATTTATTCTTCTCTGAAGGGTCACAGGCGAAATTATTCCACTTGTGAAACGAAATTATTTTTTCCATTAAGTAGTCACGGTGATAATTTGAAGTACAAATGGTATGTTGTCTTAGAATAGTCACTAAGTCATTAAAAGGTACATTTAAATTTTTCTGATAACTTCATGGTGACCTTCATAGGAATAGTTTCCCCTGTTAGTCACTGTGACTTCTGTGAGAGAATATTTGTCAAAAGTTTTGTTCAATAGAATTTGTGACCTTTTGAAAAAAACTTATATGTTATTAACATTGTCGCAGTGATTTTGGTAATCATATCTTCTAGTTTGAACAAATATAAGAAAAAGTGAACATCGGGCTTCAATCAACAAATGTTATTTTTTAGTCACCGACTTTTGTAAAGAATATGTCAAATGTTGTTATGAATATGTGATCTTTTCAAAAATTCTGCGGAATTTTAGTAACTATCCTTTTTAATCAAGTAGCTTCGAAAAGATTAGTTGAAATTAATAAGGTCACATATTTCTTGAAACTAACGTTCGATTAGTCTCAAAAGAGTCCCCGTATTGATTGATGTTTATTCAAGAATAAAGAAATGATCCATAACCGTTATTAAGAGGAATGCATCTTTTTTACGAAAGTCACCAAGAATTGGTGACGAGCACCTAAAGTTTGTTGGATCACTAAATTGGAGGCAATGCTTGACGAAAGTAGTACATATATTATAAAACTAAACCATAATATGATTTAGAAGTTTTCCTTGATAATTTTCATATATTTTGTAACAAAATTACAACAAGAGTTATCCATTAACAGACAGACGCTTAAAAAAACAATAAATTTTATTTTTAGTGTTTCTAAAATATTTTTAATTTTACGAATACTATCTAAAACCTAATTTTTGGGAAGGCGCGCGAAAATTTTAAGGGTAGACGACATACTTTCTCCATGAAAATGGGATTGCATTTGAAAATAGCTTTCGGCATTCATCGCAAATTCAATTTGTTCTATGTTATTGCTAATATTTACACGTTCAACCATTTTTAAATTTTATCGGCGAAATAAAAAAAAATAGCAATGTTCGGGAGTTGGTCACGAACAGTATATTTTATTTTAGAACTTTGTCGCGAAAAATATTCATGAATGTGTTGATAAAAATACGACTCGCGATGACAACTTAAAACAAAATTAGAAACGTTTCTGGTTTCTCCTATAAATATCACACAGTTGAAAACATGTAAATGCAGAAAATTGTATAAGGCTCTAAGCCCCGCCATTTCGACGCTTTTTCAGCATTCCTGACCATTTACAGAACATATTCCTAATACGAATATTAATCCTCTTTTAAAGATCACCAACATGTCATTTGTGCAGACTGGGTGTACATTTAATTTATGAAACTTCACTTTGGTTCATTAAATCTTAATGTCATGATTTATCGTTCCACGAATAAATACTCCAAGTAGTGTTCTCACCGCTACCGAAATCACACACACAATGGAGTACGCTTGCGAGTTTTCTTCGCTCCCGAAACCATGGACACACACTCCTATTTACGGTCTTATTCGCGTGCACCCCCTACTCGCGAGTACGATCAGCCAAAAATAATTGTTTCAAGACGCATCGTAATGGCGTGGCGTGATGCAGCGGATCGCTTATAGTTAGGTAAACTGTGTAAATGTAGTAAAAGCTGTTCCTATCAGATGCTTAAATATTTATGAGTTGTCGTCAAAATGTCGCCTCAAATTCTCTCAGAAAGCAATATGTTGAACATCATGGACATTCTGAATAGTAGAACTAATGTTTGACGTTGATGGTTGCTCTAAACTGGGCTCCTTCGCATTATTGTGGAAAACATCAACAGGGTCTACTTATAAAAAAGTTGGTCACTCAGTTATTTGTTCCTTGGTGCACATTTAAATTTCGAACACGTACTGAGACATGAAGATCATATCGAATTTATAATCGTCTATATCAAGGCACACCAACATTTTGATTAAGGTGTAATGTATGAACGACAAAATTTTAACTCTTCAATTGATTATTTAGTTCACCCTTAAAAGGACAATTAGTTTTTCAATTCAATTTAGGATATGATGCTGATCCCATCTTGTGCTATTCCTGACATTAAAAGCTGTTTTCGGACTAAAAATTTGACGACAGACAGATTTTGATTGCCAACACCCTCGTTTGTGTGTTGCCAAAATACGGCAGTTTTTCACTGGAGGAATTGTCGCTATCGCACATAAGCAGCTTTTTACTAGAAAAGGTAATACCGTTACACTTACCGCTGACGCTGCTACTAGTACCGCTACAGGTACTCGCTATCGCTGCTGCCCGCTGCTACATAGTTAGCACCCACCCTTCACTAGTAAACTGATTGCTTTTTCAAGACTTTTTAATAATTTTTGTTAAATTTCTTGTTATTTTAACACTTTTCAATAACAATTTTCAATGGTAGGGTAGCGAAAGGCTTCGGCAGGTTTTCTGCAGCAATCTTAACCACTGCTGAAGCCGTTCGCTACCTACAATAGTTCAAATAATCAAATTACAATTGTCTGTATTTGGGGGCTCATGCGTGGATAATTTTCAATTGATTGGAAACTAAGCGGCTTATAATCATTAAAAAACACAAATTTTGTCCCCTTTTCCGTTTTTATATTTTCATTTTCACCCCAATGTAGCCGATCTTCCTGAGAAATGTAGTTCTACGTAAAAAAAACAAGTCTTTATTATGCTCAACTTCAGTGATGTGTCAAGATAGTTTACAGTTCCAAATCTCCGTTAGCGAAATTTGTCAGAAAACCTGGTTGGAGAACACACAGGTATTTCACCAATCTGCAGTTTACAGTTCATGCGAAGCGAACACAACCACCACCTAACTGGTTGGGGAGCGGGGGTGATAGATGCAACCGAAAGATCATTCAAATCGATCGAGTTACTGTCGCGGCTTGCAGATTTACGTAGGTACACACAAAGCAAAGCAAAGCCATGGTGCTACATCCCAATTCGGAACTTGACCTTCTGTTTGTTATACACAGACTTCGCAGCCAACTGTTTGGTATACAGGACAATTGCGGGGCTAGCGCTACGATCCTACTGACACTAACAGTCTCTCCCGAGCCGAGACTCGAACCTACGACGACTGGCTTGTTAGGCCAGTATCGTACCGCAAGACCATCTGAGAGAGGCAATTACGTACACACACAGCTGTTTAAATTGAACAGCATTTGTTGGCCCAGCCGGCACATTATTTAGTTTTTCGGCAAAATAGACACGAATTCTTCTACCGCCTAATTTATATTTACAGGCGGGACAAATAAGCATTGCCTTCCCTTGTGCGAACAAATCCTTGTGGGTACGACCTTTAATTTCACAACATTGCTAGCCGATGTGACAAAAGGCATCGCAGAAACCGCGGGGCACTGGTTTCAAATCATTAATAGGCAGATGACACTCGCCACACAGCTTCTTATCCATCAATTCTAGCAGCAATCGTATGTTCTCTGCCACAGTTGTTTCAGTTTCAACCGCACTTGATAATACTGTGTTGAGTAAACTTATGCAACCGGACACTCGTCTAATGTTTTATCAACACGTTCACTCGCGAAAACCTTGTTTTGCACATGAAATACGCTAGTCCACCTACGGTATTAATCACGGTTTCTAAACTTGCAATCACTGAATATACCGGCGCACAGTTTGACATATATGTGTTACGTTTTTAGCAGTCATGAGTCGTTTTTTAAAAAACGCTCTGAGTAGCTCATGATATTCAGAGTCCAACCCATGGTATCATGAGTCATAACTCATGATTCTATGAGTCCACGCGACAGCGATGTGTTACGCTCATAATAGCCATGAGTCACATTCTTGAAAACGCTTTTCATAGCTCATGATATTCGGGGTTGACATCATGATATCATGAGTCATAGGTCATGATTCTGTCGGAAAACAACATTCATGATTTCATGACCTGAAAGGTCATGAAAACGGGAAAATATTTTTACCCGTGTACGCGATTCTATAAGTACTGATTGTTTACACATGACGAAGTTTAACCAATTTGAGTGTTGACAGTTTGATCACTTCACATAATACTTAAGCTTCTGTGTGTTTATTATAAAGAAACGCTTTCATTTGAGGAGGTTACAACATATAGCATGCGACTGTGTTGGTATGTTGACAGTTTGATCACCAACATTCACAACCCGTTTTACAATGAAGAAAATTGACGATATCGCGACTAGATTGATTACCACTGCTGCAAACAGTTGCAGTAGACAGGCAGCACAGCGAGCATTTCGAATTACACTGAATTGTAATGAAAATAGAATCGATGGAATAGTTTGGAACACACATGCGGCGTTATACTGTATTTAGACATGCTTGACCAGAACTGATGGCACAAGCCGAACACCACAACTTTGTGGGTAGTAATAATCACGCGATAAGTTGAAGTCTAAATACGAAAAACTGCATGCATCCTAGCGCCGCATAGCGGGGTAATTCAGTATTTAGTTATCTACCATGTAGAAGCCTTTAGCCTCCTGAACAAGTTGGCTGAATACCGCAATTTCGTGAAGAATCGTGAGATTATTTAAATTCAAAATACGACACATTGTGTGTCCACTAGCGCCACACAGCGTTAAAATTTCACACTGAATTGGCTACCATACAGTAGCCTTTGACCTTCTGAACAAGTTTGCTGAAAACCGCAACTTTCTAGGTTGTCAAAAACACGAGATATCCGCCTATTCCAGGTGATGCAATATTCAAATTGGGTGTTGCAATACTCAGTAAAGCGATTCCAAACTTATGACGGGTAGTGTAAATATAAATATTTTGAATAAAATGCGTTGGCATTAGCTGTCATTCTGTTAACAGAGCAAATTTTTACTGTGACGGGTAGCTACATTTTAATTAAAGCTGATAAGGTTGGTGAGCCAGTTATGACAAGTGCGCCAGTTTGCTATATTGCAGTTATGCAAATTCTCCATTTAAACGCAATAGTTCATAACTGGTTCATGCCATAACTGGTACATTTTTTCAGGTATTGTCGAAATTGGTACAGTACCTCTAAGTATATACTTCTTAAATAAAGACATGAAAAAGTTTGAATAATGTCCTTCCGCGAATCTACTTTAATACTTCTGTAGCTTATGAACTAGTGTCGGGCCATTCAAATCGATGATACGTTCAGTATTTTATATTTCATGGGACGAAACCGGGCGATTACAACCAGGTATCGATTTGCCCTACAGATAATGAAAGTAAAAGAACGGTAAACATCTTCACTTAGTTCAAGTGAAGTGTCAGCCTTCACAAGAATTAACGTAAGGCTGCGTTTGTTGTTTCATCTCGGCTACCAAGCTCAAGATAGATTCACGTGATACAAAACTGTCAGGTGATATGGATAACTGTTTTTCGGTTTGATTGCTTTAGTGAATCGATATAACAACAGGTTGATTAATAACGACAATTATTGTATCAAATTTCAAACGATATGATGTACTCAGAACAGTGCGTGCTTTACTTTTTACAGTATTTTCCAAATTGCTCAGCCCATGTTGTTTTTTTTTCGAAACAACATTTTATCACCTGCAGTTTCGTTTAATGTTTAATCTTGTTGGACCAGATAGCTGGTACGGATTGTTTTTTAATCCGAAAATCAAGTTGAGCAGGGGAGGGTTTTCCTTCCGAGGAAAGCTCTCGTTGGCGTGGATTACAACACAAATGAAGTCTGTGGATTAGGTAGAAAGGCTAGAGATAATCCACAACTTGAAAATAGCAAAACAGTGGTTTACTGATAAAGACGCCGAAGTTCTTGAGTGACCAGCCTGTTCTCCGGATCTGAATCCGATTGAGAACATCCGGCACGTGTCCACAAAAACGAGTGTCACCACCACTTTGACACGACCATCACGGATTTGGCTCAATGCTGGGGGAATCTAGGTTCACTTTGAAAAAAAAAAAAAATGCCAATTTTGGGGTCAATCGGATTTATCCTCCGCTCTGTGGGACCCTTCTCTGCAACAAAGTTACGCGTTTTTGTTCAAAATCTCTTTTCTCTTTTTTACGATGTCCGTAAGATGACCAGGGAATCCAGAAACAATATAAGTTTTGATCGGAAGTGTTGTTTAGTTTTCAAATTCAAAAATAGTCTATCTTTTTGTATTTGAAAACTAAATTTACATTTTTTCGTCAAATGTAGCCACTTTTATTCTACATTCGATAATTTCATTGGTATTTTTGGAACTTCTTGCGTCTATAAATTGTAAGAAATACTAACAAAGAAATTTTAAACTACACGAAAAAGTTCAAGCTTTAATCATCCTATGTGTTCTTCAATTCGCACAGAATTTGCTCTGACTTCGCACAACGAATGCGTGAAACGCATAACGCCAAAGTTGTACAAGGAATACATTGTCAGAGATCAAAATCAGAGTATGTATCATACACACAAAAATCGTATTGTTTCGGTAAACTTCGGTTTCGGGCAAACGATCAGTTTATTAGTAAATTTAATAAATCTAAGGTTTTTGTTTATTGTCAATGATTGAATGATGTTTAAAAATGGCCTGATTGATGAATGTGAATCAGTCAGACTTTTTTTTTGTCAGTACCCAACTTATCAGTATTAGTTGCTGGTTGCACTGTTTTAACGATGCCAGCCTGCTGAACATCGGTTGATGCTTTATTAGTGTAGTGGTTTGGAGCTGCGTGATACATCAAATGCGTTATGCCCAACGCACATGCGTCGTACTGGTTCCAAATTTAGTCAGTAAATGCGCTAATTTCGCTCATAAATGATCCGGTTACGCACACTCCAACTTCTGCGTGTATTTTCGTAAAAATGTTAAAACTCGAGATTGGCTTATATTACCTAAAGGTGATAAGTGTTTCTTACATAAAATTTCCAGAGAACATGATGAAACTATCAAATTTTTAATAAAATCAGCTGCATTTTCCAAAAAATGCAAGCTTAGTTTTTGAATAAAAAATAACCTATCCGACAACATTTGTCAGATCAAAAATATTTTTTTTTTCTGGATTGCTTTTTTTCTGGATTGTTTTTCTTCAAAATTTAACTACCAGTGTTTACCATCTTACGTCTAGAAATTGTAAGCAGAAATAATCAAGAAATTTTAAACTATTTTCGTAAAATTGTTATAACTTGAGATTGACTTATATTATTTTTCGGTTTACGGTTTTACGTCTATAATATGTAAACAGGAGAACAAAGAGGTTTAAGCAATAAATGCGTTATTTTGCAATGGAGAGGGGATTCTCACAGAGCGGGGGGTAATTTAATCGACACCGAAATTGGGATTTTTTTTAAAGTGAACCTAGATAAATAATTCCCCCAGCTTTGAGGCAAATCCGCAATGGCCAATGCCAAGTTTGTGCTTTTTCGTGGTCATTACGTATGGAATGATCCATATCCATGATCCATTCGAGATTGCGCGCCTTGAAACACTGGTTTTGTCCATGAAATCACGTCTGGTTGAAGACATCCGTACCTTTTCAAATTTAAGAAATATAGTTTGGTGGTAATATTTTCATTTCGCACCCATTTTTTAGTTTTTGGCGGTCCAAAAAAAAAAAACGGAAGCTAATTCAAATAAATAAATCGACGGTCAAAAACCACTTACGACGTTCAATACCCTATCTGTTTCTGAGAAAAAAGTTGAGTGATGCTATTCTTTTCCGGTCAGTGTATATCGAAATCATTTATTATTAGGCCTTGTTCCGTTAAATCTTTTATATACCTTATTTTTGGATCCATTATTCTTATCACAGGTATTTCAAAATTTATTTTTGCTTGTTCTGTATTTTTTATCAAGAGTTCGTTTATATTTCTTAGCATCACTACTATCCGCTGTAGCTGGAGAGGATAGGATTTAGAGGATTAGAGTACCAGGATTTGAGGTACCAGAAGTCAAACTCTGTTAATTGTAATAAACCAAAGACTCCAATATTTTTCTGGCTTTATTTGAATTTACGTTAAAATCCGTTTGATCGTTTGATTGCACGATGTCATATTTTTCAAGTGTTTCCATTTTTGGTGTTAATACATTTAAGAGTAGCGGTTTTCTTGAAACACTCAAAACTTTCACAGGTATTCTCCCATTTGCAGGATAAAGAAATTAGAATTAGCAGTAAGCACATGAGATTTTGTTTGTTTACTAAAATAACTTGATGCTTTTCAACTTTCGCGTTTATATACATTGTCATTTCTGTTCTTGCTGGTATGCACAATTGGGACATTTCTGGAGAATTTAAGGTTATTTCTGTTTATTTTTTTTGGAACTTTGTACCTAAAACTTGCATTTGAAAAGTCCATACCAACACATATAATTCCATTTTAAAATTCCCCCATGGAAAGACTACAGGTGAACATAGATACTACCTACCGCATGAGTAGCTCCATTATTTCCCCTGATTCTAATTGTGTCATTTTTATCAATTTCGGTTTCCTTTGGAACAAATTCTACATTTACGATGGAACAGTTCGCACCACTGTCCAAAATAAATTAGCTCATTTTTTTTTTAAACTCTAATATTTATTTAGGCCCAACCGCAAAGCATAACGGGGCCGAATATCTTTTGGAGTAGGGAAAAGCCAGCTTGAGTAGAGCCTGTATCCCGACTGCTCCTCCTCAAACAGGCATAAAAACCCTCTCATTTTTTCTCTTTTATAAATACAATTTAAAATACATATCATTTAAACCTACGGCTAACAATAACAATAATAAATGAAGTTCTTCTCTGTATGAGTAAATATCAATTCTTAATACTATTCGTTAAGGTGTGATGGTTCCTTATATCTTTAGAAATCAAAACTTATATCTATGTTTGGTGGATCATGTCTCTCAGAAAGAAGCGATGATTCATGTGTCTCTAAAAAGATCAATAAAAGAAAAAAAAAAGGAACAGAATTAGTGTGAAACTTTTTTATGGAGGTTGTGTTGGAAAAATAAGAAGAAGAAGCAAGGAGATAATCAAATTCGATACTTGATATCTCTTAAAAAGTTATAAATAGGTATTACAAGCGCTGGGTTGCGGCTAGCAAGTGCATCCCGTACTTGCATTGTAAATGTCACTTTCTGTTTTCGGAGAGAATCAATAAGCTTGGTCCTTGCTCTGTGGTACTTAGGGCATACGAAGACTATATGTTCTATATCTTCGTACCCTCCACATTCGCACAGATTACTATCGACTAAGTTTATTCGATAAAGGTGTGCGTTTGCAACATAGTGATTGGACATTAGGCGCGAAATAACTCGAATGAAATCTCGAGTTAAATCTAACCCTTTGAACCAAGCTTTTGTAGACGCAAGATCGAGTGCATCCATCGCCCAAGATCGTCTTTATCCCATTTTTCTTGCCAGTTTGCCAGGGCCAGTTGTCGAGGCAAGTGAAAATACTCGGTATAGATGATCGGTCTATCAAATATATCTCCTTCTATGGCACCCCTTTTCGCTAATAAATCAGCTTCTTCATTGCCTGGGATTGAGCAATGAGAGGGGACCCACACAAAGCGGATAATTAAAGACCGATCAACCAGCACTTCTAATATCCGTCTAATTTCCGGAAGGAAATAGGACGGGTGCTTGACCGGTTTAATCGATCGGAGAGCTTCGATAGAACTGAGGCTGTCCGAGAAGATGAAATAATTGCCTGGTGTCTTGAGCTCGATAATTCGCAGCGAATTGTGTATGGCAGCTAATTCAGCTACATATATGGAGTAAGGCTGTGCCAGTTTGCGGGATATGTGATGATCTGTGTTAAAAACGCCATATCCGGAATGTCCATCCATCACAGATCCGTCCGTGAAAAAGGAGTTCTGTTCTGGGAGGTGGCCGAATTTTGCCGAAAATATTAATGGCACAACTGTTGGTCTGAGGTGTTCGGGAATTCCATGGATTTCTAGTTTCATCGTCAAATCAAATACCACAGAAGAATTGTTGAGCGATGTTGAAATCTCACGGGATGGAGCAACAACCGAAGGGTTTATCTCCATGGTCATGAACCGCTGGTATACTGACATACAGGGTTTCTGAACAACTTCCAAACACCTCTCATAGTTCTCGATTATCATTGGGTTTGCTATCTCCGATCTGATGAGGAAACGAAGAGCCAACTCGAATAGCCTCTCTTTGAGTGGTAGTACTCCCGCAATGACCTATAGAGACATGGTATGTGTCGATTGCATGCAGCCTAGAGCGATACGCAAACAACGGTATTGTATCCTCTCTAGCTTCAGCATGTGTGAGGCTGCGACTCCTCTGAAGCATATGCTGCCGTATTCTATTACGGGCAGAATAGTGGTTTGGTAGAGTCGTATTAAATCCTCTGGATGCGCTCCCCATGATGTTCCTGTTACTATCCGAAGAAAATTAATTCTCGGTTGGCATCTTTGCTTCAGGTAATTGATATGTTTTTCCCATGTGCACTTAGAGTCATACTATACTCCTAGATACTTGAAGCTAGGTGACTGAGTGATGGGTATTCCGGACAGAAGTAGCTCGAAACGAGGTGGTGGTCGCTTCTTTGAAAAGGCTACCATCTCCGTTTTTTCAAGCGAGAATTCGATTCCAAGACAACTGGCCCAACCGGTCAGATTATCTAGCGTATTTTGCAGGCTGTTTTTCATGTCTACAGCTAGAGTCGCCGTGACTGATACAACGCAGTCGTCAGCTAACTGGCGCATTGTACAGCCGTCCGTCAAGCATGTGTCGATGTCACTGATGTAAAAGTTGTACAACAGCGGACTCAGACAAGAGCCTTGGGGGAGACCCATGTAGCTTGTTCGTGTTATTATTGAAGAACCGTGGTTGAAAAGTAAATGCTTTTCAGACAGCAGGTTGATCAAAAAGTTTGTTAATATAGGGGAGAATCCTCTCTTGTGCAGTTTCTCGGAAAGAATTTCGATTGAAACTGAGTCAAATGCGCCTGTGATATCCAGGAAAACCGAGGTCATTTGTTGTTTGCTGCCAAGAGCCATTTCCGCTTCTGTGGCTAGCAATGCCAGGCAATCGTTAGGGCCCTTGCCCCTACGAAAGCCGAACTGGGTCTCTGATAGTTGGTTAGTTGTTTCTGCCCAGTTGTCAAGTCTACGCAGGATCATTTTTTCAAGCAATTTGCGTATGCATGAGAGCATCGCAATCGGCCTGTACGAGCGGTGATCTGCGGCAGGTTTGTCTGGCTTTTTGATTGCGATAATCTTAACCTGTCTCCAAGCTTCCGGAATCATATTGTTCCTGATTAGCTTATTAAACAGTTTAAGAAATCGTAGCTTGGCCGAGTCCGGCAGGTTTTTCATCAAATTAAATTTGATCCTGTCCGGTCCTGGAGCCTTATTCTTGCAAGACGCGAGGGCAATTGAAAACTCCAACATGGTAAATTCTGGTTCTTCAATAGCCGTTGTATCGCTGAATTTTTGCTGTGATGGGACAGCGTCTGGGCATACCTTTTTCGCGAAATCATAGATCCAACGTTCAGAGTATTCATTAGCCTCATTACTGTCGGACCTATTGCGCATTTTTCGAGCCGTATTCCAGAGATAGCTCATAGAAGCATCTCTGGGTAACGTGCTTATGAAATTTTGCCAGTATGATCTTTTTTTCAGTTTGTGCAGTTTAGCCTGTTCCAGTTCCAGCTCTCTAAACTGATCAAAAAGTTGAATGGAATGGTCTTTCCTGAATGCTAGGTATGCTCTTTTTAGAGTTTTTTTCATCTCGGTGCATTCTTTGTCCCACCATTGTTTGTTAGGGCGAATTTTCAACTTGTTCTCAGGGGCGGGCCTCGTCTGAGATTGCAACGCGCTATCTAAAACTAATGTCGCAAGGAAGTTGTATTCGTCTGATGGAGAAAGCTCGTCGGTTGTTTCGAGCTCCTGGGAAATCATGTTCGAGAATTTTTCCCAATCAATATTCCGGGTGAGATCATACTCTACTTCGACTGTGGTAACAGACTGGAGCCTGCTCATAATCGAAATACTTATTGGCAAATGATCACTACCATGGGGATCTTGAATAATCTCCCATTTACAATCCAAAGCTATTGAGGAGGAACACATAGATAAATCTAAAGTGCTCTCTCGTACTGGAGGCCTTGCTATTCTTGTAGCTAACCCAGGTATGTTCAATAGGGTCACATCGAACTCGTCTAGTAAGCTTTCAATAAGAATAGCCCGGTTATCATCTCCAGGTGCTCCCCACGCCATACCGTGAGAATTGAAATCTCCCAGGATAAGGCGTGGAGTCGGCAGCAGTTCCGTTATTTGTGTTAGCTGCAACCGGTTTATAATAGCTCTAGGTGGAATGTAGACTGATGCGACCGTAAGGCTCTCACCAGCAACTGTTATATGGCAAGCAACAATTTCTATGCCATCAATTGCTGGGAAAGGAATTCGGAAGAATGGGTAGCATTTTTTTTATACCAAGGAGCACTCCGCCATAAGAGTTTCCTCGGTCTAAACGGATGATATTGAAGTCTTGAACGGCTAGTGTCGTATCAGTTGATAACCATGTTTCAGATAGCGCGAAAATATCGCATTTGCTATCGTGAAGCAGGAGTTTAAATTTATCTAATTTGGGGATCAAGCTTCTACAGTTCCATTGTATGATCCTTGTTGTCGATTCGTCACTTCGGCTGTCTGATTTAGACATCGAAGGATACGACCGCGAGGAGGGGCCATTTGGTGCTTAGTTGCTTACCCAACATGCAAATTGTCGGAAGCCAAGCCGAAATCATACTTTTAAGAGCATCGGATAAACCAAAAGTGGTGAATATCCATTCAACGATCATTTTGAATGAAATACGCCCATCAGTAGACGGTATTTCAGACTCCGTTGACAGTTTAGGGGTGGTAGCAGATTGTTTCCCTGGAAGTTTAGGAAACTCCTGATCGTAGTTAACTCTGAAACCAGGAGGAGTCGCTTTAGCATTTTGCTTTGGAGCGGAACCTTGTGGAGTATCAGTTAGCGTCTTCTTCTGCTCCTTTCTGGGGAGTTTAGGAGAAGATGCACTTGGCCGTTTTCGCACAGCTCCGGTTGACGGGAGTGGTTGATAATCCTCCTCGTCATCATTCGAACCATCGTTCTCCAAACTGGAGTAACGATTTTCATCCTGCTGTAGGGCAGTCTTTAGCATCTGTGTGAAAGACTGCTTACTACGTTGTTTTGTCGATTTTTTCAGTGCGTCAAACCGTAGCTTATATTTTTCGCACGTCTCGACTTTGTGTGGGCTACCACCACATAGGGAGCATTTTGCTTCCTGTTCACTACAAGCATGGTTACTCTCCATGATTTCCCCACACTTGCAGCATTTGGTTTTATTGCTGCAGTAGGTTTTCGTGTGCCCTAGCTGCAGACAATTTGTACACGACATGACTTTTGGGATAAAAAGTCGTACCGGTAGTCTGAGCTTGTACAGCTCGAAGAAATCTGGGAGCACTTTCCCTTCGAAGGTGACTCGAAACGAATCGTTCGGAGAGTAGCTGCCCATGTTGTCCTTAGAGTACATTCTCCGGCACTCTAAGACTTTAATTTTTGGGAGGTTTGGGTTTTTGAAACGACCCGCTCCTTCCATAACTTCTTTCTCTGTGAGATCGGGTTCCGTTATGACGCCCTCGATCTCAGTTGCTCGAGCCGGAATATACACCCGGTACTCGATCGTAAAGTTTTGATCTTCAACAACTGCATTTGCATGCTGAAGATCAGAAAATGTGGCCTTCAGTTTATCGGCTTTAACTTTACAAACCTCTACCAAGCTGGTATATCTTTTTCGCAGAAGTTTACAAATCTGAACGACCTTTAGGGGTTTGTTTCTGGGCCGGAAGAAAACTACCCAACGAAGTCCAGGTTGGTCTTCCTTATATTTCTTCACCCGAACTGTTACATCATCAGTGGGTGGCACAGGCGAGACAGTTTTGCGCGCTCTTTTTCGTTTTTTTATAACGTCAAAGAAGCCATCTACATCGTTTTTCGGGATGTCAGAGAAATCCATTTCGGACTCTTCACCCCCTGAACCGGATGAGAGGTCCGGAGGGATAGACAATCCACCCGCCGCCATGGAGCGGCTGTGAACTATCTGTCGTTAAGAGTTATTAGATATATGCAGTTGAATACTTATATTCCTAAATGTAAAGAAAGCGACTATATATAAGAAAAAAAATGACTAAGCGAATCCAAAACCGAAATATGTATGTATATATATATATATAGGAAAGGAACAGAGAAAAGAATGGTTGACACTTATCTTTTATATGTAGATGTGAACCAGCACCGGTAACGCTGTCGCTCCAACAGCAAAGCAGCGAAACCGCTTGCTTTTTCCCCTGTGGGGATCCACCACCAATCGAGTTGACCTTCACTGCTGCGAGACGGAATATCCACACTCGGACCGGCACGACACGTACCAGCACACGCGCAGCACCACTACAGCACTCCTCAGCTGCTAGGGGGAAAATTAATACAAACGCTGATCGTAGCGCACTCGTTAGCACCCACAGCGTATCACCACCACAACACTGCACTGCGACGCGAACGCTAAAATAAAGCGGGAATTTAATACGGTAAACTGCAGAGCAAACAGAAATCTCGACTTATCTGTTCGGCTGCCGAATAAGCAATGAAAAAAAAAATTGGCTCATCATTCCAGTGCAAATTGATTGACGATAGTCTTTTTCCGGAATTGCTTACGAAAAAGATCAATAAGATTTGCTACATTTCCTTCAGGTTGGTCTTGTCGTTGCTGAGATGCTGGGATAGCTATGTTGCTCAGTGGTACCGTACGAGAATTACCGTAAGCCCATGGTTTGTCAGCCAGCTCATCACAAGGCCTAACTTTCTGAAATAAATTTTCTCGAATACCTAACCAAGAAAGACTAGTCTTCTGAAATGGAAAAGATGGGTGATAAGTCACGGGTTGGATGGCACAATCTCACGCTCACTGGCACAATCTCACCCCGGCTGACGGTACTCTCCGGATACTGGTTTTATTGACATACTATCTTAAGAAGAAATATATAGTATATGAAAAGCCTTAGAGAATGACAATAAGTTAAGAACTCTAGTGGTGCTGCAAAATCTAACTTTTCAGATTTGCATTCAAGAGAAATGGACCTTTAGCAAAATTGTAGCTAATGTTGTCACAAAAACCCTTACGCTTGCCGACAACATTTTTCTTTTTCTTTTTGTTTTGAAGATATAATGTTTTATATTAGACTAGTTTTTAAGAGTATTTTTTTATTATCCAAAAACTGTAGCATACAGAAGATAACAATGTTCAGCACATATTTGTATATCATCGAAACACACAACTTTGTAAAACACTGAATGCTTTTAAATGCAGAAGTTTTTTAAATATTTAAAAAAATCTAATTTTAAGGACTAGTTTGACATAAAAAGTTATATCTTCCAAACAAGAAGAGCTAGAAGAAAACTGTTTTAAGCAAAAATTTTTGTAATAACATTATTTACAACTTTACTGAAGACGCCATTTATCTGAAGTATAAGACCAAAAAGTTAGATTTTGCTGCACCACAAGCGACAGAGTTCAGACTTCGAACATATTGTCGTTCTTTAAGACATTTTATATAATAAAATTCTTCTGAAGTAGTATGTAAATAAAATCAGTTTTAAGACAGTACTGAAAAAAGTTCCCGATTTTAAGGTAATTTTAGGCAATCTATTTTTTGTGTCTTCTATAAAGTTGTGTATTTTGATAAAGTGTTGTGAACCAGTGAAAATTGTACAGTGAGAATGTAAGGCTAGTCCCAAGTACCGTCCGTCCGTCTTCATTTTGCAATTTTCTTGATTAGACCAATCACGGAGTGCAACTACGGGTAGTCTACCTAAGCTAAGCTATAAAGTTGTGTATTTTGATGAAATACGAATATATGCTAAACATTATTGCCTTTCAAATGCTGGTTTTTTAGATAATAAAAAAAAATGCAGATTTCAGGGACTAGCCTGATAGAAAACGAAAACGGTTAAAAATAAAAGTCGTTAGAAGAAAGATGTTTAAAGGAAAATATTTGTGACAAATACATTTCGCTGCGCGATTAGCGGTGAAGTTCCGAACTTAAATTTGATGTCATTCTTCGAGGCTTTTTATGTACTAAATATCTTCTGAAGATAGCATGTCAATTATATATATGGAGAGTAAATGAAAAATGTTCACGATTTTGAGCTTTCGTACCACTGGCTTGTCTTTGCCTTTCTCTATTGTTATGACCCCACTTTGTTGTTGTTGATAATGCACAGTAGTACAAAACGATAATTTTGGCGGAAATGGGGTTTTCGAATATTTGTTGTGATTTTGGAGCTATATTTTCTACGGAGAAGTTGCTTCTTATAAGTAGGTTAACGTTTGAATTGATGTGAATATGAAACTTTATAAATATTTTTTTTAAGTATTTATTGAAACTTTTTTAAAGGTTTGACTAAAGCCCGTCTAAAGGCGGCACTGGGCACTAGAGGGTTAAAACGTTGATAGCTTTTCACCCTCAAAAGATATCTTAGAAGTTAAGCCACCAAAAGTTGCGTCTTTTCAAGTGCTAAAAGTTCCTTTTCTTGTGGTATGAACAACCTTAACAAACAGTAACAATAAACCGACAATAATCCATATGGTTTAACGATAACCTAGACAGTTTTGGCTATACCCCGAATAGACTGTATGCATGTTGTTATGGTTATTGATTATGAGTGACGATTCTTCGAGATCATAATAATTTGTTTACTTTGCAATTAAAATTTAGCGTTCATTATGTTCTTTCTCTAGAAAACATAAAGTTTTGTTTTTTGGTGTGTATATTTTTGCAAGGCTTCTTCAGTTTCCTGTAATATATTCTCAGGCTCTAAAATGCTTTGAATTAAGTCTATGCCAAACGCATACGCCCTGTTAGAAAATTACTGTTCAAAAAATTTTTCACCCACGATGAATACTCAACCAAATACGTGTGTAAAGTTTCATTCAAATCAAAAATGATCGTTTGGTATTATACATAGATTAGCTCATTAACAAACATTATAAAGTTCCATCACTGTCATTTATTTAATTTGAAATTGCAATATGGATCAACCGATGAATTTAATAATGAATTTTTATTTTTTGTCTAATATTTACAGGTATTACTAGCTCAGGATCTGCATGGTGAGGATTAAACCAATATTCAACAATTGCGCATGTTTGAATTCAAAAAATTCTGCGGCCAATTGATGGCAGGCAAAAGATAATTGGACGGTCGAAAACTTTGTTATTTTTTTTATTTGTACATCTATATACGTTGCATCTAAACCTGGTGCACATGTGGTCGCGGCCGCTGGAAATAACCGCCACATTCGTCACAGTGGTTTACCGATCGGCAGAATCACACTAGTCATGGTTACAGAAATTGGTTTTCAATTAATTCTAACAACTTTATACTGACCACTCTATCTGCACTGACACTTCTTTGTAATTTTTGAAGACCGCATTTACAGTCCCTCTACAATTATGGGTCAGTCAACGTGTTGTCTGAATGTTCAAAAATGGATATTAAATCGGAAAAATTATCAACTTCGAATGTCTTACTATCTATCTCTGTGTTCTGATGTGTACTTTCGATCAACAATTAGTTTCACTGAAGTTGATGCGTGTGAATCGGTTGGGAAGAAAAATATCACTTACATAGCCAAAGACACAATTATGGGTCACTTCTGGCATTCAAAATCATTTAGACTATAAAATCACCAAAATACATAACGCAAATTATTTTATTGTTATAAAAGCTTGATAATAAGTTACTTTGTCCCTGTTCGTGATGTCTTGGCGAGTCGCGACCTACCCTACATGTCCCTTATATACATTTTCCTGAAATCCATCCATGCCCAAGTCTAGTCCCATTCCTTTCCACCCACATTCAACAAAACGACGTGTTCTTGCCACGTCGTAGACCTCGATTTTGGAACCAGCAATTGAACCCCACACGAACTCGCCAGGAAAACCCGAGGCCTTTCTATATATCTTGGCTCAGCGGCACACACCATATGGAAACTTGAACACCAGCGAACAACAACAACGAACCAAAACCAGCAACTAGACCCCGCACAATACCCTCAGAACCCGAGGATTACAAGCCCCTGTCCCAGCTCATGACATCGTGGCTTAGCAGAACAAATCCATACATGCTGCATATTCATTCGATGATCATCAGACGACCATCCAACTACAAAACACTGATTGAATAATACATGCTAGTTTTAAGATAGACTTAATTTCAGCTCGTAGTCGGCAGCGAGGATAAAAAATTTGCTTATAGATTTTAAGTCATCCGATAAAATTGGCGCCGTTAAACATTGAATTCGTGCCGTGTCAAATAAATGATTTGTGAAGAAAAAAAATCACAAGAAGGTTGTATGCAAAGCCACGACCGCAAGGTTGAAGTAGAATACTTTTACAAGAAAGATAACCCGGCTGCTTGCGTGTCAGTCATTTTTTATAGTAAATAAACGTTGACCGTTCATTGGCAGTATTGTAATTTCTTCTTGTCTGATATTTTGAATGAAGTTCATTGAATATTTTTGAATTTTGTGCAAATGAGAAGTTGAAGTGCTGCCGCATTGTAATATGCACATTTAAGACGACATCATTAAACGGGAACGGAACAAAGGCTACGGTTATGCAGAACGCGAATGCCGGCGCGATGCGATTCGCCTTAGCGTGGTGAAATGTACAGCTCTTTTTAAGGCGAAGTAGAGCTATACATTTTCACAGATTTCCTCTTGCCGAATCGCATCGCGCCGTTATTTGCGTTCTGCATGATCGTAGCCAAACACTAAGCGACGCAAACACGTAATAATAATCAGAGTATGCATGTAGATGAAGATAATTAACTTTGGATTATAGCGCAAAACGAGAAAATATTAACTCTTCAAATGATCGTTTGTGTTCTTCAAATTTCAGTTGTTCAATTTAATATCCGATGAAATGTTTGTTTATTATCTGATGAAGCTCTTATATAGGCCAAATGATGCATTCCCAATTTACTAGGTCCATAACTCTGCCGAACGTGCTTGGGAAAGCGCGGTATAACGACCAATCAGAGGTCGAATTTTGTGTTTTGACAAGGCTTAAGAGTTTTCAATAGTACAATAGTTCGAATGATAAAATTGCAATTTCATGCATTTGGTAGGAATCTTAGAAGATTTTTTAATCGATTGCTGCAAAAACGAAGGAAATCCATCGAAAACTAACCGATTTATTAGCATTTGAAATTTTTCTCACTTTTTTCAGTCTTAGATTTTCATTTCACATCCCTATGTAGCCGAACTTCCAGAGAGAAGTACAGTCAGGTTTTTTTACGCGGCGGATACGTACCTCGTAAAAAAACCGCGTTAATTCGAAAATCCGCGTAAAAAAAACGCGCTTATTCAAAAATCCGCGTAAAAAAAACCGCGTTAATTCAAAAATCCGCGTAAAAAAACACGTTTTTTTAAAAATCCGCGTAAAGTAGTCCAGCTAAAAGGGCTTTAGAAAAAAGCCCGAGACACTCTAGAACCAGTGTTTAATACAGTATTTAATTGTCCTCTTTGACGGTCATTCCGGATCTTTCGGTGGGCGGAGAGAATTTTTTGGACTAAGTCTTTTACTACATAAACACTTAAACGTTTCTGGTTCCAAACCCACGTTAATTCGGAAATTCGTGAAAATTTTTTTGAATTAGCGCGGTATCGCGTAAAAAAAAATCGCGTTAATTCAAAAATCCGCGTAAAAAAACCGCGTGAATTCAAAAATCCGCGTAAAAAAAAACCGCGTTAATTCAAAAATCCGCGTAAAAAAACCTCGTAAAAAAACCGCGTAGAAAAAACCTGACTGTATTCTAATTCAAAATTAAATCTTCATTAATTCATTTGTTGTCCTTATAAGGACAATTGTTCAATTTATCATAGGATGTAGTGTTTATCTTACATCTCTGTGTTACCTTGATAGTGAGGACTAAGGCGCACGGTCAACACAATGAGAAAGGTGTTTTCACATTGAAAACTAGACACGGCTACACTGGAGGAAGTGTTGGCAAATGCATCTACCGCTAATACCGCCGCTATCATACGAAAGCGCGTCGTTTCATGTGGGGAATATCAACAACGAAAAATGACGCGCGTCTAAGCATAACCCGAACTGTTTCGCCATGCTGCTCCCATTTACCTTTACATCGGCCTCAGGGAAGTACCGGCTGCATCTGCATCTACCGCTGAGGCTGTCACTATACTGCTATTGGTACCAAAAGCTATTAACTCTTCAAATAAGTGTTTTATTTGTTCTCAAAAGAACAATTGCTCAATTCAAAATCGGATTTACGCAATCGCATCTCTGTAATATTACCGACAATAATATTCTTCTGAACACATTGATACAACTTTCCCATTAGGCCTCTGCCATAATAGACGCGAACCGATTCGCTCGGCTGTAGGTTAATGTACAGCCATCAGTAGAGCTGTACATTAACCTACGGCCGAGCGAATCGGTTCGCGCCGCTTTTCGCGTCTACTATGGCATAGGCATTAGAGAAAGTTGCTGGCTGATGTATTCACTTCATGCAAGCCTGCTGCTGATGCTTCCCGCTACCACACTGAAACAGTATTTTAGTGAAGGGAGTGTCGTTGCATCAGCTGACCCTGCTACTATCGATGCTGATATACCCGCTGCAACAGCTACGCTATGCATAGCCATGCCACAGTTGTGGCCGCTATACGCTGGCCCAACTGCTGAGCAACTGCAACGCTATCCGTAGCCATGCCACAGTTGTGGTCGCCATTGGTATCCGCTGTACCTGCATCTGTTGGCCCAGCTGCTATCGATGGTAAGATCCGCTGAAACTGCTACGCTTATCCGCAGCCATGCCACAGTTGTGGCCGCTATCCGCTATCGATGGTACCCACTGCTCGCTCCCGCTGCTGCTAAGGGAGGACTGCTGTCGTCGCTGTTCAGAACTATTATGAGCGGCTTCGACTAAAACAGGCTCTTATATAGGGATGAAAATAGGAATGAATTATTTTTCGTACGTGGTGGAATGATATAACTTGAAAAATATGTGTGACTTCATTCCGGCTCAGAGCGATCATTTGATAAGCTCCACCTCTTTTTTCAGTTTCTAAAGTTTTTCCTCAGTTTCGTAGCACGGATGCACAAAAATGATTTCTTGTCGAGCCGGACCGATAGCACTCTCATTCAAGCAACAAAATAACATGTTTTGTGTCGTGTTGTGCAGCTTGGTTTAAGAAAATGTTCCCGTCTCCGTGTCGCATGTAAGCAGATTATTGCGTTCAGAAAACAGTAGATAGTGTATCCAGCGAATTAACACCGATGGTGCTCTCACACACGCAACGGTTTTAACCCGTATCTTATTGCGGTTTGTAACATCAAGCGATTTCGTTTGCTCGCTGTTGCGTGTTGCATCATGTTGCAACTTGGCAGCTGGGAGACGACGAAATTCTGTTTATGCTGATTGATTGAATCGACTTCATATTAGCTCTGCATAGTCGAACTAACTGCTTTTGTGAATGCGTACTAACAGGGCAGTTATTTATTCAATGTCGGTTATGCTGATCGCAGCCTTTGCGCTGCCCCTACAGTGGGGGGTTTACTAAATAAAGTGAAAGTAAAAATTAGACAACTACAACAGAATTTGATTGCATCCCGCACAGAATGTCTGCTTGTGTTGATGCCAGAAAATTATTAACCTTCAATTTTTCTTTATTTGCCTTGAAAAAAGCATGTTGCGGTTCAAAATCGGTTGCTAATTACAACCTTTGAGCTGCCCTAACATTGGGGGAATTAAGATACACGGACAACATGCACTGTGGAAGCTATTTCACATTCAGTAAATTAGACGGGTGCGACAAATTTGAATTGCTAGGATGCAACACAGAATGCTTGCTTGCGTTGACAAAAATTATTAACTTTCAATGACTTGTTTATTTGTCTTAAAAAAGGCATTTTGATTTCCGAAATTGGATTTCCTGATGGCAATCATCATGCTGCCCCAACACGGGGGGAATAATGGCTGTCTGGCGATACACGCTGAGAGAAACCGCGCTGCTCCTGAGACGTGGTGCCAACCACAGGGCTAGTGCTGCTGCTAAGGAAGGACGACTGCTGTTGTCGCTGTCTAGAACTATTATGAGCGGCTCCGGCTGAAACAGGCTCTTATATAGGCCAAATAGCATGTTTTCAATTGCAAGGTATATGATCCTGTCAACCGTGCTTGGGAAGCAAGCATATAACGATCAATCAGAGGTCGAATTTTTCGTTTTGATAAGGCTTGACTATTTTCAATAGTACAATAGTGTGAATAATAAAATTACAATTATCTTATTCTGGGAAGAATCTTAGAAGATTTTCCAATCTATTGCTGCAAGAACGAAGGAAATCCATCGAATACTAACCGATTTATTAGCATTTGAAATTGGACATATTTTTCACTTTTTTCGGTTTTAGATTTTCATTTCACATCCCTATGTAGCCGAACTTCCTGAGAGAAGTATTCTACTTCAAAAAAAAAGTTACTTTATTCAATCTTGTCGTATAATCATGTAAAAGTAATAAAAATAGCAAAAATATGGACTGATCCACAATTGTGTACCGCAAAATGTATGTTATGAAAATTGTTCAGTTTCGTGAGAATAGACGTATTTGCGTGAAAGTGACCCATAATTGTAGCTGATCCATAACTGTGGAGGCACTGTATATGCGTTTTTTTATACGTGAAACCAACGGAATTAAACGTATGTGCATACAGCAGTTCATTTTACAGCATGGCTCCTAGCATAGTTTTCGATGTTGAAACTGGTATAATATTATATTGTAAACCTAAAGTACTTTTATTTCACAGAGCTACAAATCAGTACTGTTCGATATGATAGCAATTCCGACTTACTCCAGCTTAACATTTCATGGGAGACGACATTGGAGGAAAATACCCTCTACCACGTGTCGGTTCATCATGTGGCCACTCCGAATTGCTCCATCGAGAATACACCCTTCGCAAACAAACGAGACATCAAATGTGCACCGATCGTCACAGAAACGGTAAGTTAATTAATGGTTGTTAAATTCATTGATTGAATATCAGCTTTATGGTAATGATTGATGGACATTAATTGGTGTGGGATAATGCTTTGGTATGCAAAGTTCTTTGCGTTTCTTTTTTCAATATGAATTTGGTAGAGCATTTTTGCACGGTATTTCGGCATGTTAGTGTTGGTTTTCCGTCTTACAGAACAAATAATTTGAAATTTACCAGGAAACGTGGCGTTGACATTGTTATAACTGCGAAGTTCTTTGCCTCAGTTTGATAAACTGCGCTTTAAGTTTGTCTACGATTTAGCACTGACTGACAATCGGGTGAAAATCGGGGGTAATTTGTATTATTATATACCAGTTATCCTCGTTAGTGTAGATACGCACTTTCTATTAGGCTAGTATGCGTTTATTTAAATAGTCTGCATCTTATAAGTGTTTCATAATTGCAGATCAAAAGTTTGGACGTTCCGTTACTACAAAAGCGATCAATATATTCTGGTGTGATACTTAGATTTTGAAGATATTTAGTTGCTCGAACAATGTCCAGTCTGTTTTGTTAATACTCGGCAATTTAAAAATAACTTTTATACTCGCTTGAATAAAATACTTGTCAACGACACCGATCGAATTTTATTAAGTCTAATATTTTTATTCTACAGGAGCAGACATCAGTACTTCTGCCGCGGGATCCACACGTTCTGCATAAGCACGAGTGCGTTATCTTGGCACTTTGTACGTACCAGGTAGTAGTTAAACCATTAGACTACCTAAAATCTCTCAATGAAATTTACCAGGTGCCCGGTAAGTAGCCTCCAATTATAATATGAAACATCGAACCCTTTGGTTAGAAATCCTTGGACAGAAACCTTTCTCAAGGGTTTGATTGGCCGTTATCTATAAAATTCAAGTTTTCGTGCTACAAAATGTAATTAAAATAGATCAATCTGCGGAAATACATACAATTTTTTCGAAGAAAAACTGACTGCTAAATATTGCAATTAATAAACTTCGCTTTCAATTGCTGTCTTTCAGAGTGCGTTGAACAGGTTTGCTCTTGCCACTACGAACGAAGTCTACCCAACATCACTACTGAAGCATATATTTCGGACAATCAACTAGTGGTCAACTGGGCCGTAGGGGATTTCGTCGATTCCGAGTTGCCGGAAGATGTCGAACTGGATCACGTGCTAATAACGTTAGTATCAGTATATTGCTACACTTAACTATCACTGTTGGGTCGATATGACGTTGTTGTTTGTCTTTAAAGGGTGGAATTTGTCTCAAAAATTAAAACTCACTCATTGAACTAAATGATATGCATTATCCAAATAACATTGCATATGATGCTTTTGATTAAACGCTCACGTAACTATTGAATAGCTTAAAAAATAATTTTATATTTAAGTGGTCAATGCATACTCGCACAAATAAATTCAGCAGAATTTCACGGTTACACTTTTAGCTTTCTTCAGGGTACTTTATTTATGGCAGAAAATTTGAATTAGTAAGAAGGTGATAACTATCGCTATTATTGGCTAATATTGACTTTGTTTTTGTTTTTTTTTTATACAGCGTCCGTCGTGGTCGAAATGAGGATTTGGTTTGGGGTGGAATGGACAGTAGCAAAAAGTCAATAGTGCTACCTGCAACGTCTACCGGAAGTTACTTTTTCAACGTAACGGATTTTCCAGGAGAAAAAACAATTTTTTTGGTTCACGCGCGTCTTTATGATAGTAGGCGTTGCTTTACGGATGCCATCCCAAACCGAGGTATGTTGCTGATTTTAAATACCATAACCACAGAGAACAGACATTCATGTTCATATAAAAAAAAATTGAAAATCGTATGTATAAATTTGAATCAAAATACGTTAATACACTAACGACAACTGTCTCGTGGTGCCCCAGTTGAACTGCATGACTATTGCCGTATCGATATTTTATCGATATTAGTGCTTGGTTTGTTATTGACGCGAGCGCTACATAACGGAAGCATTACCACTCACGGTTAAACTACGGTTGCATGTTTTTACACATCTTTTGAAAATAAGATGAACGTCTGTTTTCTGTGCCATAACTACTGTGCTCAGTTACTCGTTTCTGCAGGTTTACCGGTATCCGATCAACCATTTCCGGTGCAGATTTGTTTTCCAGCATTGCACGTTTGCTCGTTTTGTGGTTTAGCTTCTTCTACTATTTTTATCTCGTTTTTTACTTTTTTATTTACTTTTCAACCAATAGAGAAAATATTGCAGTAATTTTTTGCTTTCACAACTTCTGGATTGCAAACTGTAATAATTACATTGGTTTTGATTACATATGTTTAACAGCAGTTGTTTTGGTGTCATTTAAGGGAAATGTTTCAATTTTGTTTCTGTCAAACACAGAATCGCTTTTTTAGATACTAATTCATTATTATTTGTTTCAGTTTTCCTGCCGAGCAATGCAACAAAGGTAAATGTCAACAAATGAAATAAATGCACAATGAAGTCATTGTTCCTAATAAGCAGTAGTTATCATAATTCCTAACGGTTTTTTTTAACATTCTTCGTTCTTTTTACAGAGTCCAATCCGAGGTATGTTATGGGAAATGGAAGCGTCTGCTTTTTAAACAAATCCGTTTCTGATATTAATCTGTAATCAAAAATTTTTAATTAGCATTACTTTTACAAATACCTCGCGGCAAACCAAGATCCAACAGATTGCATCGAAGACGATTGTCCCTGTCAGTATGTTAACAATTTTGCCAACTTTAGCGTGTTATCGCAACTGACGGACCAAACTTTGGTAATTATGTGGAATATAAATCAGTGGCCCGGACCAGCTGCAGCCAGCCAGAATTTGGACGTTCGAATCGTTAAATTAGTGTGAGTAATAATACTTCTAAGGTACCTAAGAGTGGGGTGGAATTGATCGTGAGAAAAAGCATTCATGAAAAGATACTGAGGGCTCCATATTAGAAAATTTTTACGTGTCCTTAAATATAACCTTCGCGAAATTTTCGTACCTGCCAAAGTTAACTCCTATACAAAATAATCGCATGTTTTCCATACAATGCATAGATTGCATAGGTGATAAATTCACTCCGATTTGTTTCGAAGGACTTTGAAGAACAAAAATAACTTTTATTTAAATTTTTGATTCAGGAAACGACACAACTCATTCCATGCATTATACAATCCCCCAGCTTTGTGCTCTGGCTTTGTTTGATTGTGCTTTGCTACTGCGAGACCCATTATGGGGCGAAATGACCAGCAATCGGTTAAAATCCCAAAAAAAAAAAAAAAACAGCAAGTGTGTGAGGAATATCGGATTACACGGAATTAAAACGTGAGTCTGATGCAATTGCACAATCGAATTGATACTCAGCAACATTATAGTTACAGATCTAACATTTGTAAATCCATAGATTTTCAGTAATGCAATAGTTGATCAAATTCACTTTGAATAATGAAATCCAAGTAATATTTTTTAGCAGTCAAAATCATTTGTTGGCCTAACCCGCTAACCAAATCGTTGCACCATCAAATATACTTAAATAACTATGCAAATCTGGTATCGATCTATCTATTGTTTCCAATAACTTTTTTGGTGTGTCATTGTGCATTTCAGAGTAAATCGAAATCAAAGTTATCAAACCTATTTTCGTCAGCTTCGCTTTTGAAGATTTTTCAGCTTTACCAGTTAATTATCGTTATTTTATAGCATGCTTACCTGCCTTGAAACTAAACAAAAAAAAAAACACCAAAAATATCATACAAATCCGTTGATCCGATCTCGAGTGATGGTTTTTCCTATGGACAGCAATTCATTTTCATTTTTAGGAAGAAAAGGATTATTTTTAGAAATTGCGAAGTCTCTGTCGCTTCCGCCTCTCCGGGAAGAGACAGTCACCCAGGCAATTTCGAATACTTTACAAACTAATTTCATTTTTGTCATATGACTTACATTTTAAGTTTAGTGAAGCGGGCAATGTATGTAGTTTGCGAGAATGCGAAAATGAACGGGAATAGAAGGTGTTACTTTGGGCTTAGAAAAAATGAATTTAAAAAAATGTTTATCGTTGTCCTTTGATTTTTAAATAAAGAATAAAAAACAGCTTGAAAAGCTCTAAATGACAGTTCGCCCATATACCGTAAATGGCCGAACTGACATTTAAAAAATTTCGAGCAGTTTTTTGGTTTTTGCGTATTGCTCAGAAAACGCATATTGTTCAAATGATATAGCTTTAGGACTTAATTGGCACACGCGCATAGCCTATCGAAACAGGTTTTTTTGCTCACCTTTATCGCGGATTGCATCTCTCGTCTTGCACGGAGGCACGTACCGCGGAGGTCCGCTGGCTTTCCAATCCTAGGCTGGCGAGTTTTAGGTATGAAGGTGCCACACACCCGTGATAGTGTGGCAAATAATTGGTCATCACTCGAGCGGAGCCAACTGCCTCGCTCGTGATTTTTTTCTTTGCCTTTTCGAACACTCCGGCATCAAAGCACGATGTCTTTCACCTGCCGACGGTCGAAGTGTTGGCTCTACTCGTGCCTGCCGCCTCACATTGTGATTTTAACCATAAAGGAAAATTGGTGATTGCTATTGGTGTAGTCATCGCCTACCCTCTAGTTTAAGATCTGTTCTGGTCTGGAAAACGTCAGATCAATGATCGACTCTGCACCATCTGCTATTTCATTATTATTATACATATTTGGTCCCAAAGTTGGCCAGATCTTGCTAGAGCTCTGCCAAAGCTTCCAACAAGATCTGACTTCTCTGGTTTGTGCATCGACTTCCCCACTCAACAGCCCGAGCCTTGAAACCAGCCGCAACCGCCAATGTCGTTAGGCCCACTCCATTCACCTTGGCCACCGCGCATCCTTTATTGCGGATGATGCAACCTGCGCGTCGTTCATATGGCTGCCATACTGGACTTACCCGCAACCCAGTTACCGTTTTAGAGAGGGATGCAGTAGGGGTCCCTTATGATGGGGATGTCTGACAACGAATCAGAAGCTGCTTAAAACAGCAGCTGCTGTGCTGCGTAGCAGTGGTTTATGTTCAGTTGTTGTTTCACCCTTACGCCTGTGTTTTCGCGGCCGACTTGCCGGCTGTGCACTTTGACCGTAAAGTGTTTGGCGTTCCGTTTTCCAGTACATACCAAGCACTTAGGTGGCTTCTCGCAGTCGTTTGTTTTATGGCCTACACAACTGACCTCTGTCGAGCTCCTTAGCGATGCGGGCTTTGTGCCCTCCTTCAAAACACCTGACGCAAACGTCCGCCTGCTGTAGTATGCTCAGAAGAAATACTAACAACCAACCATTCAGTTTGGCTATCTTCAGGGCAAGGTTTTCAGCTACCGATGGAATTGAGTCTCTGCTGGGCCCTTACAAGGGCGTTTCGCCTAAGTGATCACTTCCACTCCGCATTAATGCTTGAGGGCTGATGCAATATCGTACCCCTTGGTGATGTTCACCTGGTTTCTAGGCTGGAGGGTCACCTCTGAGATAAGGTAAGTGCACCCCCTCTCCTAGAACCTTCTGGGCTACCGTCTTGTAAGTAGCGCCCTTATTTCAAGCATCTTTTCGGAGCCCAAGGATCACCAGGATCTCACCGGCCTTTTACCACCTTCCTGTCGCTGATACTTGTTGCTATTTTGGTAGCTTTTTCTTACTACGGTAACCCAAAGGTTTCCCGTAAACACCTTTCCTTAAAAGTGGTGCGAAATCTGCTAACAGACATCTGAGAATCCCGACCCACTAAAAACCCCCAGTCTCCAGCCCTAATAATGTATGCTTCCTGAAGCTACCGTTAGGAATTACTTCAGGGAATTGGCATCTGTGCTTGATGGATTCTCTTTTTAGATTTGGTTACTACCTACCTTGTCTCCTACTACTCTCCTCCTACTACTACCTTGTCTCCTACAAGAAGTTAGCCTACTCCGGCTCTTCGATGGTCACCCGTCGATGCCTTGTGGTCCTTGTAGTCGGTGACTTGTAGTGCTTGAACTATCCGGGAAGCAGTCGTGCTGACCGTTCTCCAGATGGCCTCGTCCACGCACATTCTACCAACCTAATTTTTCGGGGTGGTGACCTTGGTAGAGTTGGACCAATCCCTCTGCCACCTGACCATCGAGGATGTTCGTTCGATGTTCCGTATACCATTTATGTCACGTCTATCGAAGCATTTAGCGTCTTTTTTGACGATGATGCTTAAGAGCACCATGCCAGCCAGAACGTATACTACTTCGCATGACATCGTGCGATACGCGCTCACAACTCTCAGGCACATGAGCCTCTAGGTGCTTTCCAGTTTACCTCTGTAGCGCCTGAGACCAAACTGGTGCTTCATACTTGAGTATGGATGTATTCCCGCTTGCAGGTAATTCGCGCTTGTTGCCGTATACCGCTGAGCTATTATTCATCATGCGTGATAATGCTGTGATGGCCGTTGAAGCTCTCTTGCAAGCGCAGTCCTCATGGCCCTTGAAGCTGAGCTTATAGTCGACCATCACTCTTAGGAGTTTCAAAGACCGCTTTAAGGTTATAGTGCATCCATGGAGTTATTGTTCGCCGCATACTCCGATTTGCATTTATTTACCACAATGACCTCCGTCACCTGGTGGTTTCCCGGCCTTTGGTAGCATGACCAGCCTCTGTCGTTTCCACCCATCTGGGAAGAGACAGTCATCTAAGCATTTCTGCATGACGGCCCGCGGACCTTGACCCGGTTGAGGTGCCACTTTTTTCTGCGAAGATTGCTGGTAGTCCCTCCGCGCCTGTCGCTGGTTTTTTTGTTCAAGAAGTTTATATCCTCATCTTTTCCAGCTATTATCCATACTGAAGTAATCGCCTATATGGTACCATGGTATTCTATGCCGAAATAGTGCGGTCATGTCTAGAGTAGGCCGCCATAGGGCCTTATGGGTAATTATGTCGCTCCCAACAGGCGTAAGTCAAGAACAAACATTTGATCCTACTTCTGCCTGATTCCCACTAGGCAATGCGGAACGTACTGGAAGACCTGCCAGATTTTACGAGAAGGAGATCCCTGCACCGGGTACTTTCGCGCCATTTTAAGCCGTTGTCACACGACTTTGTTAAGGGTACATTGTCAGAACCCAACTCATATCCGTTTCCTTTAGGTACTAGCAGTTGCCATATTTGGGACTTTACTGCCATCGGTCTCAATGAGCTGGTTAGTGCATTGGCGGTACTACTTGCTCCGTCAGCTATGCTTCCGGCTACATGGAGCATTTGCGAGGAGTCGACGGCCCAGTGTCCGGACCTTACCATCCCTAAGAAGTCTCTCGCTACTGGTCCGGTACTGTTTTGGTACTATCAGTGGTGGCAGACAGCTTTGCTACAATTTGAGCTTTTAGGCAAACTTGTGTTGAGAACATGTCGACAAAACCGGAAAATAAAACTCCTGGAGCTTAAATTGGAAAAATAAAAAATTATCCCTTTCAAACCGTTCCTGTGAATGTTGGTGCTCTTAGCTAGACCAAAATCATTCATTTTTTCCAGTTTGTGCTCGTGGGTAAACCATCCATAAATTACGAAACGGAAAAAAATTGTTGGACCCCCACCCCCCATATGTAACGAAACGTAAAGCCAACACCAACCCCCCAATAAAATAACGTAACGCTGTAAAAGAATTTGCTTATTCAAAATGCTCGTTTTTGGAGAGTCTCTCCAGAGATTTGTTGTTACGTAACGTTGATCTTACCTCCCCCTTCCCTATGTAACAAATCGTAACGCTCATGGATTCTCCCCCTTCCCGCTATAAGCGTTACGTAATTTATGGATGCCGCCTTAACAGTATTATGATTGTTGCTTGATAATAAAAAAGGCCTTCGAACGTAACTTTCAAGAAATAAATTGTCTCATATAATTTCATCAGCCTGAAATTTGTGCCAAAAGCTTCTGAAAAACGTCAGGTTTCAATAAAATATGAAAAAGGTAAATTGAATACCAGTTTCATTAAAATCAAAAATGGTCGAAATTGGACAATAAGTCATTTGGCACGGATTTGCTTACTCGGCTACTTTAAGGTGAAACGGTGTCAAAGGCACAAATGGCCGACTTCGAGTCACCACTTCGAATGATGCATCTGTCTCAAGTTTAGTTCTAATTTTCATGAGGTGCATCCCTGTTTCGATTGTGGTTATCCTTTTGTTTCTATTGAACAATCGTTTGATAAATAATACATTGTCTCATTTCGTTGTTCCGCACGCTCAGGCTATATGGACCAAAAATGCTCAACCTGATGGAGCAGGAAGTTAAATGGAACGAATCACGTGCATCAATCGATTTGGCTATGTTTGAAACATTCGGCACAACGATAACGTTACGTTCAACCGCTGTGGATGTGAACGGATGCGAGAAGGATGCTCCTCTATTAAGTGGTAAGACACGAACATTTGAATTTTTTTTTGCATGCTGTTGGTCAAGAATTCGTCACAAGCAAAAGAACATTGAACAAGATATATATTCGGTACTATTGTTGTATTCAATAATTGATAGAATCTGCAGCTCGATTTTTTTTTGAAAATTTGATAGATTAATACGTTGTTTAAATCAAAATTATAAATTCATGGAATCACTGAATTACTGCCGTTCTATTGGTTAATTGATTAATTAAATAAATAAATAATTGATTTTTGGATTGATGTATTGGTTTATTGTTTTATTGTTTTATCAATTTATTGATTGGTTGAATAATTGATTTATTGATTAATTGATAATTTGATTGATTTATTAATTTATTGATTGATGGATTTTTTGATTTAGTGATTTATTGATATATTGATTTACTGTGAGTAATGAGGTTTTAACTATTCTTATTCAGCCCAACCAAGTGCGCAAAACAAATTGATTCACCTATGAAAACTAGTGATAGTAATCAGCTATTAACAGTTTTTTAATAATTTTGTTCACGATTTCTTTAATATGTTTTGGTCATTTCAGTTGTTATTCCGAAAACTATAGTTTCACAGGTACGTATAGTCTTCAACTATGTTTTATGTAGACCAGACTTAAGCTATTGCCTTAGGACTGTTTATTTTATAAAACGGACTGGATTTATTTAAACGGCCGATTGTCATTCTATAAAAATAGTTATTGAGGGCGTCTCTGAACCACATTAACGTTAAAGTGGTGAGGGAGGGTTTCATGAGTTTCTTAAAAGAAAATAGATTCCTGTTTCATTTCAATTAGGTATTTAATATTCGTTTGATTCCTATATAGATGAGGGACAATAAGTTTAATTTTGAAGCCAGTTGAGGAACATTTTTCTCTCACTGAATTATTTGCCACGATTTTTTATTGCTCTAAATATGTTCTGACGATGAAAAAAAAAATTTTTTTTTTAATATATGCCGTATAATATATTGGAATTGCTTGAAAAGGTCATATAGTCAATATTCAATAGAGAATCTTCTCTAATTTTCGAATTTAAACATTGTTCGGTTGTTTTACCACTCGTGGACCCACTGACCGAAACGCCTAATTCGAAAATACAAGGCTGCTATGGATGGAGGCGTGTTATGATTTGTAATAAAATTCATGCAATGTATAAGGAGTGGGGAGCATTATTGGTTTTTTTCCGATTAAAAGGTATAAAAGTAATAAGCTATAATACGGTGAATGCAATAAATGCAAACACACGAAAAAATTTTTACATTGAATTTCGGACACGATCAGGTACTTAGTATGTGATAAAAAGTATTACTTCCGAATCAATCAACGTTTGATATATTAAACAATGATTGTAATTGATCTGGTTCATATGCTTTTATTTCGCTTTTACGCTGATACTTCGGGGGTAAATATTATTTGAAGGATTGTCTTTAATTATATTTATATTCACAATGAAACCTAGATAGTTTGTTTTCCTAGTGCCAGGCTCTGCTATATCTTAGTTTTACCTTTCAAATCGGGCGTTCATCAAGCTTATTTATTTATCAATTTTAATCTTCATTAGGATCAATTTCCCATTTTTCCAAAGTGTTACACAAAAGAAAAAAAAATTTGCTCTATTAAATTTGACGATTTTTCTTCGAAAAGTCGGAAATATATTTTGATTGTCAAATAAACATGTCCGTTTTATAAAATGAACAATCGTCTTGGTTGGCGATTTTTGGAAATAATTTGCATTGAATCATGCTATTGTTATTCATTCTTCGCTGCAGTATTTATTTCTGGTCCTGTCTGTGATATGTTTAGGAGCAGCATTTAGTTGGATTGGCTACAAAATTCACTCTAGAAAGCGACGGTTAACCCAGAATTGGCGCGAAGTATATGTAACTACGGGGTAAGTTGCTGCAGGAAAATCTAATGTAATGCTAATTTTTCGTTTTTTCATGATTTTGAATTGTGTGTTGATTAGCATTGATCGCCATCACCAACCAATGCAAATGGAGGAGAATCGACTCTACACAGATTTAGAAATTTTGGTAAAAACACAATCACTTTACGATTGTTGTGTTTTTGTTTCAATTATGTTAACTATGAAAATTTTAAACAGGAAGCTCGTGCCAGAGGTGACGCTGATATGCTGGAAGTGCCCCATTCATGTCTTCGTATCGGAAGAGAAATTGGCAAGGGTGCTTTTGGGCGGGTTTTTATGGCCAGTGCAAGTAAACTGCCTGGTTGCAACGCAACGTTGATAGTAGCTGTGAAGCAACTTAAGAGTGAGTATAGTTTATCTGTCGCCAAGAGAAAAAGTTTCAAAGCTGAAGATTGTCCAAAATCATTCTGGTGCATTATGACTTCCGGGTACTAAATTGACATTCTCTCTCAGTGTCATTGAAATTAGGATTAATCTGTATTTCCAAGCACCATGGAAGACATTTCGTTGTCTTCCAAGACAATGCTTGTTTGACAAGCTCAACAACGGATCAGGCAGTAGTCTAAATTAAATCCCTAATGCGCGAACCATCGAATGTCTAGCGAAGTCAGAGCTCGGATGTTATCGCTCAATGCCAGTGTTAATTTGAACACGCTCATTACTTTACTCGCGAGGTCCAATGATGTATTGGCAGTCGTGAATAAATATAATGATAATAATGTGCAGCTGTAGACGGTTTCCTGTAGTTATAGTTTATTTCAATATTTGAATTTATCCATTTCGAAAAACTTTGAAACAAATTACTAGAATTTCTTTGTAGCATTCACAGTGACATATACGAACATGTTATCTACAATGTGACATTTCAGAGTGCCCCACGGCAGATGAGTTTGATGAATTTCTAGATGAAATAGCTATGCTGAAACGGGTTGGACGCCATCCCAATATTGTTACTCTACTCGGTTGTTGTACCATCAAGGAACCGCTGACAATGATTATGGAATACATTGGTTGTGGTGATTTGGTATGTGACTTGTATACAGTTAATTGCTACGATTAAACAGTGTAAACCGATGCCAGAAAATAATCAGCCGACCTTGTGTTTTTATTAGAATTTTTTTTCTTTTATTGTCAGTTGGAATATTTGAGAAAGATTCGCTCAAAACATTTAGCTAGAGTTGCCCGTCAGGAGGCTATGAATATATCAGAGACCCTCAGTTTACAACGTTCTACGTCGAACCAGTCCAGCAATTCGGTTTTTGGACCAATTACCAAGTACATGGATATTTTTCATGCATCGTGAGTTTATTGTAGATTTGTTTTGATTTGATCTGGAAAAAAAAGACTGTATGTTTGTAATTTTGGATTGAAAGTAGAATGTTTACTCTGTTAGGTTACAACGTACGTGAAACAAAAATAAGCAGATAAAAATGTTTTGATTTTTTTATCCTTTCATTAGGAGTTCCAACTCGGATACATCATACATCACTCAACCAGATACAATTCTCAAGCCGTCGATAACGGAAAGTGAGTACAGCAGAAAACTCTTAAAAAAATTGCTCATACATTCTTGTAATTGTTGTAAGAATAGTAGTTATGAAGTGTTCCACGTTTCGTATGTATTCGTATGTGTGCCATAATCATAAAAAAGACTAATATACATAGTTCATACCCGCCAAGTTTAATTTTTTCTCTCATTGTGATTGTTTGGTGTATGATATTTATGAAGAAATCAATATATCGAAAGTTACCTGACACAAACCCCTATAATTCAACATTTGGTTGTATTTTCACCAGAAAGCTATACCGAAAAAATAATTTAGAAAAAAATTACGGAGAATAAATATGACCCATATCGGAAAAGCTGTCGTTTTTTGCTTCTTTTTGTGCATTTATGTTGACATTTGAAATATCAAACGAAAATTACGAAATAACCCGGCATGTGGCATGATCTGGCCTTTGTCATATAATAACTATTATTGGATAGTATATTACCCACACTCACTTCAATGCTTCCAATATTTCAAACATAGCGGATTTTGGTGGTGTAATCCCAAATATGGATCGTAAAATTTCGCCATTCTTCAATACCAACGAAAATAACTTATTTGGAATGCTGCAAGGATTTAACCAGTAAAAAATAGTCAAAAATTACACACGTAAGAAACTTATTAAAGTGGATCAAATATTTTGATATCTGTTGTTTCGTATGTATTCGAACGCTTGCTATAATCGTTAAGAAGAGTAATCCCAATAGTTCATACTCGCCAAGCTTCGTTTTTCGTTCTGATTTACATTTAGTGTATCATATTCATCATTCGCTCCAGTGTATCATGTTTATGAAAAAACTTATAAGTCGTAGGTTAGGAGCATATATGATATCCTCTTATCAACAGAAATTCTAGACTTTGTCTCAAAGATAACTGTTAATTTACGAACGAATATTTAGACCAGCAATCCAAGCAAACAATTTGGTCCACATTACTCGCGCTCAACTCTGTTAAGTGAACCCTTATTTGATAACACAGTGCAACAATTTTTTTGCCTTGGCTTCCATGTATGATTTTTTGATGAAGTTTGATGCGAAAATAAATTTCCCGGAGTTTGAACATATTTCAACTTAAGGGGCAACAATGGCGCCATTTTGAATTTTTGAGAAACTGGAAATTTTTGATGGTTTTTCGACGCCACTTTGTTTTAAGACCAAATATCAAAATTCTAAGAGTTTGTCCACATATTAGCATCTTTTTACCCATCTTTTGAAAAAACAGATCTTGAATCGGACAAAAACTGAGCTCAAAACGGTGATTCTACGAAACCGGTTTTAGCATAGTTTTAGTGTATTTCACAAAGCAAAATAATATCGATTAATTCTGAACATTAATGGTGTTTCGCTAATATCTTAAAGTGGTAGTCAAATTATATCTTATCTTGAGTAAAAAAGTCTCAGAAATCGAATGGTAGGTGTCTGATCTACGTAGAATGTCAGCAAAATGTCAGTTTTGCCCCAATTCCCCTACAATACAAAAATAGGTTTATCAATGACTGATGCAGCACTTGAATAAAACGTAACGAATACACTTTCAACAGAAATAAATCATTAGTTACATTAACAAACTCAGTATTGAAGTTCAAACACTTTTGCATTTTTTCCCTGCCGCGCCCTGTATCAATAAGTTCGAAAAAGATCGTTGCAATCTTACAACGGTTAGCTGACTTTATAGTCAATAAGATAGGTGCAAGTTTGGGTTTCAGTTTTATTTAAGTTAATTTTATTGCTTGACAAGTATATTTTATATTTAACTACCTGCGAGAGCAGTTACAATCTATCAATATAATAAAATTTAGTCACATAATCAATTCTCGATTATTTTACATGCATTTTGATCATAGAATTATATGCGCTGACTGCTTTGCAAAAACAATCTTCTATCTTCTAAACATATAAAAATGCAGCTCTGTCTGTCTGTCTGTCTGATTCATATAGGCTTGGAAACTACCGAACCGATCGGCGTGAAATTTTGTATATAGGGGTTTTAGGGGCCGGGAAAGGTGACTAAGATAATTCGAGACCCCTCCCTCTTCTGCAAGGAAGGGGTCCCATACAAATGAAACACAAATTTCTGCACATCTCGAAAACTAACCAAGCAAATGGAACCAAATTTGGCATGTGGATGTTTTTAGGAGTAAAAAATATGTCCATGTTGATTCGGCACTCTTCCCTCTTCCGGAAGGGAGGGGTCCCATACAAATGAAACACAAATTTTTGCACATCTCGAAAACTAACCAAACAAATGGAACCAAATTTGGCAAGTAGATGTTTTTAGGGGTAACAAATATGTCCATCTTGGTTCGACACCCTTCCCTTCTCTGGAAGGGAGGGGTCTCATACAAATGAAACACAAATTTCTGCACATCTCGAGAACTAACCAAGTAAATAGAACCAAATTTGGCATGTGGATGTTTTTAGGAATAGCAAATATGTCCATGTTGATTAGACACCCTTCTCGCTTCTGTAAGGGAGGGGTCCCATACAAATGAAACACATATTTCTGCACATCTCGAGAACTAACCAAGTAAATAGAACAAAATTTGGTAGGTGGATGATTTTAGGGGTAACAAATATAACCATAATGGTTTGACACCCCTCCCTCTTCTACAAGGTCCCATACAAATGAAACACGAATTTCGCACAGCTCGAGAACCAAATTTGGCAGGTGTATGTTTTTAGGTGTAACAAACATGTCAATAATTATGTGAAGAAAAAAAAAAAACATGTCAATAATGTTTCGACACCATTCCTTCTTCTGGCATGTCTCCAAATACCATTTCGAAATCCAAGATGGCGACTTCCCGTTTCTCAAAAATAGCGGCAAATTACCCAACCGAAATTGTGGTATTTCCGGAATTGTTATTATGCACTGAAGCCACAAATCGACCTCGACAACATTTCGAATTGTAAGATGGCGACCTCCGGGGTTTGGAAAACAGCCGAAAATGACCAAATAACACCCAATATGAGTGTTTCTTCAACCAGATTGACGCTCAGAGGCCAAAAATTGTCTCCTAATGCCATTTTGAAATCCAAGATGGCGACTTCCGGTTTCTGAAAAATAGCAGCAAATGACTAAATACCACCCAATATGGGTATTTCCGGGATTGTTATGATGCACTGAAGCCACAAATCGACCTTAGACAACATTTTTAATTGTAAGATGGCGACTTCCGGTGTCTGGAAAACAACCGAAAATGACCAAATACAACCCAATATGAGTGTTTCTTCAACCAGATTGACGCTCAGAGGCCAAAAATTGTCTCCTAATGCCATTTTGAAATCCAAGATGGCGACTTCTGGTTTCTGAAAAACAGCGGCAAATGACCAAATACCACCCAACAGCCGAAAATTACCAAATACCACTCAATATGAGTGTTTCTTCAACCAGATTGACGCTCAGAGGCCGAAAATTGTCTCCTAATGCCATTTTGAAATCCAAGATGGCGACTTCTGGTTTCTGAAAAACAGCGGCAAATGACTAAATACCACCTAATATGGGTATTTCCGGGATTGTTTTTTTTTCTCTGTGTGGACTCATCACTGCGACCAGAGACATTTTGATCTCTCTGATATTTATATCCGTGCTTGTGTGTGAGAGTTTACCCTTACATTTCAAGCTTATTGCTCTACTATACCGAGCCTCTTTTCTATCCTACCAATATCGCCAAATTACAATTGCCTGAACTGAGGCTACACCTAACTCTCTGGCCAGGTTTATTCTAAGAGGGACTTATTATGTCAAGAGGAAGGAGTCTTATCGAAACCTCGTTCCTCGTGCCAATATCGCCAATTACAATTCCCTGTAGAGGGTAAATATTTCTGAAATCAGTTTTATTATAAAAAGGACTTATTTTGTCAAGAGGAAGGAGTCTTATTGAACCTCGTTCCTCCTACCAACACCGCGTCACAATCACAATTCCCTGAAGAGGCACTCAATGCTACACTTTTGGTCAGGTTTATTATAAGTAGGACTTATATTTTTTTGTCAAGAGGAAGGAGTCGTACCGAAACCTCGTTCCTCCAGCCAAGACCGCGTCATAATTACAATTCCCTGAAGAGAACTATTATACGTTACTCAGAACAGTTTTATTATAAGAGGGACTTTTTTGTTAGGAGGAAAGTCAGCAAGGGTACTATAGAATTCAGCTTGAAGGAAGGGTATGTAGTAGAGAGCCTGAGAATGAACCCATGTTAAAGTCCTTTGACAACCAAATGGCCTGATTCTACTAAGATTCGAACCCACGACCACTCGCTTATCAAAGCGGACTCTGTAACCTTGCGGCTACGAAGCTCTTTTTCGGCATTGTTATCCGGGAAAATTATTCAAATTATTGCACACGAAATAATTAATTTTGCACTAATTGCGTGCTAAACCATGGCGCACCTATTTGTGTTGTTATTTGAGTTATCTATTAAAAATAACTGTTTTCGAGGATTTTTTACGAGCAATAATTTCAAATTTTGCGTTACGAAAATATATTTGACTAGCTGACCCGGCAAACTTCGTCCCGCCTATTTTCGTGTTTAATTTAATAATTTTAAACATTACAAATTCATTGATTCCTTGCGATTCGATTATATCGTTTAAAAATGATTGGTTTTATCGTAATGACAACATCCTCGACTTTTGCCTTTAGAACATCACCTCTATTCCAGAAATACCCATATTGGGTGGTATTCAGTTATTTTCGTTGTTTTCCAGAAACTGAAAGTGGTCATCTTCTAATTCAATATGGTGTCCAGGGTCAATGCTTGGCTTCTATACATCATTTCGATTACGGACATATCCATATGTAGTAGTATTCGGTTTTTTTCGGTTGTTTCCCAGAAGTTGCCATTTTTTAATTCAAACTGTTGTCTAAGGTCAATTTATAGCTTCTTGCATCATTATGGATACGGTGATACTCATATTGGGTGGTATTTGGTCATTTGCCGCTGTTTTTCAGAAACAAAAAGTCGCCACCTTACAATTCAAAATGTTGTCTGAGGTCGATTTGTGGCTTCAGTGCATCATAACAATCCCGGAAATACCCATATTGGGTGATATTTGGTCATTTGCTGCTGTTTTTCAGAAACCAGAAGTCGCCATCTTGGATTTCAAAATGGCATTAGGAGACAATTTTTGGCCTCTGAGCGTCAATCTGGTTGAAGAAACACTCATATTGGGTGTTATTTGGTCATTTTCGGCTGTTTTCCAGACCCCGGAAGTCGCCATCTTACAATTCAAGATGTTGTCTGAGGTCGAAATTGTGGCTTCAGTGCATTATAACAATCCCGGAATTGTTCCCGGAATCCTCGAAAACAGTTATTTTTAATAGACAACTCAAATAACAACACAAATAGGTGCGCCATGGTTTAGCACGCAATTAGTGCAAAATTAATTATTTCGTGTGCAATAATTTGAATAATTTTCAATTATTTTTCCCATACGAACAGTTAAATAAGTGAAAATAACAATTTGAACTTTGAACAATAAACATTTTGTTATTTTGTTCTCATATACGATCTATAATGTGTTCAGCCGAAAGTTCATCACAATAATGAGAAAACGATTATTCGGTTTTCAACCGAAGGCCGTATATAGTAGTAGACGGTGCATCTCTACTAACTACCCGTTGGCTAACGGATCAACACCATCGGCTTTATTTCTTTTATCGGCTTTATTACTCAAGAACATATCTAGAGCGTCTAGAATATAGACCGTTCCGATAATTATAAATACACTTACGATCAACCGTCATTTCAAATAGCGTGCAGTATTCAACCAAACGTTGGCTGCGTCCTGTTGTTTACATCCAAAAGAAACAGATACTGTCATTTTTTCTAACATTTAGTGCGAAATTTTGAAAATGCGTGGCCTTTCTCCCGAGCAAAGAAAGCGAATTGTGCACAAATTGGGCACCGTGAGTGGTCTTTCTATAAAAAAATTAGCCAGAGAAGAAGGTATAAGTGTCGGAGCAGTTCAAACCGCATTGCGGAAGTATTGCGAAGAGTGCACATTTACTGATGCCCCAAGACGTGGTAGAAAACCCGGGCCTGTTGATCCCACAATGGACAAAAAGGTTAAGGAATACTACAAGCGGCATCCTTCAGTATCAGTACGAGATGTGGCGAGAAAGCTTGGAACCTCGGCGAGTAACGTTATGCGTGCCAAGGGAAGAATGGGTCTGCAGACCCGTCGGAAGCAGAAGCAGCCAAAACGAAATCCAAAACAAGCTGAATCTGTGAAACCGAGAGCTCGGAAGCTTTATGACAAACTTCTGACCAAAAAAATGGGGTGTGTTATCATGGATGACGAAACCTACATAAAACTGGACTATAAGACTCTGCCAGGACCGCAATTTTATACATCACCGGAGGGAAAGGATGTCCCTGGACCAGTGAAAGCCATTTACACCGAAAAATTCGGCAAGAAGGTAGTGGTTTGGCAGGCCATTTGTGAATGTGGGAAAATATCTCGTCCATTCATTACGAATGACACAATGAATGGTAAAATTCACGTAAAAGAGTGTTTGCAGAAAAGGTTGTTACCCATGGTTAAGCAGCATAACAATCCTCCAATCTTTTGGCCCGATCTTGCTTCCTGCCATTACTCTAAGGGTGCACTAGGGTGGTATAAAACAAATAATGTCACATGTGTCCCAAAGGAGATGAATCCTCCAAACTGCCCTGAAATTCGCCCTATTGAAACTTTTTGGGCTTTGACCAAGGCAAAGCTGAGGAAATATGTTAAACCAGCGGACAATGTTGAAAAATTTGAAAAAAATTGGCTTAAAGTGATAAAAATGGTCGGAGAACACACTGTGCAAAAGCTTATGAGTAGTGTTAAGAGAAAAGTTAGAGAACTCGCGTATCCTACGAAAAATAATCCCAACTTGAATTGAAACTGGAAAGAAAACACTTATTATCTATATTTCAGAATAAAATGACCCGAAAAATCCTGTATTTTTTGTTTTATACAAGAAAGAAGATGCACACCCAACGCAAACGGGGAATATTTTATTACTTTTGGGCAATTTCTTATTACTTTTTGTGTCTTATGACTGCGCATTATACACAAAAAGTAACAAACAGAAAGTAATAAAAATTATGACGATCACACGCTTGTATGTGTTTCTGCAGGAGAACATACAGCCAAGCACCGAAATGCATGTGTTGGCAAGACTTCACTCGCTGCATTTGTATTGATGCAACAATCTGGTTCATTTTTGTCTCCCTTCATCCACACACAATCAGAATCTCAACCGTCAACCTCAAATGTCCAATTAGAAACACTTTCGTTTCGTCCCCCAGTGTTTACTTGAAATGGAAATATGTAATACTGTCTGACCAGAGTTGCCGAAGTTGCGAATATTGTTATGGATGGGCACGAGTTTTGTATATTCAAACAGGTCCAAATGAGTTTTCATGAACCAATGATTATGTGCTGTAAATAGCTTGCAAGAAAGCGAATGTTTTTATTTTTCTCTAACGCAGTTTACAGATCGTGATGTCATTTTAAGGCGCATTTAAAGTCTTTGAAATCATCAACGTTTGCATACTCTATGACGGGGAAAATGTTGCTTGGCAGCTCTTGTCATATTTTTTCGCTGCTCCGTATGCATACAACGAGCGAACTAATACACGCCCACCGGATGAATTGGAGATTGATAAAACTTGTAACATGTGCAACTTATGCGACGGTGTGTGATTTTTTTTGACATGAGGTGGAGAGGGAGCATTTTTCGACAGAAAAAAACGTTGCATGTGGTTGAAACGACCATTATTAGATAGCCGTACTCTCATAACACGTGCTAAATATATGACAGTATGTGTTGTTACTTGACTGGGGAAGAATTTTATTGCTTTTGAGGTAATGGATCTGTTACCTAAAAGGTAATTTTGCGCTATTGCTTCTAAAGTAATAAGAAAAAGATTTGCGTGTATTTATAATTTTCGGAACAGTCTATAATAATAAAAAGCCAGTTTTCAGGGTCTGTTCTATTCAGTGAAAATATTTTCACAGCATCATTTATCTTTTAAGTTGTTATAAGAACTATCAATCCTGTAACAGTATCTGTGTAAGTAATACATTCTACTCTCTAAGCAGTGGTTTAAGATAACTGTATATGGATTTGATAGCAAATTGTTACCGTTGTCTTGCCTAGAATTGGATTGTCGGTAGAAACTGCCATGATATATTCCCTTCGCCGAAAACACTATGCTTCCTGAATATGGACATCATCTCATGCCGAAAATATGCATATTATGTAAATTACGCTTGTTGATGCCATTCCACTGAATTGCTAATTAGTGTTTCTAATTTGTAATCCGTATTTGAACTGCTTGGCCAAATTGTTAGCGTCGCTAGAACTGCTAGTTTTGAAAAGCCAATCGGTAAATCGTTAAATTTATAGTGAAATGTGTGTACAAAAATTGGGTGCACTAATTCAAACATGTCTTTCGGTCTTCTTTCGTTTCGTTCTATCATCTGTGAATGTTCGTGTTCTATTATAAAAATGCACCTTATAGAAATAGAATTAAACTAGCTGCAGCAGAGAGAGAGAAATTTCCATCATATTGGGCTGCTTGGACATTGAGACTCTCTTTAGTACCTTGAAAATGGCTACAGTTTTCTTCGACTGATTAGAATAGTAGATCTTTACCCTAATTTACCTCCGTTTCTTATCTTATTTCACTTTTGTTGTGATTGGTGACGGATCACAAAACGAACGGGATAGAGTGCTTTATTTTACTTATGGGATCCAATCCAGGTACAGAACGCTTCTTGTTCTCAGTAGCGCTAATTGAATATCGATTTAGAGTCTACGGTGTGGATGAAAGTGCTACAATTAAATGAAACACCATCACAACTGGTACCAAAACCAGTGAATAAGTTGAAATTTCTGCACTGCGCGAAAAAAAAAAACAATCACTCAGACAACAAAGAACGAATTTATACGACTGTAACAAAAGCTGGTCAGATTTGGATATAATTCAAGCATGTTTTTGATGGATGAACAGGATGTATGCGATTTAGTGCAATTAATTTTTACATTAAGCAGACAGATTTTTCGTGAATTCCTTGTCAAGAGTTAATAAATTAATAACTGATGTGTGAGCCCTCCGTGAACAAACAATATAGGGGAACTGCTCCATTATTCATCTCATTAAGCCGATATTAACGAAGAATGCACGGATTAAACAACAAATTTTCACGAAATCATTGAACAAATTAGCTAAATATGCTTACGTACTCTTATGGAATCGTTAAGCATTGTATATTTAGTAGAATTAGCTAGATTTATCCTGAATTTTGTTAAACAAACCATTTTTCACAACGCTTCCATATCCATCTCAAAACTTGAATCACTGCTCAATTGTTAATCTCACGATGCCCCCATATTCATCACACTGTTAATCATGAATGAATCACATTTTAATGAATGAACGTAGCCGCAGCCCATCGTAGTAGTTACCTAGATATCTGCTGCAGTTGTTTACGTGAAAAATAGGTAACCTAGGTAACCACTACAGTGCTGTAGGTTTATGTCAATTATGTCGTAATAATTCAACATTTTCTGTATGATTTTTCCGTATTAACAGAAACTGATTTGGCAACTCTTGATTTTCTTCAACGCAGTGAAAACAGATGAGATTACATACAGTTGAATTTTAGGAATTGTAGAAATTCATCTCATATATTTTTACTAATCAAGCTTGTTTTTTGGAAATTTGAGGTGAACATTTCAAAGATTAAAGTATTCTTAGTGTAGTGAGTGATTTAGTTTAGTGATTAAAATAAAAAGTGGTCCGTTAGTGATGAGAAAAACTTTGGTTGGCTGCTGAACGAGTCTCGTTGTAGCCGTATAGACCAATGCGCGGATTTTGTTTTCTGAGGTAGGTGATTGAATTAAATGAGTTTTCGAGTGCAGATGCCCGACTATAATATCAAATTTAGTGTTTTTAAGTGAGTTTTTGAGGATTATACTTTATGAGGAATCTAAAGTGAACTAAGAAGAATCCATTCCATGAATTAGCAGATTGGTTTAAGAGCCAATTCGCGAGAACCGCAACCACCATTACAAGGGAGGTTGTATCGAGGTTCTCCGATTTGGCTGAAACTTTCAGGGTTTGTTTATCTATATAATAGAGCAATGTTTTGCATATTATCAGATTTTTTGAAAAGGGGTAAGTGGTATCGAGTTCCGATACGGAATGTAGCACCTGGTCGATGAAATCGTCATCGAGTCTGTTTGTCTGTGTAATTACCTTCCATGGGAAATTTATCAATCCCAACTATCTTCCCCTCCCCCCCCCCCCGTCCCCCCAACCTTTCTGGCTATGCCTTTGTCACCCAGGAACCTACTACCCACTCGGGAAAATAGTGTTACACCGGCCCTGATGCTTACCACAAGAAGAAATCGATTCCAGTGAGCATTTTGTAGCCATTTTTACTGTAAGTTGGTGGAAAAAAGATTCACATACCACGTGGACAGCTTGGGGGGGGGGTTAGCTAATGTCCACGGTTCATACAAATTTTTTAGTATTTATATGGGCAGTTGTCCACGGAGGGGGAGGGGGGGATCAAAATCGTTAAAAATCTGTCCACGTGGTATGTGGATGGCCCCTAATTGATTATTTGAAAATTCACTCACCTGATTGAAAACTACGCAAACAATCAATACAGTTCAGTTTCAGCCGTTGTAGATGCGGCAGTTGTTGTTTTCTTTAAAACTGCACTAAGAAATTCTCAAAACTTTCACTTACTCAATCAGACATGATATTCTCTTTAGCTTGACACTTTGCGGTATTTCGCATTTTTTTCACGTTTGCAGTTTCACTTATTAAGAAATAATCTGATAAGTGATAATCCACTGCGAATTCAGTTGTACCTCGTTTGTCTTCCCTTAGATTTTATATAGTATAATTAGCATGTTCTAAGTATTTGATCTCGAATCATGAATTTCGGAGAACAAGAAACTAACGAGTGTTAGCTCTTCAAGCAACTGATAACGAATGATCAAATTTTGTTTAATTCTGATTAAATATTATATTAGGTTTCTAAGAAAACGATGCTCTAGTAACTATTGATATTGGTCCAGGGTCGGACTCAACATAGCATGCCAAATTTCAACAAAACTCAAAACTATAGCGGAGTAACGCTTCTCGCATAATGCGTACAAAATAATGGTCAAAACATATTATAGAAAAATTGGATTTTCTCACGCATCTTTATAACGGCGCATTTTCTTTATATATCAAATAAAAGCTCTTAAGTTGCACTACAAAACGTATTGTTTGGATTTTAATCCTAGATCTGTTGGTGAGAGAAAAACAGCTGTGAAAATCACCTTTTATTTTTAGAAAAATGCGAATTTCTCAGCATATATTCTCGACAGCAACTTTCAATAGCCCTCTTTTTGTTTCTTTTATAGAGTAAAACAAACATGCCAATTTTCATGAAAATCGGTTCAGTTTACTCAAAGTTATAGCAATTTTACGTTTTTAGCAGTTTTTTGACATTATTTTTTGGCGGGTTATTTTACCCCACTTACCCCTTTTCAAAAAATCTGATAATATGCAAAACATTGCTCTATTATATAGATAAACAAACCCTAAAAGTTTCAGTCCAATCGGAAAACCTCGAAACAAGACCTAGTTGCGGTCTTCGCGAACTGGCTCTTAAGGAGAAAATATACGTTTTTTCCTGTTTTCATTTGTGTTTACATGTTGAATGAGATGAATATACGGGCTGAGATGAATAATGGAGCAGTTCCCCTATGCATACCGAAAGTTGTCTTTTCGCTTTGCATAACTGTCACTATAACGACCGGCTACCGTGGAACAAAATGCTTTTTTCCATTTGAGTAGCCATTGTGTGTAGACAACGTTGAGCGGTCTAGCAGACGCTGCACTGGAATCGATAGCTTACTATTTTTAGTTTGTATCATCGCGAAGAAACTGTTAAGTTGCTCACACTGCTGTTTTCGCAAGAAATCCAAAATTTTCTTGGCCCATCGCAAAATTCAGAGTTTAACCTTCGCGTATTTGTTTACAATCAAGCTTTGTTACTTTTTTGTTTATGATAAAAATAAATAGAACTGTAATGTTATTTTAAAGATTTTGGTTGAAGTGATTTTGTGTTTTTTTTTACTAGAAAAAGAAACAATTTTTGCTTTACAACCATTTTCCCGATAGCTTTTATTCCGTTATGTGCCGTACAGATGCAGTGAAAATATAGAAACATGGCATTTGAGAATACGATTAGTACATAAATACTTGATTTTACAAACACTGATGACAGTTTTATTTCAAAGTAGTTGAAGAAGTTCAATTTTTAAAATGCCTTCAACCAAACAAAAACTATAGTTACAAAACTGTCTCGTTAGGAGTATTAGGAGCATTATAAGCAGCTTAAGCTTTTTAACCATTTTGTATAGCAAAGATAACTTTTTCAGAGACTTCAATGAGTTGAGAACCCAACGAGTGTTTGACGCACTCCTGCATTTTTCTGCATTCACTAGTGGCACCAAAATTCACAGGAAGGCTTAAAAAGCTATAATTTTTTAAGAAAACTTTTTCATATACCTTCAAGCTCATATCATTGAGTCAGTCATGTTCCGTGTGCTCTGTGTATATGGGGCTAAATGTTTCCCTCATCATCATCCCATGATTTTCTGGCTTTAATTTGTCACACTTCACTGTATAATTAACGCGACTGAGAGAAAAAAAAAAGAAACTCTTTTCTATTCACAGCAGTGTACACGACACTTAGTAGTAGCACTGAGGGTGGGAGCGAGAAAGTAAAAGACGAATCAACTTCGATTCAATACGTTTTAGACCATAACGAGTTGCATGATTTTGCCCGTCAAATTGCTTGTGGAATGCAGCACCTGGAGGAGAAACAGATCACTCATCGGTAAGTAGCACAGGAAAAATCTATAAATAGTTCCACATTAATCGATCGTGACAATTTTTCGCAGAATTATCTCGCTTTCCAATTGGTTTTATTATTGGTTCCGTAAAGTATGCTTCACTTAGAATTAGCACAAGAGAGACAGCTTATCAGCTTCTAGTACAAGACATAGTCTCCCTAGAGTAATTCACTTATTGTAACGGTCTTTTAACATTTTTATGTAACGCTACGCCTCAAGTCGCTAAAAATCCAAGTGGAATCATTGACCAGAGAGCCACATGCCAACGGGAGAATCAGAAAATAGCCCCATGTAATTAAATCCCGCGAATGCTGAGAGTGGGCAACCAGTTCGTAGCCCAATTCTTTCAGTTTATTATCGAATCAGTTGGAAACCGATTTTTTCGACTAGCAACAATCGATTCATCTCTCATTTCGTACATTATACCTTACATTGTACCTAGTTGTGATCTTTATAACACCTCATATGCTTTATAGTGCACACTTTTCCAACGATAGGTATAACATATGGTATCGGAGAAAAATCAAATTTTCAACTAGATAGATGGTTTCGGTCGTATCGCGGACAGAATGAGCGGAAGCGTTATCTTAGTGAAAGAGCACATTTATCTCAGCCATGATTCACTTCGATTTCAATCGATCCAATAATGTGCAATCATATTGTTTTATTATCGTTTTACCATGTTCAAAGTAGTCGATGAATATTATGCCTTGCAAATCTCAAAAAAATACTGGTCAATATTTTACTGGTGGATTGTTGAGTGATTTTTTTTCTCGTTGCGCGTAATCAATACCAGATTCTCCTTTGAAGGCTTGCCATCTAAGTCTGTATGATCAAATGTTAAAAAAGGTGATTGCCCTCCAGTGCACAGCTTTTTCATGTGTAATGATAAGACCAACGCATTTCTTTGAGATGCCATGTTTACTAAAAACCACAAAGACTAGTCTCATAACAAAAAATCAAAACATTTGATATGCAGTGGCACATTGAAATCCTTTTGCTGTAGTTTGCTCATATTAAATTTCAGTTTGAAGAAATGAAAATTTAAGTAAACATTCGCTCTGTAGAGAACTTATTAGCAAAGCACGACATTAGACGTAGCAAATATTTGCTTCATTCTTGGTTTTTAACAAATATTTTGGGCAAACATATTGATAACGGGCAAGCAAACATTGAAGCCTTCTTTTTAATGGGACGCACTCAAATCTTAAAAACTGTGAATAGTTTAATCTATAGAATTAATGTTATTCTGCTTATGCCATGCTAATAATGGCTGTAATGTCAGCGGGCCCGAACTCTATCTAACTTTAGTGCGAGTGAATGTATATTGCGTAATTTTAAATCCACGGAGCCGAAAATAGTACCTACTCATCGAGTAGTGACCATTGGATCAAAATATAATACCATAGACTGCCAATATTAAGAACGACAATATGCTTTATAATTTTCCTTAATTAGGAATTATTATTTTTAAGGTAACATACTAACACTCAAATATTATTACACTTTCAGAGATCTCGCTGCTAGGAATATACTAATTGATGAAAGGAAAACGTTGAAAATATCCGATTTTGGATTGTCCAGAAATGGAATATACGTTAATACCAGGAACAAAAAGGTATAAATTATTATTACTATTAAATACTTTGTAATATGTATAATGAGACAGAGGAATTTCTTTTTCGTTTTATGTTATTTGATTTGTCTTTTTCTATTTTTATCGATTACACAGTGCAACAAAAATTACTTTTTCTTCTACCTTGCCTTCTATGTATGATTTTTTCATGTATTTTGAAGCTAAAACAAATTTACCCGAGTTTGAACACATTTCACTTTAAGGGGCAACAGTGACGCCATTTTGAATTTTAAGAAAACGGAAATTTTCGATGTTTTTTCGACGCCATTTTGTTTTAAAGCAAAATATCAAAATTCTAAGAGTTTGTCCACATATTAGCATTTTCTTACCCATCTTTAAAAAACAAACCTTAAATCGAACAAAAACTGAGCTCAAAACGGTGATTATAAGAAAACGGTTTTGGCATGGTTGTAGGATATTCACAAAGCGAAATAATATCGATTATATATAAACATCAATGGTAATGCGCTGATATCTAAAAGTGGTAGTTAAAATCTATCTTATATTGAGTGAAAAAGTCTCAGGATTCGATTGGTACGTGTCTGATCCACGTTAAATGTCAGCAAAATGTCAATTTTGCCCCAATTCCTCTACAATATCAATATAGGTCTATCTAGACGTTAGATCAACTTATTGAAAATTTGTTTAATGTAATATCAAGAGTGTAGGCGATACTCAAAGTTACAATAAGCATTTGTCTCCACATGATCCTCCCCTTTATTTCCTAAAACAATGCCAAAACAGTTATCGTATAATCACCGTTTTGAGCTTAGGTTTTGTCCGATTCAAGCCCTGTTTTTTGAAAGATGGGTAAAAAAATGCTAATATGTGGACAAACTTTTAGAATTTTGATATGTGGCTCCAAAACAACTTCGCGCCAAAATAACATCGAAAATTCCGATTCCGATTAAGGTGAAATGTGTTCAAACTCGGGGAAATTTGTTTTTGCGTCAAAATACATAAAAAATCATATATAGGAGCCAAGGCAAAAAAATTGTTGAAGTGTGTTATAGAGCAAGTCATGCTTTTTTCAAAATTTCATTAAGATAGTAAATATGGTTCCATTTGCTAAACTATATTTCTTAAAGTTTCTACTATCCTATTTTCCGTTAATTCATTTTCCTACTTCATTCCTACATTCACTACTTTAAATCACTGGTTGGCTACTTTCGGGCACTTACATGGAACAGAAACAATTATAAACAACGAACAATTACATGAAGAAGTATTAGGGCATGTAAAAATGATCTCGGTTGACTGCCTTCCATAGCTGAACTGTTTGAATTTTAACGTAGAAAACGTAAAAAATATAAAAATAGATTCGAAAAACATATGGAAAGTGTCCGTTAAATTGTGTTTCCCAAAAAGTGATAAACATTTATGAGACTGTTGTTGTTGTGCTCCTTTCTGTGGCTGAAAACATGAATTAAAATAAGTTATTACAACAACATTGCAGTGCTTGCACAGACGTGTCGCTCCTTTCTAAAACCATTCACCGCATAAAGTCATCCAACCAGATCATCCACACGTTCATACGTCTACCACGCACAACACATACGTACAACCACGCACGTTATCGACAAGAAGTGGAATCATCGGAACACCGAGATATTGTCCATGCAGAGAAAAAATCGGAAGTGAAGAGTCACTCGTCTGACAAGGATTTTCCAGCGAATTTTGTATTTTTTTAATATAATATAGTTTTTGATTCAATATAAAATGTCTCGCCATACGCTACACTAGTATTTTCTTATAGTTTTGATTGTTTTCTAGTCGTAAATCTATGTCAATTTATTCACAAAACATCAAAACTCCATTGTACTGTGCGTAAAATTAATCATGCACATAAAATATTGAGAACAAATTAAATATCTGCAGTATTTTTGAGAACCACCTCTTTCATAGCCAAGACAACACAATATGTGTGGCTACTATGGTTGTAAAATAATGACATCACTAGGAATCAGCCGAGTGATTCTGCAACGACTATACGACGATTCATAGGTCGAGCGAAACAGAAACGACTGCATGGCTGTAGACCAGGCTTCTTCCGTTCTCTTGATTTTTGCTCAAATTTCCTTCTCTACCTGCCAAACCCCTTGGAAAACTAGACTCACACAGAGTGAGTAATTATCCACATTTAGGCGTAGAGTATTTCTGTTGCAGAGTTCCTTTTCACTCTTTATCATCGCGTGTTAGGGGTAAACATTTGTTTGCTATCTCAGTTTGAGAGGGAGTAGTTTTCGTTAGCTTCTCCTTTACTCCTTTACTAGAGGGGAGAAAACTGTTTCCTCTTTAAGATGAAGATGAGCAAAACAAAGCCTGCTGTAAACCATTCTACGAGACGTTTCAGAATTTAATTTATGTATATAATTTTAACAGAAAATATGGAACTGCTGGCATAACGCAAGTAAAAGCAGCATCAACAGTAGCAAATACCGTGTATCCTACCCAGTTCGTAAAATGGTCTATACACGTTTGAAAGTGTGTGTACGGGAAATGTCACTCATCTTCATAAGCAAACGCATAGATAATGTATTATTATGAACGGATATTTTTAGTGGGTATTGTCGGAAGTCCCCATTTTTTTTAAACTTCTATCTGCGAAATTTTTAACGCGAAAAGCCTTTTTCTCTTCCTTTGGCAATCATACTACTGTATGTGTTTTCTCGTGATCCATTTGTAGTATGGTCCACGTCGTTATATCTTTATACACACTTAAAACTGGATCTCGAGCTCGGCAGAAAAACATCCGAGTTCACTCGGCAACTTTGGATTCAACCGATATTTCAGCAAAAAAATGCCGGTTGCCGACAGTCGTCAGATCATTTTGCCGAGACTTCGTCCAAAAAACTAAGCTTGACGAATCTCGTCTCTATTTTTTGCCGAATTTATTGTTAAACACTGTTGATGTCGAGGTCAGCAAAAACATTACTGGTATCTCGGCACAAATTTTACTCGTAGCCGTGTTGCGGCAATACAGCTGAAATTTGTGCAAATTACAAGTGTTTACAATCCGGTAGCCGACAAAATGTAGAACAGATTGATGGGAATTGGCTGGAACTCAAAAAGTGTAGTTTCAAATTGTGTGAATACAAATTGTATTTGTTTTGAGGATAGGTATTCATTAGACGTAGTTTTAGACAATACACGCAAAAGTTCAAGCTTTAATCATCCAATGTGTCCCTTCAAAACGCACAATAATTGCTCTGATTTCGCACAAAAAATGTGTGAAATGCATAACGCATCAGTTGTGGAACCGAATGCATATGAATGAAATCAGAGTCGTAGTTAAATTTAAAATGTTTTGAACAAACTCAATCTCTTTTTGTTTGTTATTGTAATTCGATGATGTTTTTAAATGACCGGATTCACGGAAGGGAAACAGTCAGTTGATATTTTCATTTATTCATTCATGACCAAAGTTATCAGTGTTTGTTGTTGGTTGCACTGCTTCAACGATAGCAGCCTCCTGAAGAACGATACAAATACCAGTACAAATCATCATGACGATACCAACACCGGTTGAAACTTTTGAAGTGTAGTGATTTGGAGGTGCTGAATACATTCAAAATACGCTAGAGCATCAAATGCGTTATGCCCAGCACACATTATTGGTACTGGTTCCAAACTTAATTATAGCGACTTTATTTATTCCACTGTATGCGGGCAAAACTGCCGAGGAATAATGAAACGTCATCGCCATTTAAGACGCAAGTAAGAAAGAGATGCCAGATGATTGTTTACGAACTTAGCACGTGCGGTGGTGGGTTGAAGCTGACAAATTTTACAGTGCGCTTCGGGCAGCACGGCAGGTCAAAACTGGGTCAAAATCGAGCGAATAAAGAAGGGTTTTGACAGCAGTTAGTACGCTTCCTGGTCAAAACGAGGTGCGCTGGTGGAATAAAGAAATTCGCTTTAGTAAATGCGCTAATTTCGCTCACAAATGATCTGGTTACACACATTCCAACTTTTGCGTGTATGTTTTGCTTAATGCCCTACTGGCGAGCAAGATAAAGATAAGTATTTAAGATTTAGTATGAATAATTTTCTTTACTTACTAAAACTCATCGAGTTATAATTTATCTTTTGAAAGAAAACTACCGAATGCGCAGCGAAACTATTCTCTACGATTAGATTCCACTAAAAAAACGGCTCTTCACTGTGCCAAACATTCAGCTTATATAACTAAAAGGTCGTTTAACTGGTTTGCTGCTCTCGGCAAGATTTGCCGAGAGCACAGGCAACTGTGTACCGCGATTCTCGGCATAAAATGATATCTGTCAAATATTGGTTTTCCGAGATTCTCGGCTAAAGAGATTCAGCCGAGATGGTTGCCGAGGCACAAACAATGCCGAGATTCGGTGAAATTTTTTAAGTGTATATACTGGCACAATAGTAAACATTCCTGTTTGCTGCCATTTTTTTTTAAACATTTTAAATTTCTTTGTATGATTCCTACAGGCGTTGGATATTCGAGCGCCTCTACAGCCTGCAGCAACCACTTCAAATGTAAACTTTTATTGAGCAGACAATTCAAGCTGACAAATGTAAAGTTAACGAAAGTTCGGTTTTAACATTATATTTGTCAGCCCGCGCATGATGTACAAATTTTCGAAAACCTTCATTACATATCAGTAAATTGTGAAAGATATATAACCACTCCAGTGAAGTATGACGTGTTATGGATTCAGGATGCATTGAAATAATATACAAGTACCAAGTTTTGAAACGAATTATTTTCAATTGAAAAAAGATTCCTCTGTTCATTGTTTTTTTTCATTTCCTCTATGTTTTAGTAGATTAGATTACAGTTAGTAATAATGTGAGTATACAAGTACCTAGTTTTGAAACGAATTATTTTCAATTGAAAAAAGATTCCTCTGTTCATTGTTTTTTTTTATTTCCTCTATGTTTTAGTAGATTAGATTACAGTTAGTAATAATGTGATCTCTAACTACTTTCTCTATTGTGTCTCCAACATATGCTTCTCTTTATACAGGTTCCTTTGCGGTGGCTATCTATTGAAGCGATGCGCGATAATTTGTACTCCAGCAAAAGTGACGTGTGGGCGTTTGGTATCGTGCTGTGGGAAATTGGAACTCTCGGTATGTCGATTAATTGTTGTTTCTACTCTCATGAAAACTTGAAAATACTAGGAAGGCTAGTATTTCATAATTCAATTATTTTTTACTAAAGCTGTTGATAGAATGTAAATGAGGCACTACTCATGAAATATATTTTTTTCTTTTAACTATCATTTTTCACTATACACATAACGCAGATAAGTAGTTTCACTCCTATTTGTAGGTTTCTTCAGTTCCTCTAAGTACTTAAGAAAGTTCAAGTAAAAGCGGAATAATATCTCTGACTCAAGCGTAAACTGAAAAGTGATAAAAAAAGGATAGAATAAAAGAGGAAAAAGCATTTAAACTGTAGTGTATTAGTATTGCATTTCAATCATTTGCTTTTAACCTAAAGATTAATTTCATACAGTCGATGTACAACCAAACTGAACAAAGCACCATAAAATCATTTCAACTAATTAGATTTTAAATATTAAAAACCCAAAAATTGGCCATGTTTGACTTGATTTGTAATTTAACTCTGACACATTATGAACAGGATCTGATTAATGTCATGATATCATAAATATCCGAAATGATAGGGTAGACGAGCCAGTAATAGTGGGTGTACCAGTAATAGTGGTATACCAGCATTTAGCGTTATTAAGGCATTTTCCGGCATAATAATATATTATCAGATAATTTTTATTGATTCTGTGGAAATATGTCTACGATTTGGTAAACTATATTGGTTCGAAATCTTATTTAAACACTTCGTATTTATTGATTCATTCAAGAGTAAAAATAAACAGCAAGTTTCTTACGAAATTTGTAACGCAACAGTGAAATTTCGTAGCTTGAAATATCAATGTAAACACGATTTCTGTGGCAACAGTCTTCGTAGAACTGTTCTTAACTATTTTTCTTACCATAATCAATCGAAAAAATCACAATCATCAAAATACTGAATAAATTGAAACTCCACTATAGGAACAATTTTAGTACCCCTGTTCCAGTAATAGTGGTAGTGCTCCATCTAACATTTGAGGTTAGGTTTTAACTCAGCAGATATAAACAAACTGTGGTGCGCGAACTACTTTCGTGTGTAAATCTGACTCTGGTTCACACAATGCAGTCCAGTTACCGTTATTCTTAGCCCTCCCAACTGGTCTCGAGGTACGATGCTGGCCAAACAAGCCAGTCGTCGTAGGTTAGAGTCCCGGCTCGGGAGAGACTGTTAGTGTCAGTAGGATCGTAGTGCTAGCCCTGCAATTGTCCTGTACACTTAACAGTTGGCTGCGAAGTCTGTGTATAATAAAACAGAAGGTCAAGTTCCGAATCGGAATGTAGCACCAAGGCTTTGCTTCGCTTTTTTTACCGTTATTCTTACATTTTGATATTATAGGTAAGTTTTTATTTCACCTTACACCAGTGGTAGTTACCGCCGAAACGCGAGGATATATAACAGAGAAAAGAGATGAGAGAACAGCTGAAAGTTGATGAGATGCAGAAGGACAAACTTGAGCTTCTTCAAGCTTTAAAGCTTCCCAAGCGCTAATGTGATACAGTACAGTGATTATTTACTGCTGATTTTCTCTGATTTGAACTATTTAAACAATTATTACATGACCTGTTTGTTTTTCTTTTATATTTTCAATATAACATTCGAATTTTTCGATTCATACGAGCGCTCGTAAAGTGTCCCTTGATTTGAAGAACAAAATTGAGCAGACACACAGTTTAAACTGACATTGAACTGGTGCCACTCTCTCAAAAAAGATTTTGGACCTAATCTTCCTTATCTTATAGCATGTAGCATCCGTCATTATAGCACGTAGAACCATTGATTACTACACACCATCGCCGTGAGATGACATTGTGACGTAGATCCAAGTGATCAGTTTTTCAGTACGGCCCAAAAACGAAAGAATTCTTCGTCACTTTTGTATGGAAATGTGTGCCAACGTTACTTTGTTTTTTTGATTTTATGCAACGTACGAATAAGTAACAACGAAAAGGAAGATACCGAAAGATAGGTCTTCGAATAATGAACAAATTGGCATGAAAAACTCATATTCGAGAAAGTGGCACTTACGTCACTTTGTCATCTCACGGCAGATCAGTAATTTTTGAGCTGAAGTGTGGATGGAGTGATTGAACCCCAAAGTAAGCGAAGTATTTCAATAACTTCAAATTATGTTATTAAAATTTTCAAAACCACCAGAGCCTAAACAAGAAAAGCATATGAAATTATCGCATTTAACATAAAAATCAAGAAAAAGTTTTATTTAAATATGGCGCAAGCGGCTATACTAAAATGAAAGCTAAGACAAATTTTTTCATTGGTCGGAAAGTTTAACTTTAAACGCTCTGAGGCACGACTTTCAAATGTTTATTTTGCATTGCATAACCACATTTTTCGAGAAGACGAACCTTTTGAGTCCTGCCGTTGAACGAAATTCGTAGGACTATTAGCATTCTAGACTACAATTAAGTATTTGTTCATGTTTATGTAGCAGCTGAGAGATTGCAATTTGTTGAGAAAAACGTGTTTTTCAAAAAAATAGAAAAATGTTTATCGTTATCCTTCGATTTATGAATGAAGAACAAAACACTGCTCGAGAATAGTTAAGTGACAGTTGGTACATGGTCGAACTGTCATTCAATGTTTTTGTTTTTTTTTTATATACTAGATTACATTTTCTGAAATTGAAAATGAAACTGGCAAATGTTGCATCAGACTTCAAATAATTATAGCAAGTGAACGATTTAATGCATCTTAGTCATTTATATGTCGGTGGATAGATAAAATGTGTGACAATTGTTTGATATAATGTGTTAGACATTTGTTGCTTTACTGCTTAATGGTGAAAAAAGGTGAAAAGTTCCAAGGTCAAGCTTTCCCATACATTTTCCTTGCTATTCCCTTGCTTCCCGAGCACGGATAACGATAGCATGGGCGGAATAAATTTCACTGCCTACATATTCTGACTCAACAAAGTATTTTGTTCCGTTTGTCTTTCTCGAAACTGAGTGGCCACGGCCTCATGGCAAAAATCTACGCTGAACTCGATTCAAAAGACTGCGTGTAGAAAATTCAGCTTTAGTCTAGTTTGTCACACAATAGCGAGTGGAGTATAGCTGTTAGAGGTACGCGACATTAGGAAACGAAAGCTGCAGATTCCAGGCACTGCGGAACACCTTACCTTTATTTTGCATACAGCAGCATTAGTTACCATCGTACGCTGCAGGATATTTTGCTGACACAGCTACTGAAGGGCTCCGCGGAGAGCAAATTTTATTATGCGCGGCCAAGCAAAATATTCAATGTTACCGAGGGTGCAATCATGAGCGTTCTGTAGCACGCATTTCGAGCTTAAGATTATAAAATCGGTTCTTTTCAGAACTATAAATGCTTGAAGCTAAGAGTTATGAGAATTTTCGCAACTACTACTAGTGTGAAATTTTCATGTATTAATGCAGCGTTATTTTTACAATGAGCAATTCTCGCTGAAACAAGGCCACTAGGTGCACAAGGTCTTTTAAATTTGATATAAATGCACATAGTTATTAGAAATAGAGAAAAAATGATAATGCCATTTTTGTTTGATCTAATTTGTTGACCCCTTGGTCACCAAGGGGCGAAACCTTTTTCAGGAAAGTTGAAATTTTAGCAATTCTTGGTGTATCATTTGAGCTATATCTCGAAAATGCGTTATGTAAAGTACTACAAGTAGCATTTTGAAAAGGCTTTTATTTGAAGTAATCAGAATTTAGGCCGCCAATCCTAAATTCGTCTGACCAAGTTGAATATTTAGGACTATTTTATGACAAAAATCTTACCTTCAAGGAGCACATTGAGAATATCCAAACAATGTGCAATAATATATAAAATGTTTGTAACCTCTCATCAACAGAAATTCTAGACTTTGTCTCAAGAATAAACTGTTAATTTACAAACAAATATTTAGACCAGCAATGTTATATGCAGTCTCCATCTGGACAATTTGTTGTACAACCAGAAAGAAGATGTTTCAAAGGATTCAGAACAAACTTCAGAAAATGATATTAAAGCGCTCGCTGGTTTAGCTGGTTTAGCACGAATTAACTACATAGTAGGCTGTCCCAAAAAAAAGCGATGTTGCAGAAGGTGCTCAGCCCTAAATTGAAAGATAATGTTATTTATAGCATTTTTGTAGAACATTTCGACTTTCTAAAAAATTGTTTTCAGGTTGCCCAAACGTGATTTATGAAAAAATGACTTTTTTCAGCTACAAACCCACTCTTTTGCACTTTTTTCAACTCTGTTCGATTCCTAAATTTTTCCATATATTTTTTTATTTTCGTAGGATTGTTTTTGAATATTTTGCATGGTTTGGTTCAGCATCGCATTCAATTATTTAACTCACAGAGCTCATTGAACATCACAAAAAAGTGAATTTTTCTTGTAATTTTCAGATAAAACCCTTCAAAACACATAAAAAAAATTTTTGTTCAAGAACTGACATTTTTTCTGCAAAGCGGGATTCAAGACGAAAATTTACATGAAAAAAGATCCTTGATATCTTATCGGGGGGCTGAGATATTGGCGTTTTTACATGTGATGGAAAACTATGCATTTTGTCAAGAATGCCACTAAAGCTCAATATCTCCATCGTATTTTTGTTTACCGTTTGTGCGTATAATTTCCTAAATAGTGATTCAAATGATGATTATAGCCAGAAGGTATGCTCGGAGGAGTTTCAGGATATTTAAAAATGCATCTTTTAATGTAGAAAGATGGGTGATCAATCCACCTATGAGTGAGATAAAAAATTTACTTTTTAATCAAAATAAGATAGACGCACGGTGTCTTCGACAAAGTTTTAGGTTATATTAAAACAAGAAATTTTACCGAAGACATCATGTTTCTATCTCTTATATATTACGAGCACCATTGAGTTTTCAAATAGAAGGCACTAAAAATCACAATTTCCGTTCTAACTTTTTTCACAAATTTTTCCGAATTTTTAAACCTTCTACTAAGTTATCAGCCATCTGAAAATGCATTTGTTTTCTAAACATTGTTGTTTTTTATCTCCCAAAATAAAACAGTTAATCAAAATATTTGTTAAAATGCATAGTTTTCCATTACATATAAAAATGCCAATATCTCAGCTCCCCGATAAGATATCAAGTTTTTTTTTGCATGTAAACTTTCGTCGTAAAGCCCGCTTCGCAATGAAAATTTCAGTTCTTGATCACAATTATTTTTATTTGTGTTTTGTAGGGTTTTATCTAAAAATTTTTAGAAAAATTATATTTTTTTGGGATGTTTAGTAGGCTCTGGGAGTCATAAAACTGAATGAAATGCTGAACCAAACCATGCAAAATATTCAAAAACAACCCCACAAAAATAAAAAAATATATGGAAAATTCAGGAATCGAACAGAATTGAAAAAGGTGCAAAAGAGTGGGTTTTTAGCTTAAAAAAGTCATTTTTTCATAATTCACGTTTGGGCAACCTGAAAACAATTTTTCAGAAAGTCGAAATGTTCTACAAAAATGCTGTAAATAACATTATCTTTCAATTTAGGGCTGAGCACCTTGACTTTTTCAACATCGATTTTTTTGGGACACCCTACTACACAGGCTTACTAATGTGGAAACATTAGAAAATATGTCAAACCAAATTATCAATAAGTTCCAACAAAAATCGTTGCAATCCTCAATTACAACGATTAGCTCACTTCATAGTCAGTTAAATAGGTGTAAGATTAGATTAGGGTTTAATTTTAAATTCCTTTTTTCTCCTTGACAAGTAGTTTTACAATTTTCCTACAATTATATTCACTTAACTGTGCAAGAAAATACAATCTTTTAATGAAATAAAGCCTAAAATATTTGTAATAGTGTTGATATGTCACCGTTTGTGGCAAAACACACAATAAAATATTAGTAAATGATTAATTCATCACAAAACATCCCCCCTATTAAAAAAGTGGAACAGGTTGTTTATACGAAACGACCGCAAGGTTAACGTAGAATTACGACAGCCTGTCTTATGTCAATATTTTTTTGCAATAGCTTTGGAAATACACTCGATTAGGGTTAATCATTTTAATGGTGTGAAGCGATATATTTTTCCGTATTTGTTTCGTATATTATTTTTGCTTTAAAAATAAGCTGAGTTCAGAACCTTTGAAAGTGGGCAACATTCGTGACGCTCTCGATGCTTTCGGTTTTACAGTTTGTACCCCTATATATGTTGCCGTAAGACATAACTCTACGTCGAAAACGCACTAATCATGTGCTCAAGTCGACTCTGTTGAAAGAAACATAAAAAAAACGTATAATCAATTCATAAATGTTTGATATTTGTTGTATTTACCAGACAATTGAACTGTGCAGTAACAGTTAATAATTTCAGCCTTGTTGATTGTTTAAAATAAACAAAGCAGAAAGAATTTTAATTTTCCGAAGGTATCGTCGGAATCCATGGTCAAGTATATGAATATGAAGATTGTTTGTATTTCATGATACTGAAAGAAGACGGAGTTTAACCAGAGAAAGGCCGGAATTCTCAATCGGCAAAGATGCCCCTTCTGTAAATTGTTATGAACCATGAGTATGATCGAGATGCTGTGAGAAGTGACTGGTTTGTAATGATGAAAACTTATTAAATTGACATTTACGGATTTGTTTCGCATATACCGCTTGTGATGCACAGTGTTAATGAATCGTAATATACATCACACTGCTGCGCAATTGCAGCAGCATCAAACTGCAATCAAAGTTGCAATTTAGTAATAACCATTCATTATGCTCTTCCAAATATATTTAGCAGCTTTGAAAAAGACTGGTTGCTGCAGTTGCAAATTTCATTCAATTATCGCATAAACGCTTCATGGTCCAGATAGCGCGCGATATCCGCCCTGACAAAGATTGAAACAGGGCTTTTCTTTCTTCTTCACGATCAGCAACCAACGTCCGTGTGGTATCGGCACAATCATGGAATGAATTAAACATAAAACACAAAGCGCACATTCTTAGTCAACTAGGTATATTCTGTCGACCTTGTTAGGGAAAGAAGCATTGTGCGACCAATCAAAGGTCGACATTTGCGTTTCGACAAGGCTTGACAATTTTCAATAGTACAATCGTTCGAACAATCAGATTACAACTTTGGACGGGTGCTTGGTTGATTTTCCAATCGATTACTGCAATAATGACGAAAATCGGTTGGAAACTGACTGAGCTTAAAACGGTTGAAAATGGACAATTTTTGTGACGCTGCCGATGTTTTTGGTTTTTGAAATTGGATCCCTGTAATGAAACTGGTCCCCTGTATATGTTGCCGAAAGACGTAATTCTACGTCAAAAAAGGAATTCAGGCCGCCATCTTGGATTATATCGGAAAAATACAATTTTGACCGTGTTCGCAGCTACCGATTTTCAGTCTGAGACCAGCATTAGAAAGCTGAGAATAAATGCTATAAGATGCAAGGAAAAAGAAAATAGATGAGCATCAGCGTTAACCCATTGAACCTATTTTTCAAGCTGAGTTTTCAAATATTCAACGTACACAGCGCGATCAACGTAGTAACCAAGTGGATGCACATGTTATAACCCTACTAGCTCCATATATCATAATCGATTGATGCTACAACTAGTACGCCACTACTGTTTTTTTGAGTTTAGTGAGAATAATGAATACAACACTAGCGTGTTTGATACTAACAAAGCGATAATGTGATTCATTCATGATTAACAGTGTGATGAATATAGGGACGTCGTGAGATGAATAATTGAGCAGTAATTTAAGTTTTGAGATGGATATGGAAGCGTTGAGAAAAATAGTTTATATTTTAAAATTCAGGATAAATCCAGCTAAGTTTACTAAACATACAATACTGAACGACTTCATAAGAGCACGTAAGCGTATTTTGTTTATTTGTTCAATGATTTCGTGAAAATTTGCTGTTTAATCCGTGCATTCTTCGTGAATATCGTGAATAGCTTATGAATAATGAAGCAGTTCTCCTATTAATATAATTCCAAGAGGGTTTTGGAATCGAACGTAGGATGGTTTTGTTCCTCGTATGCATGCTGTATACTGGGGTAAAATTGCACAATGAGAATGTAATGCTCGTCCCTAGCACCAATCATCTGGTTCATTTCGGAATTTTGTTGGTTCGACCAATCACGGAGTGCAACCACGGGCAGTCAACCTATGCTATGTTATGCTATGCCACGTATGCATGCTGTATACTGGGGATAATTTGACGGAAGTGAAGTGGATTTGACTAGCAGGATTTATATTCTTTTCACAGACATGTTAAACTGTTTTCGAAAGTCATAAGCCTAGTTAGGATCCTAGGATTACAACAAGGATGAATTTTGAGAATATGCTAGTGTATAGTATAGTCTGTTGAATTATTCCTCAAAATCTCTGCGATTGATGAAAATCGAATCGATACCTCTTAATGCCAAATCGATAGCGTCATGATTGCCCCGCATTCACCAATATTCTGTAATAATATCGCACTCGAAATTGAATTGATTCTAGCTTTGCAGTTGAACATTTCATTTCGTTTATCATGGTCAATTTTACTTTAGTTCCGGACTCCAGACCGACCCGACGCAGGATCTAAACCCAAACCCAAATGGTGCTAAATTTGATTATAGCAAGCAAACATAAAAGGGCTGGGTTGTTGCACTGTACCTTTGGTGGTGTTCCTACGTAACCTGGCAATGAATGCAAAATCAGTTTCAAGCTCACTTGGATGCACATACAGTGGTGCTTCACCAACAGCGTTATGCTACAGGTATAGCTACCACGAACGGAAAAACAACAATGGCTATCAATCAACAATTTTAATCTAACTTTTCAAAAGCAATGTTTTAAGGTTTCTAATAGTTGAAAGAATTGTTCGCAACGCTCACTGTTATCACCCTCTTGTTCTAAATAATTAGCTAGTGATATTACTGAGAACATAATTATTTCTATTTAACCCTGTAGGTGGATACCCATACCCAACGGTCAGCAATCACGAATTGTTGGCCTTCCTGCATAATGGCAACCGGCTTGAACGGCCCGAGATCTGCACCACCGAATTGTATCAAATAATGCTGCGTTGCTGGCAGGCCGAACCGGAAAACCGTCCATCATTCCATCAAATTAGCAAATCATTGCAGCCACATCACAGAATTTATATCGACTTCAACGAGATTGAACCAACATATGTGTTCCCACCTACATCCGAGCAAATCCGACAAGCGCTAATTAATAATAAGTAAGGTGAGCCAGTTATGGCAAGTGCACCAGTTAAGGCTATATCGCATAAGCGCAATGGTACCAGTTATGGCAATACTCCATTTAAACTCCATAGGCCATAACTGGTTCATGCCATAACTGGTACATTTTTTAGGTATTGCCATAACTGGTACTCCTCCCCTAGGCCGATTCGAAATAAATCAGAGTTTATCTTGAAATTGATGAGCTTGGGTGACTTCGGTAGTTGTATATATTGGTAGACTAAGTTCACTTTTGGACGACCGGAGACGGCGAATTTGTACCTTGAGATCAGAAGTATTTATAGCTGGTAAGTGTTTGACCTCCGACTTTTATTTAATCGTGAAACAATTTCTGTGACTTAAAGTGCTTTAGGTGTACAACAATTTGAAAATATTGTTGCAAATAAATCAAAAGCATCTCAGAAGGATGCTTAAAAAATAAGATATGTTCTAAATTGTATGTAATCCAATGCAACTATCCGAATGCCACCATCAGTTTCATGGGAATCCAAACATTTGCAAATCTTTTAGCCAGGCTTCTGAATACTCCTCTTCGTTGAAATGTGTAGACATAAAATATTTCTTTTGATACCAGTAGGCAGTAAACACGTGTTGCATATGCATGCAATTTATAGTTGTGTTTGATTTGATACAGCTCTTAAGATTAAAAAAGTCAAAGGTAGCCATTTTCACAACTACGAACTTTTACAAACGCAATGCAAAAAAGAGCACTGTGATTCATGGTGCACAGAAAAAACGATAACTTACACATCTCCGATTGAGTGAGCACGAGCACAGATTTTAGCTACTCAGTTCTCGACGAAGTAAAAATTCAAAACCTAATTGTGGTTCCGAACGAATCCTTTATAGAATGAAATTGCTCTCGGGTGTTGTAGGATCTCTTTTGCTTTCCCTAAATAATGCAGTTGGCATAGCTTGGCTACTAGTAAAGATTGATATTATAGCGTTTCGCGTTGACGGTGTTAAAAGAGATTTTTGAAGGCTGTTCGCATCTACGCGAACTTACATATGTAGTTATCAAAATGTGCGTGATGAGCAAAAATATTTCCTTCTTTCTTGTTCGCTTGTAAAAACTAAACAAATATCAAAAACGTCGTCAACGCGAAATTACAAAACCAGATTACATTGCATCATGGTTAGCACAGTAGCTGGCAGAGTAAAAAATGACACTACACACTTGTGAGCAGAGCCTATCCGTCCGATCGACACAAATTGTTATCAGATGTTACTCTGATCGATTCTTCCTACCTCCGTTCAAAAAGAGCAAATATATAATAGCGAACCTAGGATTAATACTGCAAAACAGCACAGTAGGACATTGAGCACCAAACAGTTTTCCCCAGCGAACGATTGCGATATTTTCATCAGCTAATTTGATCGCTCTGGCACATTATTTCACCAGGCGAAAATGATAAAAGAGTTGGTGTATTCGAAAGTCTGCTTTTAGCCGTATAAAAACCTAAATTAATCCACCTAGCGGTCAGACCCAGCCTTCTCGTTCATACTTTCATTTGCAAAAAATAGATTTACATGAACGCTCGACATTCGATACAATAAATGTATATTCACTCTTTAGGTTCTAAAACATTGATGTTGTAATCTATACATATAAAAATGCAGTCCGGTCTGTCTGTCAGATCCATATAGGCTCGAAAACTACCGAACCGATCGACGTGAAAATTTGTATGTAGCTAAATGTAACCAAACTTGGCAGGAAAATGTTTTAAGTGGTAACAAATATGTACAAAATGTTTTGACACCCCTCATTCTTTTGGAAATACAAATGAAACACAAATTTCTGTACATCTCGAGAGCTAACCAACAAAATGCAACCATATTTGGTAGGAGAATGTTTTTAGTGGTAACAAATATGTTCCATAATCGACCACACGCAACATTTTGGATTGTAAGATGGCGACTTCCGGCTTCGGAAAAACAGCTGAAAATGACAAAATACCACCCAATATGAGTGTTTCTCTAGCAGTGTGACATTAAAAATTTAGAAATTGTCTCCAAATGCCATTATGAAATCCAAAATGGCAACTTCTGGTTTCGGAAAAACAGCGGCGAACGACCAAATACCACCCAATATGGGTATTTTCGGAATCGTAATGATGCACTGGAGCCATAAATCGACTTCAGACACCATTATAAATTGTAGGATGGCAACTTGTGGTTTCTGGAAAACATCCAAAAATGGCCGATTTCCGTTTAACATGAGTATCTCCGGATCTAGAATGATACACAGCAGCTGAAATCGTCCACAGACCCCATTTTGGATTCTAGGTTGGCGACTTCCGGTTCCTGGGAAACAGCGGAAAATGATCGAATTACACCCAATATGGGTGTTTCTTCAACCAGAACGACGCTCAGGGGCCAGAAATTATCTTAAATACCATTTTGAAATCCAAGATGGCGACTTCCGGTTTGTGAAAAACAGCCTAAAATAACCAAGTACCATCCAATATGAGTATCTCTGGAACCAGAATGATGCAATGAGCTAACAATTGACCTCAGGCACTATTTTGAATCGCTTAATGGCAACTGATAGGAAACAGTCGAAAATGACCAAATAATACTCAACATGGATATTTCCGTAATCGAGATGATGCATAGAAACCAAACATTGACCCTTGACACCATTTGAATTTGAAGACGACCACTGTTAGTTTCTGGAAAACAACCAAAATAACTAAATACCTCCCAATATAGGTATTTCCGGTGTCAGATTGATGCCAGAAAATTTGCTGAAAATGACCGAATACCACCCAATATGAATATATTCAGAATTAGGGCGATGTACAGAAGCCAAAAGTCAAGGATGTTCATGTCATTTCGATAAAACCAATCATTTCAAACGATTTGTCTTTTGACTTCTTTGACTTTTGATCATATCCTATGTCCGTTTCGTCGTGCATTTGTAGACTTTAAACACATCGCAAGGAATCAATGAATTTGGAACGTTCAAATAGTACAAAACCACATTTAAATTATGTTGAGACCACATATATCAATCAAAGCAGGTATAGTTTTAAATGGTCTTTGAATTTCTTTTCTTTCCATAACTTTTGAGCCACATATCAAATTGTTATGAAGTTTGTTATTTGTAATTTTGAGAGATGACTCGTTCGTATGACACTATGTTCAAATAAGTCATGTAATCTTTGAAATAATAGACTTTCGTTATTTAATTAACAATTTAATACATAACGGTGGCTTAAGTTCAATTATAATCAAATGAAATGGGAGCGTATACGGCAGCCAAACTTTGAAACCACGTGTTCAATCATAATTCATCAGTTAACCCTTAACTAGCCCGCTCATCTGATAATAATATTGATCAAATCGGTTGTGCAGTTTCTGAGATAATGAAGTTTCGTGATTATCACATTTTGGTACTTTACAGACGAAGTTACAGTCCGATTACAGTAAAATTCAATAGGGTGTTACGAGGCAGCTAGACTTATTAGTTTTAATTGACACTAATTTTGTGGAAATCGGGTCAGCCATCTCTGAGAAAAGTGAGTGGGTTCAAGTAGTCTTCGGTATGTGTTCCTTTTCATAGCGGGATTTCACATTTTTAAACACAACAGGCAAAGTAATAGTCTGATTGCAAAACAAATCAATGGGGTCTTATGGGGTAACTAGACCTTCCATTTGACACTGATTTTATGAAAATCGGTTCAGCCATCTCTGAGAAACATGAGTGAGATTAAGTAGTCTTCAAAACACGTTTCCTATCATAACTTTTGAACCACAAGTTCAATCTTTATGAAATTCAAAAGTAAAGGGTATTTCAGGTAGCCCGTTCATTTGTCTTCACTTTTGTTCAAATCGGTTGTGTTGTTTTCGAGATAATGATGTTTCATGATTTTTACATTTTGATACATAACCCCTAAATTAAAAATCCGATTACAATGAAATTTTATAGGGTCTTATGGGACAATGTGACCTTCCATTTGCAATTAATTTCATAAAAATCGTTCCAGCCATCTCTGGGAAAAGTGAGTGAGTATAAAAATCTGCACATACACACACACACACACATACAGACACACAGACACACATACACACACACACACACACACACATACAGAAAATGCTCAGCTCGTCAAGCTGAGTCGAGTGATATATGCCATTCGGCCCTTTGGAGCACTTTTATACTTTCGGTTTTGCAAGTGATTGCTATACCTTTCTGGGAGAAAGCCAAAATAATTGAGGAATAATTTATCAGAAAACTTTAAAAAATGGCATATGAAACAATATAAAATATAATAAAATAACTACTTAATCACCAATCATCTGCGTACATATTTCATTCGCTCATAAAGCGCGGTATGCAGTTCGATAAAAAATTTCTTTTCTTTCAGTGAAATTTTTTTTATGAACGGTACAACTAAGGTTTTCTAAGATACTTCTTAAAATCCCTTACTTACAGTTCATTAAGCAGACAGTATGTGAAGTAGAGAGAACGAAAAATAAGCGAACTGGAAATATGATACAGATTTGGAAAAATATACCGCATCCCGACGGGACCCTTACTTACAAACTTAAATGGCCGTGTCCTAAAACATGGCCTGCATAACTCCTCCAATTCACTGGGTCTACGGCTGCCTGCTCACAATTCCGTGGGCACCCGGTGCTCTGCAAATCGTGCTCCACCCATTTCGCTCTTTGCGCTCTTCGTCCTTTTGTTCCTCTCGGATTTGAAACGAGCATCAATTTTGCAAGGTAGCTATTCGGCGTTCTAGCTACATGGCCTACCCAACGTATCCTTACAGTTTTAGCCACTTTCTAAATACTGGGTTCGCCGAAGAAGCGCGCAAGCTTGCGGTTCATCCTATTCTCCTGCACACCGCCAAAGATGGTTTTAGCACCCGACGTTCAAAAACTCCGAGCACTCGCCAGTTCTTCTCGAGCATTGTCCCCGTCTCATGCCCGTGAAGAACGACCGGTCTAATGTAAGATGTCCTTTTAGAACATCGGATGGAGAAGGCTATTTCTTTCTATTCAGTAACCGAACTAGGGTAGAAGACTACCGGTTCAGGCTAAAAGAACTTAGTGAGACAGTTGCTATCATACCAATTGATTTGTATTCAGTAAATTTCTTCCTTATATATGATTTGTACATTTTTGCTTAAACCTATCCTAATAGTAAGTATGAGCGAGACCTCTGGACTGTGTGGCTATATGCAAAGGGTCTAGAATGCTGCGTCAGGTCATATTTCGGCTATTGAGTCTATGCACTGGTACGGTTGCGTACGGGTGGTAGAGAAAGAGGCAAAAAAGTAATTGTCTATCGGTGTGTGGTATTCTTGCGCGACAATTGTCGCATATGGTTGTAATAACACTATTTAGCATTTCTGTGTTATGCGTTTAGCTGATGGCTATTTTGGGTTGTATTGATTGTATTAACTAGGGGTGCTCAAGTTGTCACATGACACCTCCCTTTTTTTAGAAGAATAATGTAATGTAATGAAATGGAATGGAATTGTTCAATTGTTGCCTGAGTCCAGTTATCTCGTAATAGGATTTTTTTTTCAGTTTGCCTGTGATCTTATAAACTATGTTTAATTATATGATAGTGTATTACAATTATCATTTGACAATTCTGTTTTTATGTACTGTTTGGGTTTCTTTTGATATTGCGTTTTGTATTGTTACATTTGGGTGTTGTATCTGAATAATGATAAATGGTCCTGAATATACTGAATCTAGTTTTCTACGGTTTTCCTTTTTCAACCATACTTTGTCTCCTATGTGAACATTAATTGGTTTTGAGTCTTCTGCTTGTTTACATACTCTGTTTATTTTTGATTTTTCTAGTAAAGCTTTTGCTTTATGAGCTGCTAGTTGTAATTTGAATTTTAATTCTTTCTTATATGAATCGTAGTTATAAATTGGTTCTATAGTAATGGTTTCTCTTAATTGTGTTGGGTAATTTGCTTGTGTACCAAAGACAAGTTCAAATGGTGTGAAAGTATGTTCAGTATGTGGCGTAGTGTTGTAGAAAAATGTAAAAAATGGTATCCACGAATCCCAGTCATCATGTTGTTCATTGACGAACTGTCTGAGATATTCGTTTAAACAACGATGACTTCGTTCGAGGGATCCTATGGTTTCTGGGTGGTATGCTGTGGAGAATTTTTGGTTTATGGAGAGAATACTACATATTTGTTGAAATATTTCATTTCTATATTCAGTACCCATATCGGATTTAACTATCTTAGGGCATCCATATATTAAGATAAGGTTTTCTACTAGTGCTTTTGCTAAAGTAGTAGCTTGTTTATCTACTATTGGTACCGTTATTACATATTTCGTTAAATCACATTGGACTGTTAATGCGTAACGATTTCCTTTTGTTGATCTTGTTAGTGGACCGATGGTGTCCATTGAAACAAGTTCAAAGGCTCTTATTGGTGTAGAAGTGTTTTCAAAAACTTCTTTTGTTTTAATCTTGTGTTTATTTTGTTTGCATGGTATGCAATTTTTCACATATTTAGAAATACTGTCTTCCATATTAGACCAGTAATAGTTTCTTCTCAATTTTTGTAGTAGTTTGTTTATACCTACGTGTCCTCCTAAAAGGGTATCGTGGTTTTCTTTTGGGGCCGTCCACATACCACGTGGACAGAAAACTCGTCATTTTAGACCCCCCCCCTCCCCCTCGTGGACAACCGTGGACATTGACCGAAACCCCCCCCCCGTCAATTTGTCCACGTGGACATTTTTTTTCGAAGAAGCATTAAAATGGAAAAACGTTCGTTGCTGATGTTTATTTAGCGTATGAGAACATAAACATTAACTTTAGTTCAATAAATAGATATTATCACTATACTAAAAATAATAAAAAAAACACAAAATAGAAGATAAATTAAAGAACGTTTGACAGTACTCAATCTTCTGTCCATGGTGATCGTACCCAGTGTGAAATATCCCCGACCACAGGAAAGACGGGATCAACATCGCTTTCTTTCGCCAGTTCAATGTCTTCCACAGTATCCTTGTCCAGCCATAAGACCTCAGTCTGACCGTTGACGTCAACACAACATAAAATTTCATCAATTGTCGTTCTTAGAATCTTCGAGGGACGAGTTTTTTTAGAAAGACGAACACCGTGGTTTTCTTTCTTGTGACGAGCTGCATTCGATTTCGATGCAAAATACAACCCACATTCCGCACAAAGTCGTCCTGAGGGGAGATAAATTTTTTGACGTTGACTAACGTCTATATCGAAGTTAGGCCCCTGAATTTGAAAATCTAGTAATTCAACCAGGGAAAACCAGAGAAAAGTGGTCAGGTTTTGAGCGCTTATTTTGCAGTCATCTATAATCAGATTTTAGAGGTTTCGGCATCAATCGATCAGAAATTCTTTTACGGTTAAATTTATGTAACAAAAACAAACTATTGTTTGAGATACACTATTGAAAACTTGGTAATTAATATCGATTGTCTAAATCATACCCCGCAGCCAATCACTACCTCTCTTCCCAAGCAGAGTCGACACTAACGGATACAATCGATCTGACTTTGTTGTTATTGTTGTTGTCACTTTCTGTTTCCGCTGTTTATGCTGCTGCTAGCGGAAAAAAACCTTGCAAATATGCATCTTTTTGTTGGTGTTAATTTTACGACAGCGGCCGGCGCCCCATCATTCTGATTCCAAAACCGCACCAGTGACATGCGGACGCTAGGTGATAGCAGCTGAAAGAAGGAAATACAAAATAGTACCGGTCATCTCGTGCCGGTTTCACCCGTGATGCTGGTGGCTTTAGTAGTAAATGGCTACTGCAAAACACTTAAATGGCTGGAATTCTGGACGGACTAACCAGGAAACTATAATCGGCAACTGGCACCTTTTGATGCCTCGAAATTTTGATACAGAAGCGGCTAATTGAATTTTCTGTTTTACCAAATGCTGCTGCTAGCGGAAAAAACCTTGCAAAAATGCATGTTTGTGTTGGTGTTAATATTACGACAGCGGCCGGCGCAGCTTTCAAGAAACATTTGTCTCTACCATTCCCTCATCTATGTAGCCCCTCCTTCTTTCTAATTATCTGACGAAGCCTTGGTATAAAACGTATCGTTCGAACATTTCACCCCATCAGTTTCATTACTAAGTCGTACCGGTTACATACGGACGCTAGGTGTTAGCAGCTAAACGGAGAAAAAACAAAATAGTACCGGTCATCTCCTGCCGGTTTCACCTGTTATGCTGGTGGCTGTTAGTAATAAATAGCTACTGCAAAATACTAAAATGGCTGGAATTCTGGGCGGACTACCAGTAAACGAGAATAATCGGCAGCTGGTACCTTTGAGTGCCTCGAAATTTTGTTACAGAAGTTTTGTAAAAGAAGCGTTGCAATTCCCTCTACTATTTGCTTCAATGGAATAAAAGAATACGGTAGTCAACGTCATGCGGTCGTGTCTTGAATACCACCCTCCTACTATTTTAGATTTGTTGAATTTACAGATAATTTTTTTTTTTGAAAAAATGAAAATGAAACAATCATTCATACCCGTCAACCGATCATTAATCGATGGGCAGTAGAGATCGTATGGGGGAGGATCAGGGTATGTTGCAGCCTTTGGTTTCATGTTTATCGCGTTCCGTAGTAAAAAAGGAGGAAAGGTGTCTTCATCACACACCTCCTCTGGTTCCGGAATGGTTAGTCCAGTGGGTGTTCGGCGCATTGGGAATGGTGCTGGAAAAAATTCAATGATTTGTAAACTATAATAAAACATTAATGCTCGCTTATCTGGAGAAAGTATTGGCTTTCTCTCACATGTGAGGCGTACCATTCTAAAGATGGTGCTTCAACCGATTTTTCGGATCCTGTTCCGAAATATTCAGCAATCACAGGATAATTGTCGATTGTCAATTCACTCCATATTTCGGCCAATACCTCTCCTGCAAATTTGAAGTTTTCGATCTCCAAATCCTCGTCGATTGTTCTACCATGTGCATCAAGATGGCTTCCGAAATGCTCGTGAGGCAGAACCACCCCTGAGAGCTCGCGGCTCAGTGGGGCCATTCTCCTTTCTACGCGGTTATAAGCGCTTCGACCAGGTGCATTTGTAAAAATGTAGAAAGCATCAAGGTTGTACCGCTGGAAATGCTGGATTGCGTGGTTTATTACTTTTGGGTAACGGGGATTTTCGTCTGGCCCGCCATCGACTGATAAAATAATAACAGGTTTGACATCACCGTTATCTAAAATATTTGATATTTTTAAATTTTAAAGAAAACTAATGAAAATTATGATTTACTTTTTAAAATCACATCAAATTCAGGCGTATCAAGCAGTATATCGAAATCATGTGCGTGTGTTAAAGCGTTTGATGTCGAATGCTTTCCCGACCGGATTGCAACGAACGTTGGCCCGGAGTATGACACGGACGCAGGATTTCCATCAATCTTGTCATTTGCAATCATAATTCCAGCATAAACACTCGGTATCAGCTTATGCCTTGCAGCGACAACCCAGTCGTTGTCTGGCAAGGTAATTTTGTACTCAACGCTCATCAGAAACGGAGCCTGTTTGTTGACAGCGGTTATCCCGATAGGAACTCGTGCCTTATCGTCCTGAGATACAATAGCAACCTGGGAATTTCCCAAAATTGATGCCAGTGTTTCTACGGATCTGAGAAGAAAATATTATTTCCAACATGTTTGATTTTATAGAGGTTCTGTAGTCTATGATTTAGATTTGTAGAATACTATGAATTCTAAATAAAACCACCGATGTTACTATGAAAATGTGACTGTTGCATTTACACAAAACTTATGAAAACGAATGATTTTTTATTTAGAACTTAAGATTAGAAATGTCTTAAACTTTCAAAACAAATTCATTCTCATGAATTCAGTGTAAACGCAAATTATTAAGTAGAATCATGCATAGCTGTTCTTATATCTGAAATCACTTCTCTCGTGTCTTTGGAATTGTGATTGCCTACCACAAGTTCAATGAAAGTTTAATTGATTATCGTCACGAATCAAATTTTTAAATGTATATTGAAAAGTTACCTGATGGTTGCAGTGCAGAACTTTCCGTCTTCGTGAATTTTATGCTGTGAATTTTCTGGCTTGCACAATCTCACCGGTACCGTTTTCACATGTCGTTTCCCCTCGGAATTGCGAGCATCGTGTGGTAACATGCGAAGATATGTGGCGCTTCTGGATAGTTTAAAACCCTGTATATCCAGTTCATCGTGTAGCTCATCGAGCGTCTTACAAGTGCGGATTTTTTCAGAGCGCCGTCGTTCATCAGCTGCTCCACCAGCTATGGCGATTTGGACGATGGTAGACAAGAGTTCCAGTTGGTCGAGCTCTATTCGAGGTTTACCAGGTTGTTGACGGATCTAAAACATTCAAATCCCAGTTTTCTATAGGTCAATTAGATTCAATTTTTCAATTACACTTACTTTGAGAGATGAGGCCAATTCGGGATCCTTGGCTAAGATCTCCTTCAGAGCGCTTTTCCGGTTTGCCCGATATTTTCTCTCCAACTTTGCCTTGATTTGTTTCCTTTTCAATTGTTTCCTCTTGGATTCCAAATCATTCTTAAGTTTGGTAATGCGGCAATGAACTGACAAATCTGAAAGTCCTGAATCACGGGCTAGGTAAGCAGTGTTTAGCTCGGATTCACAAACGGCAATTTCCTTCTTTAGCTTTTCTTGGCCTGGTGCAGGTTGCACCCCATCGTCTTCGTCGCTGGAATCTTCGCTGTTTGAAGAGGTTTTTCGTTTCAAAGTTTTGTTTTCTGAGGCTGGAATGTTTTTCGTTTTTATTTAAAAACTACAAGCAATATATCAGTATTTACTTGATGGCAATGATTGGCTCTCTACATGTTCTCGTTCTTCTCCAGGTTCATGCTCAATCCCACCAACAGGTTGTTGATGTTCTTCAGCTGTCGACGTTGATGACTGCTTTGGTTCCTTTGATGGTGGCTTGACAGGGGCCTGTAATGAGTTCCAGCTTTATTGAAACCTTGTAGGCTCTCCAGAATCACAGAAAGCACTGAAATCCTTAGCTTTGTCTGACGCTCTCAAGAAGGCCAATATTACGTCATATACGCTGTAGTCTGAATTGAACATAATTCACAATACACAATATAATTATAATTACCTTGGTGAAATATGACATGAGGCCTGCTTTTTTAACCGTCGCAGATTTTTTCAACTCTTTGACTTTCTCTTCTACATTTTTCGGAAAATTTTTACTGTCATTTTTTAACTTTTTCCACAAAACATTAACGTCATCCTGAATTTTTTTCCACTGAACTCCGAGCCGAAGCAGCGTTTGTAAGCTTCATACAAATCATTGTACGACACTTTGTCCTTATCAATCACTTTAAATCACAATACGCAAGCACCATTGAAAAAAAATAACCGCGAAAATTTTTTTAAGCTATCGAAAAAGACAATTGATTGTAGCATGGATCGTTTAAGCAGGAAGAAAAAGACGCGAATAATCTGAAACACTTGTTCCGTCGTATAAGATACAAGGTTTGAACTTTGAATGAATTGATTCTACGTAGAGCAATTCCTTTTAAACAATTGATTTTCTTCTTATTCTTTATTTATTGAAAAACCAGCGACCAATCAGCGTTGTTTGTGAATCGACAGATTGACAGAAAACAATCAGAGAAAAAACCGGCGACCAATCAGCGTTGTTTTTGAATCGGCAAACTGCTACTTTCCTCTAACACAAAAAAAAACCTTTTGTTGGTGGCATTGCGCCGTTGATTTAGGCCTCTGCCAGGGCGAGATTTTTGCCGTAGGTTGATGAACAACTCTATTTACGGCTGTTTATTTACCTACGGCAAGAATCTCACCCGATCGCTCGCGTTGGCATTTAGCATGGCAGTGGCCTGAATCAACGGCGCAATGCCACCAACAAAAGGTTTTTTTTTTCTGTTAAAGGAAAGTAGTAGTTTGCCAATTCACTAACAACGCTGATTGGTCGCCGGTTTTTCGTGTTTGAACACGTGATGAATAATATATATATGTATATATGTAAACGCTTATATATGAAAACGCTTTCCTTTGCGCCACTCGACACTCAGTAAAGCATCAGCCTTACACCATACATTATATTGATTTGAATTATGGGATACATTTCAAAGAATGAATGGAGAAGGTCAATGATTTGATTTACAAAAGAAATGCTCATGCATTTCGCATTATCGATTGCGAACAGCATCTGTTTTGAATCAGTACAGGTAGTAAATACTAACTGCTCGCTGCTATTCGTGACAGTTGAAGCCGAGTTTTAAAAATATTCGTCTTAATAATTGTTACTAATACCAGAGATCCCAGATGTTTTTAAAAAATGTCAGTAACTGCTGAAAAAAAAAAACAAAGAAAAACCCGCTCGAAACCTGCAAAAAAATCTATCCATGATTGGAAAAATTTTGCTCGCGCAAGCAAAAGTCTGCAAAAATCAGCACACATTTTGAGAAAGTCTGTGCAAATATAAGTATACTCTGACAATGAGCGAAATAGCCTATAATTGTTGGTGAATTACATCAAATAAACTTGCTTGTCGACCTCAGCTGACCTCACAGCAGAAAAGAAATAATAGACTTGCTGTTTGCCGCAATGAATCGCATCGGTTAATCATTATCATGTAGTTGATATCAATTAGAAGGGGCCAAGAAATGCGCAATCTACTTGAATTTGTTTACTCATTGCTGTTTTGAAACTCTAGTTCTGGCAGTTCGTTCTAAACTGACGGTACCACGGCAAGGAAAGGATGAATCAACGTTCCGAGTGAAAGACAATTTTTTTCTACTCATTAAGAGATAATGCGGAACGAAATGTAAATGATATCATGTCGGCAGAGCATGTTGTATGAAACATAGCGCGAGTGTTTGAAGCTTCAACAGAGCTACATTCGAATTCCCAGAGTTAGGTCTGTTAATCAAAAAGAAAATCTGTACAATTCTTATTATAGATCACAATTTTTTTTTTGAAAGGTTAGGAAAAAAGGTGTCCACGTGGACACTATCATTACCCCCCCCCCCCCCCATACCGTGGACAAGCGTGGACATTTGCTTAAACCCCCCCCCCCCCCCCAAAGCTGTCCACGTGGTATGTGGACGGCCCCTTTATCAATTGATTTATTTCATCAGCCTTTTTCAAAACCGTTGCTGGTGTGTAGATAATAATTATGACGTCATTTAAATTCTCATTACATGCTGCTTTAAATTGTTCCCGGGAAACGTAACTAAATATTGGATCCTTTTCACTGATCGCAATTTTCTTTATTTTTGTTGTTTTGGCCATATCGTTCACTAGTTGCATGCATTCTTTAAAAAAGATTGTACCTTTGTGTTGGAATACTTGCGCTAGAGCAATGATTCCTTTCAGGTTTTTCGTTTTTACTGATATGCTCATATAATTGTCGATAAGTTCGAATGTTATTTTTGGTAAATTGAAAGCTTCGTTGTTGTCAATTGAATCGTAGGCTTTAAGGTGATCAATCTTATTGGCTGTAGATTCGCTTTTTGTTGCTTTATTATTTTGTTGTGTTTTGGACCGCGTCTGCATTGGAAGAATTGACATAGTTTTTAGAGTATCAGAGTCAATTGCAACACGTGAAAGAGCGTCGGGCCCTACGTTTTCTCTTCCTTTTACGTATTCAATATTGAAGTTGAATTCTTCTAAATCTAGTCGCATTCTTGTTAATTTAGACGTTGGATTTTTCATTGAAAAAAGGTGTACCAAGGGGTTATGGTCTGTTTTTACAATGAATTTCCGTCCATAGAGATATGGTCTAAAATGAGAAATTGCCCAGTGTATGGCAGTGAGCTCTTGCTCTATCGTTGACTTGTTACTTTCTCCTTTAGTAAATTTCTTACTGGCATATGCTATAGGTAATCTGATGCCATCATGTTCCTCCCTAGTAACAATATTGTTTTTATTGAAGTATTATAGCGCGCAATACTGCCAAAACAGCGCTATAAAACTTTGATAAAACCAGTTTTGTTACTTGGGCTGTTCTAGTACAGCGCCACATGCTATTTTTGAGGCGTCTGTGCTAATAATGAACGGTTTTTTAAAATCAGGAAATTGTAGTATTCTTGGACTTAAAAGTTCGTGTTTTAATGTCTCAAATGCATTTTGACATTCTTTTGTCCAGTTGAATACTGCCTTTTTGACTAAAAGTGCGTTAAGGGGTGCTGCTTTATCTGAGAAATAGGGTATGAATCTCCTATAATAATTGCAAAATGCGACGAATCTTCTAACGTCGTCTGCATTTTGTGGTCGGGGATAGGTTTGGATTGCTGAAGATTTTGATTTGTCGGGTTGTATGCCTTCCGCTGATATGTCATGTCCTAAGTATGTCACGTTTGCACAGAAACATTTGCATTTTGCCGGGTTAAGTTTCAAATTATATCCTCTTAATTTGCGAAAAACATGTTCTAAATTGGTCAAATGGTGTTGAATCGAACATCCGATTACAATGATGTCGTCAATGTAAAGGAAAGCACATTCTGGTGGTAGTCCGCTAAGGGCTATCGTCATCATGCGTTGAAAACTGTTGGGAGATATATTTAGTCCGAAAGGTAGTCTATTAAATTCGTAGTGTCCAGAGTTGGTTGAGAATGCTGTAAATTGTTTGGATTTTTCGTCTAGTTCAATTTGGTGGAATCCTGACATTAGGTCAAGCGTGGAAAAATATTTAGCTCTACCCATTTGGTCAAGTATGTCGTCTATTCTGGGTAAAGGAAACTTGTCTGCAATAACTTTCTTATTGAGCTGTCTGAAGTCTACTACTAAACGCCATTTTTTGTCGTTATTCGTAGTCTTTTTTGGAACAAGTAAGACGGGTGAATTGTATGGGGATATAGATGGTTGGATAATGCCTTCGTTTAGCATTTTCGTCACTTGTTTGTCTATTTCTGTTCTGTGTATCTCTGGGGTTCTGTAGTTTTTTATGTATACTGGAGATTGGTCGTTTAAGTTGATTTTTTGTTTGTAGAAGTTATTACATGTCAGCATGTCAGTCTGTAATGCAAATATATCGTCGTATTTTGAGCATAGGTCTTCGAGTTTGTCTTTAATATAGCTTGGTGTGTCGTTTAAATTCAGTTCTGATATGCATTGTGTTTTTCTGTTTTGGTTGGTTTGTTTGTCGAAGGAAAAGATGTTGTAATTTTCTAGTGGTAATATACTGTCTGCTAAATGTTCTCTAATTTTTATTGTGAAATTTGTTGTATTAATTAATTTGATTATAGGATTTACTGCATTAATAATTGAATTTGCGCAAAACACTCCTGGTTGAATTTCTTTGGAGAGGATTACGTAATCTTGGTAAGGTTTTTCTATCCGAATTTGTCTAAAAACTTCACAACGTGGTGGTATTAATATTTCACCGTTTAATTTTTCTTGTATGGGAATTTCTATTAGTTGGGAATTTATAAAGCTTGATAATGTCCATGTGTCATAATCTAGTATGCAACGAAATTTAACTAGAAAATCTCGTCCGAGTATTCCATCCGTTGGGATTGGTACGTCTGTTGGAATGATGTGGAATTGATGGTTTATTAAACAGTTATCTTGAAGTATCAAAGGTATGTCGATACTTCCGAGTGTGTCTATGGATTGCTGGTGGATTCCTGTTATTGCACATGTATTGCTTTGGTCTATTGTACCTACTGTATGTAGTTTGATAGGTTTTAAAACTGATATTTCCGCTCCCGAATCTACTAGAAAAGTAAATTTGGAGTTTGAATTTTTTATTAATAGGGTTACAAAATTTGTCAATGAGGTGTTTATATTATAGATTTCGTTCAATTTCTTTGCATGTTGGCTAATTGAACTTGTTGTGGTTCTTGATGTTGTGGCCGATATGCAGCTTGGGCCATTGGTTCTCCCCCAACTGGCTCCTGTTGGGGGGCCAGTTGGTTTTCCGGAGCCATATAGTAAACGTTTGGTCTGTATAATTGAGGTCTTTGATTTCCTCTCTGGGGGTTATTGTTTTGGTAACGAGGGTTACCACGTCTGTAATTGTTGAATCTATTTCCGTTATTGAAATTATTCCAGTTATTCCTATTCTGGAAATTTTCGCGGTTTTGCTATCGATTTTGATAGTGGTTTTGCTGATAACCTCTGCCTCTGAATGGTCTATTATTGCTGTAATGGTTATAAGTTAGTACATTCGCAGACTGTACTTCGGCTTCGTTCTCCGAAGCTTTTTCTATGGCTTTGGTCAGAGTATCAAATTGTCCTGCCTGCGTTAGTCTCTGCTCTTTAAGTACCGTTAATAAGTGCTTTAATTCCTGCACTTGTCGCTAGCTTGGATGCAGTGTCTAGCGGGACCTTTTCATAAATGTATGTTTTTTCTAATTCGAGAGTTAATTGTTCGATCTCGTCGGTGAATTTGCTAAAACTTTCCTTCTGCTTCATAGTGCTTAATAGTGCTTTGATACTATGGTATTTGGGGAGGTGGTTGGACTGCACTTTAGTTTTGTGTTATGTTGTGTTATATTTACAAATTCCATCTGACAATTTTTGTCTTAATGAATAAAATTAACAACTAGAGACGATTAACAATAAATAATTAGCGAATCCGCAGGCGACGTAAAAAAGTGTTGATGGGTTCGTTGAAGTCGAACAGTTCTGCAACCTCGTTGAACCTCGTAGACATAAACCTAATTGCATCATGCTGGCCGTACCGACTATACCTTGCCTCCAAGTTCAAAAGCTGACGTCTCCGCAGATTCCTTTCTGGAGCGTAGAGATTTAATTCTGCGAGAATAGCGGGTGAATCGATTTCATTATTCAGGACCTTCGCAACAAAGATAATTTGTGCGTTAGATCTTCTTCTCTCCAACGTCTCCATCCCCAATAACATGCAGCGGTGCTCATAGGGGGGCAACCTCGTAGCGTCATGCCAAGGAAGATGCCTTGGTGCCATACGCACGATTTTTTTCTGAACAGCTTCCATGCGATCGATCCAGACCTTGTTGAACGGACACCAAGCGACAACCGCTGATTCGAGCATCGATCTTACCAGGGCGCAGTACAAAGCTTTCATGCACAGCGGATCGCGGAATCCATCGGCAATTCTAAAAATAAATCCTAGTTGCTTGTTGGCTCTTAAAATGACATCTTCGTAGTGTGCCCGGAATGTAAGCTGACTATCCAAAATTACGCCAAGATCTTTAACTTGGCTTACTCGCTGAAGAGCTTGCCCAGACAAGCTGTATGGAAAGCTAATTGATTGAAGCTTTCTGCTGAAGGTAATCACATGACATTTTTCTACACACAGGGTAAGAAGATTACGGTTGCTCCAATCACTGAAGGCATCAAGCAACTTTTGTAGTTCCAAACAGTCTTCGAGACAGGCTATAATCCGAAAGATTTTTACATCGTCTGCGAAAAGGAGTCGTGTACCTCGCGGTAAAATTGTAGCAACCTCGTTAATAAACAGTGAGAATAAAAGTGGACCCAGGTTGCTCCCTTGCGGCACTCCAGAAGACGTTGTAAATGGCTCGGAATGTGACGACCCAAGACTGACACATACAACTCTGCCGGTCAGGTACGAACGAAACCATTTCACGAGCATAGCGGAGAGCCCCAGTTTATCCAGCTTTCGTAGAAAGATGTCATGATTAACACGATCGAACGCAGCCTTGAAGTCCGTGTACACAGCATCCACTTGCATTCCCGCGTCCATTGAGCGCGAACACAACGAAGAGAACTGCGACAGATTGGTTGTGACGGATCTCTTAGGATAAAAACCATGTTGGTCACTAGAAATATAGTTTTTGCACGATGAAAACAGCACTGATCTGACGACTATTTCGAAAACTTTGGAACAAGCACATAATGATGTAATTCCTCGGTAATTAGCTATGTTGCACTTGTCCCCTTTTTTGTGTATCGGTGTGAGCAATGAATTTTTCCAACTAGTAGGAAACAATCCTTGCTGCAGAGAAAGATTAAACATCTTTACAAGAGGCGCCACAAGGTTGTTAGAGCAGTTTTTCAACAATGATGGTGGGATCCCGTCTGGCCCAGGACAAGTGGAATGTTTTAGCTCTCGAATTGCACTCAAAACGTGCGCTTCTGTCACTTGGAAAACTCCACAATCGAAACTCTCCTGCGTAGTATCGCGTATTGCAGCATCAATCTGATCTGGCGTAGCAACTGAAGACGAAAAAGCGGCTTTAAAATGCTCAGCAAATAATTCGCATTTAGTATAAGCTGTGCCAGCAGACAAATCACCGAGGAACATGGAAGCTGGTAATCCATTTTCCTTTCGTTTAGACCGAACAAAAGACCAGAACTTTTTTGGATGTCGACGTAAGCTTTTTTGAGTTCACTCAATGTAATGAGAGTACAGGAATTGATTGTAAAATTTGTATGTGTTGCTTGCGAGTTTAAACCGTTGCTTTGCTAGAAACGTGCGATTTGTTTGATAGTTTCGTTGAGCAGCTTGTCTACGGCGCTTCAGCTCACGGAGATGTCGATTAGCCCAAGCAGGTTTCATCGGCGGTCGTTGCAGTGGAACATGAGCTTCAATTACTGTTCGAATCGTTGCGGTAAACATGTCGACAATGTCCGTCAGATCCTCTTGCGAATCGATGAATTGCCAGTCAATTGCTGATAACGCTTCGTTCAACACATCGTAATCAACATGCTTAAAATTTAATCCCCGATGTTGTGGAGCTAATTCAAGTGCAATAGGCACTACTTCCGTCACAGTCACATCCAGAGCGGGATGATCCGGGTCAATTCTCACCATAGGATCGTCGGCCTCCATCACAGAAAGGTTTTGAAGCGCTGGCTCGTTCACCAGCACTAGGTCGAGAGTTCTAGCACGAGCGTTTTTGACTGGATTTGTTTGCGTCAAACCGTTGAAACAGAATGCGTCGTACAGACCACTTCCAGCTGCGGTTAAACGTGATCTACTTGTATCAACAACAAGGCCACTGCTTTCCGAAGGTACCCAATGTAGCTCTCGGTGGTTATAATCCCCAAAAAGAACAGCAATGTCGAGGGGATTCAGACGGGATAGAACGGATCCAATTGAGTCAGCATGTTTCTGAATAGCATCAAGATCATTTCGACGATCAGGGGGCAGATACAACACTCCAATGCTTACGGATGACCTATCCAGTTGGATTTTTACCCACAGTTGCTCAAGCGTGTTACTAATCGGTGCTGGGTCTATGCAGCAGCAGTGCCTGGAGGAAACGGCAATCAAGACTCCACCACCACGCGATTTTCGACTATTCACCCTACTGCGATCCATTCGAAATACAGTGAATGAACTGCCAAAAAGCTGCGGCGATAAAATGCAATCGTCCAGCCATGTTTCAGTGAGAACGATAACATCGTACTCAGAGTCGGAAGCAGCAAGAAAAAAAGTGTCGATTTTTGTCCGGAGTCCACGAACATTTTGGTAAAAGATGCGTAACTTTCGTTCGTTTCGTACATTGACCAAAGGACGTCTTAGCTCGGTCGTAACAGATAGTGGATGAGATATGGTAGGCGGTAACGAGGAAATGCTGGAAGCGATAGGCAGATCAGATCTTGTCAAGTGTGAAATAGAATCATACTTGCCTGCGTTAGATATTTGGAAGACCCCTTCTCCACGCCCACACGCAGGCCTGGGACGGCTGCTGGTCGCTGGCTGGAATGGCACGACTGCGGAGGGGGGTTATAATTTATTAATTAAATCATCAATGTCAGCTGGAGCGTCTGTTGCTGCAGCTCGCGCTTTGCCTTCCAGTTTTGACAAAATGGTCTGGATGGCAGCGTCTTTATTTTCGTTGGTGACTAATGCTTTGCAAGCACCAAGTGCTGCTAGTACATTAGGTAATTTTTCTGGTTTACCATCGTATGATGGTACCAGTGACGATATGATTTTTATTATCTCTATTACGCTAGTCATTTTAGAATTGTGTAATAGTTTTACGCGGTTACAAAATATTACTGTGTTAACCAGCGCTTTAAATTTAGTCTTTCTTTCTGGGGAGTATGTTAATTTTTGTATAATTATTATATTAATTTCGTCATATAATGACCTTGTTAGTTTTGTGTAATATATGAGCTGTGTCGATGATAACTGCTCTTCGAATATTGCTAGAATGTTTATTATTTCGTTGTAGGTTGTTTTTAATAATTCCTGCTTGTCCGATATAGTATTTCGTAAAAATTTTCTATTAGGGTTTTTCTTAAAGTTTACTAGCAAGTTTTTTAGTATTATTATTTTGGTCTCTATTTGATCTTCCATTCAATAGTTTTTCTTATTTGTACTACGTGTTTTACCTTTCATTTAACAGGCTGGTAATCCATTCCGTTTCTGCTACTGTTTGTGGTTATTGTTTCTGCAGTTGTTACTATTATTGTTGCTGGTGTGCACCAGTTACTGCTTCCTGCTGTCGCTGTTAGCAGCGGTGTGCTGCGTACTGCTCTCCACTGCTATCTGTTGCGCTGCTTGTTGCTGTCACGACGATTAACTCGATGAGTTCGCGACGAATCCTAGGATTTCTCCTCCTATCTTATGTTTTACGGCGTCCCGATGCGATATTACTCCTTTTGTTGTGGACATTAAAATGTATCCATTTTTACTTTTTAGTAGTTTTTCACTCCACTCTGATATGTCCGTATTTCTGACTTTGATCGTCTGAGCCAGGGCTTCAATGGAATTTACTGCGCACGCGACTTTTACTGCGCGCGAGTTTGTATAGTTTTTCAACACTGTTATTGTTTTTTCGGCTAGTAGCGTGTCTATTAACTGTTCTATACTTCGCTGCTTGGTCTCAATTATTATCGGAATGTTTGTTGACCTTGCATGCTCTAGCCTTTTGATTGTTTTCACTAGTGACGTTTTCGCCGTCATTTTCACTCTTCACTATCGTTCTCGTCGTATTCTAATCTGTAATATCGTGTTATGATTTCACCTGCTTGGGCATCTACGACCCACACTTCTACTGCGTAGAAGGTCATTGTCACTTAGTTTTTTCCGTGTACGCGGTTTTGCTATTTTAAGCGATGTTGTTACTACTGAAACGCACTGCCATGTTGGCCACTCGCTCTGCTTGATTCTTATGGTGGTTGTTTAAAATTCGTACAATTCCATAGATTAGCACTACTATTGCGATCGCGCCTATCGCCACTGTTTGTATAGTGTCATGGGCACTATAAAAATTGTTTTCTGTTTGGTCGCTTCCGAACCACCCCATGATTTCACTTTCACTTTAGAATTTTGGTTTAGTTTTGCCCAACGTTGGCGTTCTTCTTCATAAAACTGTTTTTTCCGCGCCTTTGTTAATTTGGCTGGCGTCTTGCGAATTATTCGTTTGTTTTCTGTTTTGGGGATGTAGGCTGGTGAGTCAGCGTTGTCCCAATTTTCTTCCATCACTTTTAGCTGAATGTTTATTTTCGTGCACTTGGTATCATAATTAATAACCACTTTTACTGCGTTGTTATTTCTTCTTCACTGAGCACATATGCATACACTTGTTATCATCTTTTCTACATGAACGAAACAATTTATATTCGCGGATCGCGGGTGGTTTAGAATCGCGTTTTAAATTTTAACTTTCAGGGTCTGCTGATTGTAGATAACCTGTCACGGTATGCCATGTAAGATGTCCTTTTAGAACATCGGATGGAGAAGGCTATTTCTGATTGTAGATAACCTGTCACGGTATGCCATGTAAGATGTCCTTTTAGAACATCGGATGGAGGAGGCTATTTCTTTCTATTCAGTAACCGAACTAGGGTAGAAGACTACAGGTTCAGGCTGAAAGAACTTAGTGAGACAGTTGCTATCATACCAATTGATTTGTATTCAGTAAATTTCTTCCTTATATATGATTTGTACATTTTTGCTTAAACCTATCCTAATAGTAAGTATGAGCGAGACCTCTGGACTGTGTGGCTATATGCAAAGGGTCTAGAATGCTGCGTCAGGTCATATTTCGGCTATTGAGTCTATGCACTGGTACGGTTGCGTACGGGTGGTAGAGAAAGAGGCAAAAAAGTAATTGTCTATCGGTGTGTGGTATTCTTGCGCGACAATTGTCGCATATGGTTGTAATAACACTATTTAGCATTTCTGTGTTATGCGTTTAGCTGATGGCTATTTTGGGTTGTATTGATTGTATTAACTAGGGGTGCTCAGGTTGTCACATGACACTAATAACGTTTTGTACAGAATACTTTTGGTGTTGAGACTCAGGTTTTGGGACCGCAGTTTTTTATGAAGCCCATAGTAGGCACGACTTCCGCCGATAATACGCCACCTAATCTCTCGGCGAGTATCGTTGCTCTCAGTTACGAGAGAGCCGAGATACACAACCTCGTCGACTACCTCGAGCTCATCCCCGTCGATTGTTACCGTATTGCTTAGTCGTGTACTGCCGTGCTCGCACCCGCCCACAAGGATATATTTGGTTTTAGATCGTTAATCGTTAATCCGATCCTATCTGCTTCACATTTCAGCCGGGTATACTGGTCTGCTACCGTCTTAAATTTTCTACCGACGTCATTCGCAAAGCAAATAAATTGACCTGATCTATTGAAAATCGAGCCCCACATGTTAAACCCTGCCCGTCTTATAACACTCTTCAGCGCGACGTAAACATTAGGCAGGAAAAACCAATACCTTGTCAAAGCCCCCTGTGGAACTCAAGGAAGTCTGACGTTCCACCCGAAATCTTCACACAACATTTCACATTCTTCATCGTAGTCTCACGCAAAAGTTGGACTGTGCGTAACCACATCCATATTGCGTTTTTTTAGAGCAGTTTTTGTACTGTTTCGGAACCAGTACAACGAATGTGTGTTGTTTGTAACGCATTTTGTGCTCTAGCGAATGTTCAGTGTATTGGACGGCTCAAAATTAAAACACTTTTGAAGTATTAACCCGTGCGAGTATTGCCGTGATGGCTCGTCCTGGTATTGGTAATATTTTTCAGAATGCTGCTATCGTTAAAGCAGTGCAAGCAGTAATCAATACTGATGATTTTTGACTGACTAGGCTAATGCAAATATGAACTCCATTCAAATCGAATCAATAACAATTAAAAATACATTGGATTCTTTTAAAACATTTTGCATTCAACGACGACCTGGTTTTATTCATATGCATTCGGTTCCACGTTACTGGCAAAAGCATCAGTGAATTCTGTTGCAACAAGGTTCGCTATTGGCTGCTTCGGTTGCTGACGGTGATTAGGGATGCACGAGCTTTTGATACGCACCGACTCGCGAAAGTAACCAGCGGTTTTTTGAGCGCCCCAAAACTGATCGTTTGCCCAAAACCGGAGTCTACCGAAACATCACGATTTTGTGTATATTATACATGTTCTTGTTTCGATCTCTGTCAATGTATTCATTACGCAACTGTTGCGTTATCCTTTTGACACATTTGTTGTGCAAAGCCAGAGCATTCAATGTGCGTTTTGAGAGGACACATCGGTTGATGTGAGCTTGAACTTTTGCGTGCTTATCAGTGTTGTCAGCTTCGTCAGGGATTTTCTATAGTTCTTGTTGGTTTATTGTGTCGTATGCGGCTTTAAAATCGACGAAAAGATGGTGTGCAGGGAATTTAGACTAGCGGTATTTTTGGAGGATCTGCCGCAGTGTAAAGATTTGATCAGTCGTTGACCGTCCTTGGTAGCTTCCTATAAGTCTGCTGACTAATGGTGACAGGCGTTGGAGGATCACCTGGGAGAACACTTTGTAGGTGGCATTAAGAACTGTGATCGCCCTTTTTGTAGATGGGGCAGATAACCTCTTCTTTCCACTCCTCCGGTAGCTGTTCTGTCCCCCGGATCTCGATGATCAGCCGATGCAGCGAGCTGGCCAATTTGTCGGGGCCCATTTTTATAAGTTCCGCTCCGATGTCGTCCTTTCCGACAGATTTGTTGTTATTAAGCAGCATCCTTAACTTCATTAATTGTTGAGGGTGGCACATCTTCGTCGTTCGTTGCACCGACCACGTCTCATTCGCTCCTATTGTAATCTCCTGCTTGCGTGGTGTTTTTTTGTTCACACAACATTTATTTGACACGGCACAATACAAATTACCGTTCAGGTGTTTATCGTAGTTTCCACCTTTCGATCACCTCACGATCCTTTCCAGCCTTTGCAGGATGCGTTGAGTTTTTAGTAGAATTTTCATGTTTCATGTTAGCATTCCTCCTCTTCCTGGCGGCGCTTTTTTCCTTGAAGACTTGGACTTGCTGCCTCCGTTTCAGTTTATATCGCGCCACTTTCTCACGGTTGGCCCTACGCAGCATTGTTGATGGCGCTGCGGTCTTCTCGTCCAATATCTGCCGGCATTCTTCGTCAACCCACTCGTTACGTCGATTCGGTTGCACGTGTCCCAGGACTTCCTTGACAGCACTGCTGATAGGTGTTTCAACAGGGTTGCAGCGAGCATCTAGAGAGGCTTCCTCAGGCTCACCCTCTTCAGGCAGCGCAGCTTCGAGCGATGACGCCTGGTACTCTCCAGGTAAATTCCTGGCGGAGGCTATGCTGGAAGAAGGTATGGCCATGTTCTTGGAGGTAGCAAAGTCGATTAGTTTGAGACCATTTTCTTTTGTCAGTTGGTGTGCATTAAAACGTCCAATCACCGGTCTATACTCCTCTTCCTCCTGGCCAACCTGAGCGTTGTAGTTCCTGATGATGATCTTGACATCATGTTTTGGGCAGCGGTCGTATTTACTCTCCAACTGCGTTTAAAATTTGTCTTTGTCGTCATCAGTACCTTCGAGGTGTGGGCTATGCACGTTAATAATACTAATGTTGAAAAAAACGGTCGTTAATCCTCAACCTGCCCATTCTACCCATTCTAAGACTGATCGGCCACCCCGATCTTCTGCATCTCGCCCATCACTATAAAAGCTGTTCCCACATGAGCTTGGTGCTTCCAAAACTCTGGTAGGAGGTATAACCATCCATGTACGTACACACAATTGTCCCTTTCCAGCATACCTCCTGCAGCGCTTGAACTTGCGGGTCTTCAATTCTTCGGAATGCACACGGGTACTTCCCAAAAAGTTGCGAGACCGGCAATTCCATGTTCCAAGTATCCAATCGTTAGTCCGTTTTCGTTGCCTAGGGTCTAGCCGATTGTTTCAATCCGTAATTAACGTTATTGCGTTTGTTGCTGTTGTTTTTCAACGGTGCGGGCCTGCAAGGCCAACGACCAACCCCTTTATGTCGCAGAAAAACCATAGTAGTGCCATTGTTTAAGGTCCCGGGCACTATCGGGACTTGGAATGAACTCTGCGTTACTAAGAACGCTTCCGTCGGTGTCGATTCCAAGAAACTCCCTTCCGAGGAAGGACGAGCGCCCCCTGTCAGTATGTGACCAGCAGTTCTACCGGGGTTGGTGACCCGGTGGTGGCGGTCGCGCCTTATATTTTGTATGGAGAAGGTGTCATTACGCCGCGTGTGTATCTGGGCCTTAAGAGGAATTGAGTTAATTTGCGATTGGTTCACCGTAGGAAAGGTGTCCACTACAAAAATGACTGTTAGCAATCATTTCAAACTCACATCATGTCTGTATTATATTTACTTGGTTAGAAACCAAGATTAGGTACTAACATTTCGGTATCGAAGCTTGACCTTTCTGAATTTGGACACAGACTTTGCAGCCAACTAATAGTATACAGAACAATTGTGGGGCTAGCGCTACGATCCTATTGATATTACTGTCTCTCCCAAGCCGGGATTCGAACATACGACGACTGGCTTGTTAAGCCAGCGTAGTACCTCGAGACAAGCTAGGGTTGTTCATATTTAGTTTTTTTATTGTTATTATTATTTTATTTTTATTTTTTTACAAAATGGCGGCTATGCAACGATTGCCGTGAACCGCTTTTTTAAAGTTCTTCCGGAGTGAGTAGAAGTCGTGCCCAACTCCACCTACAACCAAAACAATTTTTTTTTCATTATCTTCCGTCCGATCTCTCAATAAACCGGCGCGGGGTGGCTTGCTTACTCGAGAACGGCAGGGAATCGAAATCGCAGCGATTCAGGAGGTTCGGTGGCCAAATTCCGGAGAAAGGGAATTCATTTCAAGTACCACATCTACTACAGTGGTGACAAAGCAGCGGGACGGGCGTCAGTTTTGTAGTGCTGGGAAATCAGAGAACAAGAGTCATCCGGTGGAGGCCCGTAGACGACCGTATATGCGTGTTGAGGATTAGGGGCAAATTCTTCAACTACAGTTTAATCAACACCTACGCACCGACAAATGACAAATCAAAGATGAGTTCTATGACAAGCTTGAGCGAATCTATGACGAGTGCCCAAAACACGACGTAAAAGTCGTCATCGGAGACGCAAACGCAAAGGTTGGGAGGGAGGAATTCTTTCGTCCGGTTATTGGAAGGCATAGCCTCCACTCGTCAACCAATGAAAACGGCCTGAGGCTGATAAACTTTGCCGCGGCCAGGGGAATGGCCATATGTAGCTCCTATTTTCCACGTTTGCATTTTCGGAAACACACCTGGAGGCATCCAAATGGAGAAGCCTGCTCCCAGATCGATCACGTACTGATTGACGGTCGGCACTTTTCGGATGTTACTGATGTTAGGACTTTTCGGGGACCAAACATTGGCTCTGACCATTATCTCGTCGTTTGTAAGATCCGCGCACGGTTGTCGAACGTGCTGAAATCTCGCACAGAGAGGACGACGCGTTTCAACATTCAGTGTTTGAAAGCTGATGGCGTGGCAGCAGAATACTCCAGAGAGCTGGATCAACGGATCGCAGAACAGCAGGAGGAAGGAGTGGAAGACATAAATGGGCTGTGGAGCTGTATCCACGGCGCCATCGAAACGAATACGAGAGAGGTGGTAGGTACGACGCGTGGGAGACAGCCTAATGGTTGGTACGATGCCGAGTGCCAGAGTGCGACAGATGAGAAGAACCGTGCCAGGAGCCGCATGCTCACTGCGGCTACGCGTCAGAACAGAGAGAGGTACAGGGGGATAAGGGCTGCCGAAAATAGAACTCTCTGTCGGAAGAAGTACGAGTACGAGGAGCAGGTGCTCGCCAGCACAGAGGACAGCTATGCTCAAAACGACGTGCGGAGATTCTATAAACTGTCAACAGAGTCAGAAGCAGGAATTTTCCTGTGCCGGTCATGTGTAATGACAAGGACGGCAACCTGCTTACTGATTAACCGACGGTTGTAGTCAGGTGTAAGGAGCATTTTCAGGCGCTATTGAACGGTGAGGAGCCGGATGAGCAGAGCAGGAACAGGATGACGATTATGAGTGACGAACAAGCTGTGGAGCCACCATCACAGGAGGAGGTGGAAAAGGCGATTAGTGAGCTGAAAAATGGCGAGCCCGCTGGGAAGGACAGTATCCCGGCCGAACTTTTAAAAGCGGGAAGTGATCGGCTGTACTATGCGATCCACCAGATAATACTAAGGATCTGGGCGGATGAACAAATGCCGAACAACTGGTTGAAAAGCCTTATATGCTCTATCTATAAGAAGGGTCATCGATTGGATTGTGGCAACTATCGAGGCATAACGTTGCTCAACTCCACATATAAAGTGCTCCCCCGTATCCTGTTCTCCAGATTGAGACCGTTAACGGAATCCTTTGTTGTCGAATACCAGGCTGGTTTTCGACAAGGGCGTTCTACGACGGATCAAATCTTCAACCTTGCGATCCTCGATAAGTTCCGGGAGTACAACTTACCGACTCACCATCTGTTTGTGGATTTCAGGGCGGCATACGACTCAGTGAAAAGAAACGAGCTGTGACAGATCATGCTGGAACACGGTTTTCCTACGAAACTAATTAAGCTGAGTCGTATGACGCTGGAGGGATCGAAATCGTGCGTGCGGATAGCCGGCGAGACATCAGCCACGTTCGTAACGTTGCATGGACTGAAGCAGGGGGATGCGCTCTCCAACATGCTGTTCAACTTCAATTGTTTACAATTTTGGGTGTTGTTAATCAATCGCTAAACTCGTATGTACTCCACTATATAATCTAATGAAGAAGCTGCAGTTAAAATTTCAAGTCAATCGGATGTACACTTTTTCAGTTCTACTGCTCGACGATTTTGAAAACATGGTTTTGTGAGAAACGCGTTTAAAGTTCCAAATTGCTATAAATCTTAACAATCGCAACAATAAAGCCCCTAATATTTTTTTCACCATCAGTCAGCTATCCCTGCGCCGTAAAGTTGTCCTTCCTAGACCTTATTTGCCTCTTTTTCCCTTTTTGTCTAATGTAAGGCTAGGCTCTTTCGCGATATCGGACATGCGATGCTCAGCGATATTGACGCGGTTGGCGTCCGATCCCACGCAAAACTCGTACATGCTCGGTCCAACGGTTAACCAGACAGCATCGTGAACGGCATACAGACCCGACAAGCCTTCGTTGAAGGTAGTAACGGCTACATCAGCCAAAATGTCAACTATAGTCCTACCGCTAGAAATCGTTTTTGGAGCAATTGATCACACTACAGCATTGAAGGACTCGTTACTATATTGAGAATACGCACTCTAGCAGCGTGACAGAAGGTTGTCGGAGCTGAGTTATTTATAAATAAGTTGTATTGCGTTGAAAACATTCTCATGCATTGGACTATTCTATGCTGGTATGTTTCAAGGGTACCAAGTGCTTTACTACTTTTTTTACTTCTTCTTTTACTACTTTTGTGGTCACTGTACACCTTCCCAGTAAACCACAAATTGTATATCAATGTGTGAAAATTATCGCATATGTTTTTTTGTATCAAATGCGGGTTTGTATGATATATATTAGTGCGGCTGATCGACTGAACGAATGAAAATTTCGAGTAAACACGTGTTGTAAAGACGCTGTAAACTAGATGCATCGATCTCTATACTTCAAATTTGAAACACGATATCGATGATAGGTAACTTATACTAGTTTGCAAAGCCTCGAAATTAAAAATAAAAAACGTCCATCGCCAAAATAAACGAAAAATGTGATTTTGGAGCATAAAAGTTGTTCGGTAAAAATTTATTTTAACAAACTAAACTGAAGCTGAATTTTCTACACGCAATCTTTTGTATCGAGTTCAGAGTAGATTTTTGCCATTAGGGCGTGGCCACGCAGCTTAGACAAAGACAAACAAACCAAAACACTTTGTTGAGTCAAAATATGTAGGCAGTGGAATTTATTTCGTCCATGTTATTGTTATCTGTGCTCGGGAAGCAAGCCAATAACGAGGGAAATGTATGGGAAAGCTTGACCTTGGAACTTTTCACCTTTTTCCACCATTAAGCAGTAAAGCAACAATGTTGAACACTATATCAAACAATTGTTACACATTTTATCTATCCACCGACATATAAATGACTAAGATGCATTAAGTCGTTCGCTTGCTATAATCGTTTGAAATCTGACTGAAAAGTGTAATCTAATATAGAAAACAAAGACGTAGTCCTACGTCAAAAAAAATACCAAAGTTTTTTTTTCTGGTGGATACTATCCCTTAAGTGCGTAAGTGAGTGAGTAAGTACATAAGTAAGTTACAAATGGAGTAAGTAAGTAAATTTTAGTAATAATATAAACATAAAGTATGTGATCGGATATGGAATGACCATATTTATCATATGGAAAAAAATATTTGCTTGTTTGAGGAAGTATAGAATTTAATCGGCATGATACTTGCTTTAATCAGTTTATTAGTCATAACATTTATGAGACGACAAACCTTGAATAGCTGAGTGATTTACAGTTTTCCAAGTTCGACGTAGAAGTATGTTTTTTACACTGTTGTGGGGGAATATCGGGTAAAACAATCAAGTTAAAAAAAAAATCAGAAAAAAAATATTGCCAAAAAAATGAGAAGAATTGAAATTTTATTCACTGGGAAAATTATGATTTCAAGAAGTAGGATAGAATTTTATTTTGTTATGATCGTAACTGATTTTACATCATATCCCCTCACGACCGGTACGTAGCGTGGTAGGTGCTAATTGTTTAATATTATTGATGGAGATGGAGACATACTGTATTCTGGTCACTCATAACACCGGTTTTCAAAATTATATAAAAATTCTCTCATTTTCTATTTTTATTAAAATTAACTTTATTAGACAAAGTGTTGCACACAAAAAAACTGATTCGTTACATGTGGACTAGTGTAATGAAGACAATAAAAATTCTACATCGTATTATGGGATCTGAATTCCTAAACTTTTGTTGATTGAATCTGAAATAGAGAAGTGACAAACGAAAGACAAAACAAGGTAAAAGATAAATGTATCAAATGGTCCAGTGAAAGGGTTTTGGTGCTAACACTTTTAGCACCAATCGGGAATTCTACCTACAGATCTCTCTTCTTCAGACAGTATTAACGAAAACCTTTAACACAACAGTTGCGTGTTTGTTTCGGTACAACTTCTGAACTTCTGAAAAGTGAAAGCTTTAGTTTGCTAAATCATTTATCTTAGTTCTACGAATAAAAATGCGGCTATCAAAAGCAATTTTTGCATCGTATTCCAGTGTAGTCTTACTAATATTGGAGATTGTGGATTGCATACAGTCGTCAGAAGCTGCAAATGGTCTCAATTTCTACGGATATCCTCAAAGCAATTTTTATGCAAATAGTTGGGACTGGTAAATATATAATTTTTTTATATTTTTTCAAACTTATTAATTATTAGAACTGTTGCTAGCAAGTGCAACTGTTAAGTGATGTGTACATTTTACGTTAGTTTCTCGTGTCCCTGTGATTTGCATTATCCTTTTATCAATGGTTGTACACACGGTATGTGGGTCGAGGAATCTCATCGGACAGTGTTGGTGGTATTTGATATAAATACGCAGAACCAAGTCAATGAAATCGAAACATTATCCACACCACCATGCCAAAGCCTGGGTACACGAAAATGAATCAAAAATGAGTGAGTGGGGTAAGCCCGACATGGTCTGAGGCTAGTTGGATGTTACTGACACATATTTCTCAGCTATTACCGATGTCTCGCTGATAAATAAATTAATTAATCGACTTAGAACCATGCACTCAAGCTCTTCTGTGATTTATGAATGAATCCAAGGGTTATTAGAGGTGTCAAATGTACTGAATCAAGTCACAAAACTGACGGCTTTCCCGGTGGTATTTGAAATATGCTCCGGTGTGGTCAATATGATCCAATCTGGGCAATGATTCTGTGAAAGAAATATAACAATATTCGCCATCAAGTGCTACTAAAGAATCATTTTCCTTAGGGGGCCGGGCTTACCCCCAGTACCCCTACTACTGGACACGGCATGAAAGTAAGTGCTAATTGAAATGAACTCAATTTCCAATCAGCCAGAATGTGGTGCTCTAGTTTGTGCTTACATACTGCGCTAGACATGCTTCAGGTTAAATTTATTCAGGTTAGTCCCAATTACTCTCGTGTTCCAGGTTGGTTACTAAGAGAGGAAGAAAACGGAAAAAAGTCACGTTAAGAAAATTATGTTTCTTATTGAAGCATGTTCTAACAATGTTGTTGTTGATAATTAATTGTGTCTAATACTGAAAAACACACGTTCAATTTTTCAATAAGTTTATAACCTCCCACAACACTTTTCTCGCTCTAAATTATGTTGCGACACAAGCCATTTAGCCTTTATAAACCCAGAGCAATAAAATAGTGAAACGTTGCCGTGATTTTTATTGAAAACAAATATTCTGAATATCACATTTCAATCGCTTTCTATTGTAAGCTACCGGGTATTTGAACTGTTCGCGGAATTCATATACCTACCTATATAAACATAGGATTAAAAAGATTTGTTGTAGCTTGTGTGATTGAAAACACCTTTGAAGTCGAATCAAAATTAGTTTTGATTGGTTTTGATTGATGCCTCTGAGTGCGTTTGATATATCGACGGATATCATATCAACGGGATCTGTGGATGGCAGCGTTCTGTTAGAAATCAATGATTTTTTTTAGAAGTAAAGACCATACTTGATTCGGCTACCTATTGTGTTTTGTTCCTCAATTTGGCCCGAAGTTTAAATTTTTTTCTTTTTCTCTATATATGTATACTATTTCTCTTTTTTATATATAACCTGAAAACGGAACTGCGAAAATGTAATCAATGGGCGACTTTCAAAAATGTATCGGACTTCCATATGAAAGACATACATTAGAAAGACATTTTCAAGGTGATGATAGTAAAAAGGCTTGTTTTGCAGAGTAGCTGCTTCGTGTAATCCTATATGAGAGTAAGAGAAAACCTTTCTGCTTTTGAAGAAGATTTGGTAGGTGCTAGTTAGTCATTAATGTTATTACAAGATAAACTCAAGAATCCTGAGATAGCTTTTTATGAAAACTGGCTTAAATTATAACATTTTTTCTCAATGTTGGATCTCAACGTCTTTTTATATATCTACCTATTATTAAATATAAGGGGCAAGCGTTCAACAATGAATTTACCTGTGCATGGATGATTAAAACCGCTAATGAAATGTTTGTTGTTTCTCTTTCTTTTCATGAATGCAATTGGAGGCAAAGCAACTATTGGCCGCAGTCAGCTGCCCGTCGTTATTATGATGTACCGTTTAAAACCGGGATAGGTCAACAGTTCAATGGGCTTCCGGGCACCAAATCCGCTGGTTGGGATTATGGTTGGAAATATAATGCACAAAAATCGGTTCCAGTTGGATACGGGTATGGGGATGCAGGATATCAATATTATCCCGTTTATTCACGTCAATCAGCATGGATGGATTATCCGGCAGATTATCGCTATGATAATTTTTTCTACCCTTCTGGGAGCCGATTTCCACACAATGGCTTCCCAGACAGCAGCAGAAGGTTAGTTCTTTTTTGAATATTTTTTCAAACATAGAAAAAAACAAGACTCAAATATGTTGTTTGAGCCACAGTACTAAAAATTGTTGCTGTTGACATTTGTTTTTAAACTTGCAGAAGGAATTACATGCAAAATGGTTATTGGAATTACTGGAACAGGGCGGACAATGATGGTGCATGGAAAAATAAACAGCCGGTTACTACTACCACTACTACTACTACAACGATACGTCCTACTACTACTCGGAAAAGTCGACTGTTTGTACCGAATGTGTGGGGATAAGTCATGTCAATAAATAATACAGGGGATTCACACCAAAAACAAGGAATTATTATTTAAACGATTTTTTCAATATCTTGGCAGTGGTCAGGATATGCCGGTAACTGTTATGGATCTCGCCACGAAAGAAAACGTAAAGCGTAGCGTACAAATTTTCGCTTCACGGATTCTATTCTTGCAATCCAGTTTACGTTGTAAGGGCATCTTCAGCGGTGGTCCAAATCGTTGATTTGTTCACGCAAAAGTTCAAGCTTTAATCATCCAATGTGTCCTTTCAATTCGCACAGAATTTGCTCTGATTTCGCACAACCAATGCGTGATACGCATAACGCAAAAGTTGTACAAGGAATACATTGACAGAGATCAAAATCAGAATATGTATCATATACACAAAAAGCGTAATGTCCCGGTAAACTTCGACTTCGGGCGAACGATCAGTTTCGAGGCGCTCAAAAAACCGTTCTTTACTTTCGCGAGCCGGTGCGTATCAACGGCTCGTGCATCCCTAAAAATCGTCAGCGACCGAAACAGCCAATGGCGAGCCTTGTTGCCGCGGAAGTTATTGACGCTGGTGCCAGTAACGCAGAACCGAATGCATGTGAATGAAACCAGAGTCATAATTAAATGCAAAATGTTTTGGACTAATCTCATGTTTTTGTTTATTGTTAATGATTGAATGATGTTTTTAAATGACCTGATTCATGAAAGTGAATCGATCAGATAATAATTTCTTCAATGGAGTCAGTACCCAACTTATCAGTATTGATTGCTGGTTGCACTGTTTTAACGATGCCAACCTTCTGAACATCGGCTGATGCTTTATAAGTGTAGTGGTTTGGAGCTACGCAATACATTCAAAATACGCTAGAGCATCAAATGCGTTATGCCCAACGCACATGCGTTGTACTGGTTCCAATTTTAATCAGTAAATGCGCTAATTACGCTCATAAATGATTTGGTTACGCACACTCCAACTTTTGCGTGTTCTATTTTTTTGGAACAAACTCAAACTCACTGTCTCACCGGTGGTGTGAATTTTGTTTTATACCAGATCTAAATTGAAAAAAATTGAAACTGGTATACGTTTGATCTATTTTTGCCACTTTTTGGAACAAGAAATAGATCATTCGTTCCCCGTTAGCTGTGCGTAGCACGATTGGTTTTTTGGAGAGACTTCAATCTTTTAGCGCTAAATCTGGAAAAACTGAGTTATTGATTAGGGTCAAGTTACTACCGCTATCTAGTAGAGCTTGAATTTTCCGCCCATACAACTTGACAGTAATAAAGGGTCGGTTATCACCCGAATTAGGATAGGAAATAGATAAAACGATGGGATCTTTATCATAGATATCTTCAGTTGCTGGTTCAAAAAGGGCGGGCACATCCGTCGTCTTCTTATACGCATTTATTGAGGAAAATTCAGCGAGCGGCGGTTTTCGCTCGCTGACAACGCGTTTTTTATACAGTAGGGGCAGTTGTTGGTGGGGTAGCCACGGAAACCGCAATTTTCGCAAATTACACCTCTTGGCATCCTACAATTATTCAACTGGTGACCATATTTGCCACAGTTAAAGCACTGATTGTAAGAGGGTGGGCGATGAGAATCGATAAGGGTTTCAAAGGTAATCTTTTGTCCACGTGCTTTTGTTCCTCCTCGGATTGACCTTCTGTCCGCCCTGAGAAGCCGGAGATATTACAAGTTAGTTACAATTGGCGCCCAACGTAAAATAAAAGAGAACAAAAAGGTTTCCAAATTTTTAATCAAAAGTTGGAACCCTTTTTCTCGTAGCTCCAGGAGGAATCGCAATTAGCGACCCTAATTCCTATATTCAATATTTTTCAAATTATAAGTGTGATATATCCTTCTATAAATTTGATAAAAGTGAATCGAATTATCATTTCGGATGATGAGAATTATAAATATGCTACATTTTCCCCCATATTACCGATAACTATCAACGAAACAGTGATTTTGATTTAGTATCCAGTGTTTAGCGTAATCGTTATTATAAAGAATTTATTTAATTTCGTTCACATTACATCATAGAAATAATTTTAAAATGAGTGAAGCAACGGGAAATGATAACCCGTCGACAGATGTGATTCTAGGGTGGTACCATGATATGTCCGGGGATCATTTACTGGAAGATGAATTATTGTTCGAACTAACAATAAGACAAATCGTTATTAGTGACGATCCTTCATTTTCTAGAAGGCGTCGGAGCTTGAGAGAGCACCTGAAATGGGAAAGAGCAGAGAATAAAGTTTTTATCGCGCAGTTAGAAGTAGTCTTGGAGCAGGAAATCGAAATAGGCGGCCAAAAATTAGCTGAAGTCTTAAGCCTCGTTGTTGGTGGCGACAAATTTGTGAAGGCCAAATGCAAATCAAGACTGTTGCATTTAGGTCATAAATTTTATCAGTTACTCAAGAACACACAAGATCCAAACAGTACTGAAAAGTTAAATTCTTTACTTGTTAATTGCGTGGAAAATCTAGAACTATACTTCTATCCAGAATCTAGGGAAACCCTGACAGATAAAAAAGATAATGTGGGAGGAAGTGACGGTGAAACAACAGATGAAGATTCAATTCTGGATGGCGATTCAGCGAAAAAAGATTTCGAGAATCAAAGCGAGGGAAATAGTTTACCTCCAAGTGTTTTAAATTTGATTCAGTCGATGCAAGAACGAATTAGGGAACTTGAACAACAAATCGCAGAAAAAGCTTGCAGTCGAGATAGCAGCACTCAAACAATTCTAAACTCCAGCCTCAATTACCAACAGTATGCAAACCAGCAATGGTCAAATAACCTAGTGAAAGGGAACAACCCCAACCTAATTTCTGTCACGTGTCACCATAATCCCATTCCAGCCTCCCAGCAAAAAAGTCAGACAACCTGTTCTATTACATCCCAAACAGCACCAATTCCAAGCAGTACGAACTGCTTTCATAACTATTCTTCAGTTAACACACCACAAGTTCAGTAACCCTGGTACTCGAACCACTATCCTGGGTTTGTTCCGACAACCAGAGGAATAAATGGTCTACCAAATTTGAGCACATTTTACCAACACCCGATAGGTGCCCTTCCTCAAAGCAGTTTCAACCCTCTACCTAACCCGACACCATCTTCATTGTTTGCGTTACCAACATCGAACCATTTTCGTAGAAGCCTACCGGTCTCTAAATGGTCGATCAAGAAATATGACGGCGAGGACCAAGGTCTCAAATTAAACGAGTTCCTTGAATTTCTACAAGCTTTAGCTTTAGCAGAACAAACGAGTGAGGTTGAACTGTTTGAGTCGGCCGTTCATCTCTTTTCCGGTGCCGCTTTAAAATGGTATATGACCATTGGCAGCACTTAGTTTGGGAACTCAAACGCACTTTCATGCATCCCGACTTAGATGCCTTAATTAAAAAGAAAATCTACAGACGGAATCAAAATAGGAATGAACCTTTCCATGAGTTTTATCATGAGATGGAAAAACTTTTCCGCACCATGAGTGCACAATTAAGTGAATATGAAAAGCTCAAAATCTTAGAGCAGAACATGAGGTTGGAATATAAAAAGCAGCTAGCTTTTGTCAATATCATTGATTTGGCAAGTTTAGTTTCAGCGGCTAAGAAAGTTGACGCGCTGCTGTACCCTGCTTACTCCAAGGTTTTTGACGACGAGAAAGCGGTACACGTGGTCGAAAATGCGACTACAAAGAAGAGCAAACAGGTGCCCGCCACTCAGCAATCGGATAAAGCAACCTCGGAAACTCAACAAAGCAGTCAGAGAAATCAGTCAAGAAATTCTTCTGGCTCCTCACAGAAGCAGTCCAAAATCATCTTCCAGAACAATCAACCAACCTATTCCGCGTCGGGTCAAAGTCGTGTCCCGATTACCTTAGAAACCCTTATCGATTCTCATCGCCCACCCTCATACAATCAGTGCTTTAACTGTGGCAAATATGGTCACCAGTTGAATAATTGTAGGATGCCAAGAGGTGTAATTTGCGAAAATTGCGGTTTCCGTGGCTACCCCACCAACAACTGCCCCTACTGTATAAAAAACGCGTTGTCAGCGAGCGAAAACCGCCGCTCGCTGAATTTTCCTCAATAAATGCGTATAAGAAGACGACGGATGTGCCCGCCCTTTTTGAACCAGCAACTGAAGATATCTATGATAAAGATCCCATCGTTTTATCTATTTCCTATCCTAATTCGGGTGATAACCGACCCTTTATTACTGTCAAGTTGTATGGGCGGAAAATTCAAGCTCTACTAGATAGCGGTAGTAACTTGACCCTAATCAATAACTCAGTTTTTCCAGATTTAGCGCTAAAAGATTGAAGTCTCTCCAAAAACCAATCGTGCTACGCACAGCTAACGGGGAACGGTTAAACATTCTTGGCCTAATAGACTTACCTTTTTCTTTTAATAACAATATTAAAATAATTCCGACCTTAGTAGTTCCTAATTTAACAGTAAGCGTATTATGTGGCATGGATTTCTGGGAGAAATTTCATATTCAACCCACGATTCAAGACTGTGCTTTATTTAACACAGCCGACGAAACTGTTAATGACACACAAATACAACCTGTAGCTTTATCATCTACAGAGCAACAAACGATGAATCAGGTAAAACAGCTTTTTCTCCCCGCACGCCCAGGGGTCCGACAATTCCCTTATGTGATGTCCCCTAAGACGCAGTCTTTAGTAGCTGACGAGTTAAAACGGTTGTTAAACGCAGGAATAATCGAGCGAAGCCACTCCGAGTGGTCACTCAACTGCGTGCCCGTAATAAAGCCAAACAAAGTGCGCTTGTGTTTAGACGCACGAAAAATTAACGAACGCACCGTGCGCGATGCTTATCCCTTGCCACACCCTTGTAGAATTCTAAGCCAACTTCCTAAAGCCAAATATTTATCAACGATTGACCTTTCTGAAGCCTTCCTGCAGGTGCCTCTTGAGAAATCCTCTCGAAAATATACCGCCTTTAGCGTTCAAGGAAACGGGCTGTTTCAGTACACACTAATGCCTTTCGGACTGGTTAACAGCCCCGCCACCTTAGCTCGGCTCATGGATAAGGTTCTGGGACACGGGATGTTGGAACCATATGTCTTCGTGTACCTTGATGACATAATCGTGGTCACGGAGACATTTGAACATCACGTTCAGCTTCTGCAAGAAGTAGCCCGCCGACTAAATGAAGCAAAATTATGCATTAATTTAGAAAAATCTAAGTTTGGTGTCTCAGAAGTTCCTTTTCTAGGATACCTTCTAAGCACGGCCGGACTTCGAACAAATCCCGACAAAATTAAACCCATTGTGGAGTATGAAAGACCCTCCACCGTCACAAAACTTCGCAGATTTTTGGGAATGGCCAACTATTATCGAAGGTTCATATCTAATTTCAGCGGTATAACCGCGCCCTTGACAGAACTTTTGAAGTCCGCAACTAAATCTATCAAATGGACAAATGAAGCAGAAGAATCATTTTGTGCCATTAAAGAACTGCTAATATCAGCTCCAATACTGGGTAGCCCTGATTTTCAAAAAAAATTATCATTCAAACGGATGCTAGCGACGTTGCTGTTGCTGGTGTCCTAACACAACAGCAAGAGGAAGGAGAAAAAGTTATAGCATACTACTCGCACAAACTTACCACACCACAGCGCAATTACCACGCTGCGGAGAAAGAAGCATTAGCCGCATTACTCTCTATAGACGCATTTCGCGGATACGTAGAGGGATACCACTTCACCTTGGTAACGGATTCCTCCGCGCTGACGCATATACTAAGCTCGAAGTGGAAGGTTGGGTCACGATGTAGCAGATGGAGCTTGGACCTACAGCAATACGACATGACAGTGGTACACAGGAAAGGAAAAGACAACGTTGTTCCCGATGCCCTGTCACGAAGCATTGCTTCGGTCCAAGACACAACCGCTGACTCGTGGTACAACTCCATGAAGCATAAAGTTTTAAACAAACCTGATGAGTATGTCGATTTTAAGGTGGAGAACGGTAGTTTATATAAGTTTGTTACTGCCAAAGACCAGCCTTACGACAGCCGGTTCGAATGGAAACTAGTTCCACACCTTCGCGATGTACAAGATACGCAAACGATATTACTGGCCCAAGATGACCGCCGATGTCCGCGCGTACATACAAAATTGTCAGACCTGTAAAGAAATCAAACCCCCGTTCGTGCCAGTAACACCGGAAATGGGTAAAATGCGCTCCGCTGTCGGTCCGTGGCAAATTATATCCATAGACTTTATTGGGCCACTCCCCCGCAGTCGGAAAGGCAATCAATACTTACTAGTCATAGCCGATTATTTTTCAAAATGGGTCATGATTCACCCTGTGAGAAAACTAGACAGCTCAGCGATGTGCTCAATTCTGAAAGATCAATGGTTTTATAGAAACTCTGTTCCAGAAGTGATTATTTCTGATAACGGTAGCACTTTCACTTCGAAGCATTTTAAAGACCTTATTGATAGTTTCGGAATCAAACACTGGCTATACTCCCGTTATCACTCACAGGCGAATCCTGTAGAGCGGGTAAATCGCACTATAAACACGGCTATCCGATCCTATGTTAAGGAAGACCAACGCGTTTGGGACAGTAAAATCCCCGAAATCGAATTAATGCTCAACACTAGTATTCATTCTTCGACCGGGTTTTCACCTTACTTTATCATTCACGGGCACGAGCTGTCGGAACAAGGAACCGATCATCGCCTTGCTAGACACGACGAAACACCCACAAAAAATGATAGGGAGGAGAAACGTAAACAACTGCTGGGAAAAACATACGACATAGTACGGAAGAACCTGGTTAAATCTTACGAAATAAACCGGGGCAAATATAACCTCCGGCATAATCGAGCAGCAAAATCTTTTGCACCTGGGCAACTAGTATACCGTAAGAATATGAAAGCCTCCAACGCGGCAGAGGGTTACAATTCCAAGCTTGGGCGGCAGTACATTCCATGTAAAATAAAAAGGAAAATTGGTTCGTCGTCCTACGAACTAGAGGATTTGTCCGGGAAAAACGTTGGTATCTGGCCCGCGACTCACGTGAAACCCGGCTGAAACGGGTATATTAACTAGAGGAAAACATTCATTAACAACCGCCAACTGCTGAAAACCCTAAAACGAAAAACAATATCAAAAATTAACTAATTTTACACTTACCTGCAACCACATCGTGCACATCAAACAATGTAAATAATCAAACATAACTGAGATGGTGTCATGAAGTTTGACGTTTAGGTTGGTCGAGAGAGTCGTCAAACCAGTATCTGAACGGAGCCCGATTTCACGGTTGAATTATATTTTCGATATACTTTGTGAACGCGCTCTAAATGCGGCGAAAGTATTTTCGATATTCTTGAATAAAAAGTCTCGAGCAAAAATTTAAGAATGTCTTATAAAGAAACCAGAGGTTTATTTAAATATTTCATAAAGAGGTAACCTAGAATCACAATTACGTACAATCTCGACGGAAAAGGTATGAATGAGGAGAAGTGAATGGACCGGTACCAGTGAATGAAGATGGATGAATGAGAAAATATCTCGCGATTGTGACAAGGACAAGAAGGAGTTAAAATAAAATTCTATCTTCCCCATTAATAAACATAAATAAATTTAGTCAACAAGGGTTGACTGTAAATCATTGTTCGTTGTTAGTTTATCGGTAGTTGCGGTGTTGTAAAATGACGTTTTTTCTGACGAACCCTGATAGCCCGATTCATGAGTTCGATTTTAAAAGAATTATTATATCCATGTTTAAGCAATTGTGGCGAGTCTCACTCCCAAAGATCAGTCTAATGTGTAGCATAAGAGCTCCTCTTGAGGAAAAATCACTGCTTTACATATCGTCAAATCTCTGGAAGAAGCAGGCCCATGAGAGCTTGTGGCGGATTAGCTTCCCAATGGCGAGTCTCACTACCAGAAATGTGTCTAATATGAAGTGAAAGAGCTCCTTCAGTGGATACAATCATCGCCTTATATTTCGCCACAATTCTGGAAGAAGTAGGCCCATTCAAACCAATTACAAAAATATGGCGAGTCTCACTCCTCAAGATCTGCCTAATATAAGGGAAAAGAGCTCCGCCTAGGGAAAAATCATTGCCTTATATTCCGTCGGAACTTCGGAAGAAGCAGGCCCATAGAGCTTATAATAGCGAAAATGTATCCTAATGGCGAGTCTCACTCCTCAAGATCTGCCTAATATAAGGGAAAAGAGGTCCTCTTGCAGGAAAAATCATTGCCTTATATTGCGTCAGAACTTCGGAAGAAGTAGGCCCATGAACCCCAATTTTTTTTCAAAACCATGTAGAATCTGTGATGAGTCTCACTCTCCGAGATCAGCAAATATGATGTAGAAGAGCTCCAGCGAAAGGAAAAGTCACTACCACATATTGAGTCGTAATTCGTGGAGAAGTAGGCCCACAGCTTAATGCAAAAAAAAATAGAAGTCGCTATTTTTTTTACCCCGGCCCGGGGAAAATTGTAACCTCCGTTGTAGATCACAATGCACTTAAATTACTTTTCTTTAATTTTATTTTTCTTATAAGTCTATAAATTTGAATGTAAATACTGTTTCAAAAAATTATCGTTCAAAAATCTATAATTAAGTATACGATTGAAGTTGATTTAAAGACATACCAAAATCCCACTCCTAAAACCACTTCCCAACCACTCCGACAGTAACCGTAAACATCGGACAGCCTGCAACCCGGCACATTTGACGTAACTGTCATCTGCCAGATGAGTCAGCAGTTCCCGTCGGGAAAATTGCTAGCGTATAAATACGCTGGAAAACCCATAGAGGTTCTTCTTTCTGGTAACAGACATCCAACTTAGTAGTCGTATAATATAAAGTGATTTTTTTATTAATTATAAAAAGGTGACGAAAAAGTGCAGAGGAGTTTTAGACTTCGGGCGGCTCGCTCGATAAAGTGCAAGACAGGACCAGTGATAGTGCAGCAGAGGAGTTTGGACTTCGGGCGGCTCGCTCGATAAAGTGATTGGTAGGACCAGGGACCGCGCTGAAGCGGAGTGTTGGACTACCCGCGGACAACTGCATGTAGCACGTACGATTGCCAGCGGCATCGACCCGGAGACCCCACCTTCCCCTGGATGATTGTCGTCGAGAACGCACCCGTGACGCCCTCTTCGATATCGAGCCCGACGGCTGTTAATCGTCCGATGATCTTCCTAATCAACGCCATCTACGAGTAATTGCATCTGCAGCAGAATCGCGGATTCAGCCACGAGGTGGCATTAAGTGAAGCCCGCCGGATCCACCCACGCTAGACGAGGTGTAGGGTGATGCACCCCAACTGTGACCATCAGGTACACGGTTTACTTTTCCTTTTTCCTTTTCCCCTTTTGCAAATCGTAATGTATAAAGATTGTAATAAAATTAGTATTCATTTAAAATAATATTCTTTTGTTTAAAAGCCCCGTAGCCCTGAAAAGGTAATCTTTTGTCCACGTGCTTTTGTTCCTCCTCGGATTGACCTTCTGTCCGCCCTGAGAAGCCGGAGATATTACAAGTTAGTTACAGTTTGCAACCATCAGCCACCAGTATGACAAATATGTTGGCTATTTGTTAATCACCTTAATTGTAGTGGGACTAGAGGAGACCTTGAGAGGCCAGAAAAATGTTCCTCGAAGACACTGACTGAAAACGTTCAAAATGCTGGGGTGACATTGCGCATTTCGTTTTACGTGATTTTTCGACTTTGCGGGTTGGATGAGCCGCAGAACAAATGACAATGACAGCTCCTTTTAAGCTTCAAGCATAACTGGCAGTATGTGACCTACTCGAAAATAGCGAAAAGCGTTCGAATAGAGCTGCGCAATGCCACCCAATATCCTCAAAACCCAACCCAAGTTTGAAGAACTGCAAGATTTTGAAAGATTGATGAGACGAAAACGGAAGATGAACATCTACGCGATTAAATATTTTTCGCTATCTTCCGAAGCCCTACTTGTAGCAGAAATTCTTCGATCATACCAATCCATCCTGAGAAATGTCACTGACGCTCGGGTCAAACCATCAGATCCAGTGGCATAGCGTGACCGGGTGATACCCGGGGCGGCAAATTTGGGTGTCACCCCTCTGCTCCTGGGTGTCACCTTCACCAGGTTGCAATGAAATCATTTTGTTATCAAAAATTTGTGAGAGTTAGCACGTTTGTTTTCAATTGCACTAAATCTACCTATTTTTGAAAAATTGGTTGAGATTATACTCTTGAAAGCAAATTTATATAATTTTCGAGGGTTTCACCGCGACCTCCACCTAATTGATAGTAAATCTCAAGGATAAAGGTTGATGGACCCCTTAGAGGGTGACACCCGGGGCGGACCGCCCCCGCCGCCCCCACCACGCTACGCCAGTGGTCAGATCCATAAAGTCTTGTGGATGTAGAGTGTCTTGCCAAAGTAATCGTTTAATGTGCGTAGAAATTATCGAATTTCCGTTTGTTAAATATTGAGTGCTTTTTATTATAACAAGTCTCATTAACTGATAGCATGGGGTATTGAATTGTTGACAGTGTGACAGATGCCAGCGGTTTAAAACAACAAAATATACAACACCGGTGCGGAGATCAAAAAGTTGATCTATATAAGCTGGTTCTATTCAGGTTTCGCTGGTGTAAATCCATGGGCGCAACTACGGGGGGCTACGGGGGGCTGAAGCCCCCCCTGGAACGTGTTTAGCCCCCCCTAGAATTTCCCAGAGAATGATTGTATTCAATATATATACATTCCATACTACTTATCAGAGCATCAAAATCCACACAAATTGAGATGTCGTCATTCATTGGCTAAGGACTAGTTCTGCACCCAGGATCGATTCTCAACCCTTGCTCTCTTACTCACCTTACCAGTCAGACGAGAGCTGTAGTAACTCGTGCTGTATCAAGTAGTCGCCAGTTTACTCGGTTTTGGGCTGTGTTTCACCAGTTCCCCAGACGTCTCATCATTCGCAAGTCTCTTTCGATCTGGTCGAGCCATCATGCACGCTGCGCCCCTTAATTTCTTGTGCCGGTAGGGTTGCTGAAGAGAAGTGATTTCACATGGTTGTCGTCCGGCATTCTTACGATGTGACTGGCCCACCGCAACCTAATGTCTTTCGCCAGGTGTGCAATGGGGTTCTCTCCAAGCAGCGCTTGTAGCTCATGGTTCATGCGCTGTAGCCATTATCCGTCGTCCGCTTGTGCTCCACCGTAGATAGTCACCTTCTGTTTGCCGATAGGCACCTTCTGTTCGAAAATATCAAAAGGACTTTCGTAGAGGACTACCGGTTATCAGGGTTTTGTAGTTTTTTGTATCGAAGTGGTCATGTCCGATCATCACCGTGATTGGTGCGTACGTTTGTAATGTCTGAGAAGAACGGGCCGTCGTTGAGAACGTGGTCAATTTGTTTTGCTGTACGTTGGTCGAGGTAAGAAGAGACTTTGGACTGCTAATCCGCGGGAAGCTGCGAAATTGGTGCATAGCAGGCTGTGCGAGCCGATAACCGGCTTATATAAGTCTATCCTTCCGTTCATGTCCCCAACGACGATCTTGATATCTCTACGCGAGCAGCTATCGTAGAGTTTCTCCAGCTGTGCGTAGAACGCTTCTTTCCCTGTATCAGGTCTTCCTTCGTGAGGGCAGTGCACATTGGGAATAGTGTAGTTGTGGAACCGGCCTTTAATTCTCAACAAACACAACCTGTCGCCGATTGCCTGCCGCTTTGGTGGTACTATGCCTTGCGGCCACAAATCCACCGTACCTTCTCTCCTTTCAGGCAAAGCTCCTGGAGCGCAACGATGTCGAAGTGGCGGGGTTCTAGCTGATCCAGCAGAATCCGGTCGACATCCGGGTCATTAAGCGATCTACTGTTACATGTTCTGAGCTTCTAATCGTCGTCCTTATTTCGTCGGCTGGGTCATTGCCGATTGTTCCGGTTCGTTTTGAATTCTTGATTCTCCGTAGTATGTTTATTTCAGTATGCTGCCTTACTAGGGCTGCGATGCCTAGTCTTGCAACGGAGCTGCCGCCATGGATGTAGCCGGCGAGACACCGCATTTAATAGTTCAACCGTCCGGTCCGGATTAGTCGCTGTTTGAGCCGCCCCTAGCCTGTGGGGTAGACGCGCAGACAACCTGCTCTCTAAGGAGAACAACTACCCCACCGGTTCACCGGTTTTTCCTTGGTTGCTCGTATCCCAGTCGGTACCACGTGGAAGTAGGAATAGGGCATTATGCCTTGAACCACAGTGGGGTCTATTTTATTCTAACTAGTACGGGTGAATTGTTAAAAAGCACTGCCCAGCCGTTTACCAAATCTAGCTCTCCTCAATATCGAATCATTGTTGCTGAAAGAACTTGGCGTTGACGATGTGTTCAAGATATTCAGTACATCTTCGGAGATTCTATCCCGAAGTGATTTTTTCTGCTTTTACGATACTATTTTAAGCGTCATTAAAAAAGCATATTCAAACTCTTTTTTCTCTTTTTTAAAATGACATACATGAAAACTAGCCCCCCCCCTAGAAATTTTTCTTAGTTGCGCCCATGTGTAAATCTAGTATAAAGTTGTTTCAAAAATAGACCACCGCTGAAGATGCCCTAAGGACACCACACTAAAGAATTATTTTCAAGAATATATCGCACCAGAGAAAGCTCAACGAAGAAGACACAGTGGGTCACGAAACTTCGATGCTATTTCGAAGATAAATCCGTGTTGTCGAATTACCTTTGATATAATTTCATTATAGCGCGGTCTAAGCGATTGCGCGGTATCCAAATATGCTGCGTAGCCGCAAGGTTACAGAGTCCGCTTTGTCAAGCAAATGGTTGTGGGTTCGAATCTTAGTAGAATCAGGCCATTCGATGTCAAAACTGAACTGGGTCCATTTCCAGGCTCCCCACCAATTACCCTTCCTTCACGCTGAAATCTATAACACCTTTGCGTGACTTCCTCTTAACAAAAACATAAGTCCCTCTTATTAATAAAACTGGCCAGAAGGACGCACAACGAAACTTCTCCAAGGAATTATAATTGCTGATATTTGGTAGGAAGAACGAGCATCGGTATAGTAGAACAGTAAGCGTATGAAAGGAGTATCACATTACACACAAGCACTGATAAACAATAATAAAAAAGCATGCCACTCCTCAATAGCGGTATTGCTAATAATAGAAGTGCGGGATACAGCAGACACCCGGGCATATCTCACAATAGATCTACGATTCTAGTCGCAGTGAGGAAGTCCATACAGGAAAAAAAAATCCAAATATGCTATTATTGTACAGTATCGGGTCATTTTTTCTAGTGAAAGATATCGCACTACATTTTTGGATACCAACTGTCAGTAAGTTGTTAGAACACCACTCGTGGAAAATGTCGTCCAGTCGCTATAATTCGACACAGCCTGCGGTATTCCGTTATTCTTCAACAGCTTAACATCGTCCGCAAGAAAAAGGTAAGTTTCTGGTACTAACGACGCGTCATTTATATACAACTCGAAAAGCAGTGGTATTAAACTACTACCTTGCGGAACATCGATAAATTCGAAAAACATGCAGATATTGTAGATTGCTGTGATCCAAACCTAACGTATAGCGTTCTATCGTCCAAATAGAACCTTAAGCATTGTACGAGTTCAAAAACTGCTACTAGTTTTCCGACGCGATCAAATGTTGCTTTCAAGTCCAGCATTAAATGCTAATTTCAGTCACTGCATCGATTTGAGACCCTTCGGTCATATTTTGTGTGCATGTAATGGTAAGTTGTTCAATATTGATAGCGTTTGGACAGAAACCACGTTGATTGATCGATACACTGCTTGTTAGCTGGCGCTGCTAGCGAAGAGAGTATCGTAAATAATTATCTCAATTATTTTCTAACAAGCGCAAAGAGAAGTTATAGCTCTGTAACTCCTCTTTGCGTTTTTTCGAAATTTTTTGACGTGGTTTTAATTTTACTACAAAAATTTGGAAATTTTATTCCTTGTGATACATTTTCTAAATTACCAGTAGTACAATGGTGTTTTATAGTTACGGCCTTGAGGTGTTGTCATTTAAATAATTCAGGAATAGAAAAAATGCCATCCCAGATCGATCTGGCATAACGTCCTTCAAACCTTCAGCGAAATAGTATAAACAGGCGTTCATGGTAGCATCAGAGCCCCACTAGTTTGGTAGTGTTTCTGGATCGGAGTCGAGTTGTTTTGGAACAAAAGCCGCAACGAAAAAATTAACAGTGACAACAGTGAAAAATTTGTAAATCAAAAAGGAAGCTGCGGGCGTTCAAGGTCAAAGCATTTTTGGTGGCAGTTTGGGTCCGTCAAGAGTGAACGTCGACAAGAACGGAATCCTGGATGGTGAGTTCGTTCCAAGTGATCGTTCACAAGCGAGGGTTGACTCATGTTGGTGCACGCGAAGTTTCACAGGGGAGCTTTTAATTTTGCTCAAGAAACAGGGGATATAGTCAAATTCTTAGTATATATGGAACTCAAATTTATTTCCTAATTCATATTACTTTCAGAGAGCGAGTAATGGCGCTATAACCATGAGCTAAAATGCTAGGACTAGAGTTAGTACTCAAGTTCCAACTGTAACAGTTGAAGCGAGTAAAGGCGCTACATCCTTGGTTTAAAAACTTGAACATAAGGAGGAAATACCTATGTTCCATCCCAGGAAATTGGTCAACAAAGGAGTGTACCTTTTTAGCTTTGTCACTCCCAACGAATTATATTACCGTAAACTGGGGTGACTTTGATCACTTTTTTTATCGTATCTTAAATATTTTCAGAATATACTAAAAACAATATTGTTTGATATTTTTAAAATAAGTACTGGCATGCATTGAGAAAGATTCAGTCATTACTTCAAAAGTTTAGCAACAATTTTGCTGTTTTTAAAGATGCTCCAAAAATTTTACACCAATCAATTCCGGGGTGACTTTGATCACTTCATTATTTTGATGAATTTGGAGTAACGCTTTGCTATTTTCACTAAACTAAACAGCCTAAAACGACTTAAACGAGCTCATAGATATGGTGAGCAATTTGGGGGCCATTCACATTCTACGTGAACAGTTTATGTTGCGAATGTCCCAGATTCATACAAAATTTTTAAAATATATATGAATGATTATCCACTGAGAGGGAAGGTGGTCTAAAATCATCAAAAACCAGTCCACGTGAAATATGACTTATGCAATTGTCCAAATTTGCATGTTACCTCACGTCTTTGGTTTTTGTTAAGAAAAAATATGTAATACGCTGTGGAGATGATTGGGACTCAACATTGCCTTCTAGAAAAAAACTTGCAAAAATAACAATGAAATGCATTGTTATAATATTTGTTCATCTTAAGAACTAATCTGGGAACAAAATTAAAAAACTTTACGTATTGCAACTTGTTGTTTTGAACCTGCTTGAACCGATTGTTTGTATGCAACAAAAATCACCAAAAATACACTTTATTTTCAATAAATATTTTAGCATGAAAAACACTCTTTAAATAGCAGGAAATGCATGAATAGTAGAAATTCAGACATATATCCACACAATCAGTGAAGATAACGACAAATCTTAAGCACTACGAGCGCTTTTTACCACATTTTTAGAAAAGAGGTACAGTGATCAAAGTTACCCCGGTGATCAAAGTCACCCCAGTTTACGGTACTTATTACATAGGTACGGATCGGTTGGTACAGATTGTCCTCGTTCTTTGGTTATATTGTATTATATTGCCCAACACAGTAGGCCTGGCCGTTGACAAGAAAAATGTATGGAAATCATTTTTAAAAAAAATGGTGGATATCATTTTCCAGGATCTTTTCAAGTACTGGCTGTGTTAGTGTAAACTAGACTAGACTAGATTAGTAATTTCTCTTTGCGTTTGTTGGAAAGTATCGAAAGTAAGTCTATCTTTGCAGTTGTAGCAGTGGAGCTGAGCCACTTATTGTCCTACAAAGTATAACAAAGCGAACTCTTCTTTTAATATTTTATATATAATTACAAAATTCCGTAAATTACATATATTGTTTTTTTTTTCGTTTCTGAGGTGTATTCGACTGCAGAATGGCCGAATACCATTTAGTATGGTAATTTTCAGAATCAAGATGAAGCCAAAAATTGCCAAATACAGTCGTCGTTCGATAACTGCAAGTCTTTTAACTGTCATATTTGACATTGAAGTGACAAATCTCGCGGGGGGATTCTAAATGCATTCGAGAATAAAAATTGTTGAATCTCTAGAAACATTTCAAAAGGACTTTTCATTTTCTCGATTTTTTTCGATTCCGTTTACTTGTTGTCTCTTCATTCTAGATGGGAGATTATAGATCTCCACTATTAATCAATGAAGCCAAATCACCATGTTATGTGGTTCACTTTCCGTAGTTATTATAAGAGAAAAAAAAATCCTTGTGCATTCTTTGGCTAGCTATCACGTCACGGATCCTGCTGACATTGATGTTGATTTTACTTGCGTTATGTCAGCGGTTCCGAGCTTTCTGTCAAAATTTCATTCATGAATTAAGATCCGAATCGTCTTGTAAAATAGTCTTCTGTAGTGATGAACCTTATCTTCGCCTACATATTGGTTATGTAAAGTAGTTACTAAAACGCAATAAATTATGATGCGGAAATATGACTATCAAATTGATTAATCAAAAAGCTTACCTATTTCAGTTTTCTGCTATTTTTTGCTACTATGTACTTCATAAAAAAAATACATTTCGACATCATTGAAAACAAAAATGGTAGTGACGGACCCCCCTTTAAATTTTGGCATGTGTCAAGTGTTGCAGTTATCAAACGGCATTTAATAACTGCAATGTAAACATGTTGCAGTTAGCGAACGACGACTGTACCACCTTACATGAGTGTTTCCCGAATCAGGATGATGCCCTAAGGCCGGAAGTCAACGGCAAATACCATTTTAAAATCCAAGATGGTGACTTCTGGTTTCTGGGAAGCACTTTGAGCTGCTATATAATCAACTCTAAAAAGTGAATATCATCAAATTTTCGGCATCGGGATAGCACGGTGTCCAAATTTCGATTATTATCGAATTTTCATGTACCTCTAATTTTTTTTCGCAGAAATGTTGCCAACTGGATAAAAATCAAGGATCGGAAACTTAAAAAATATTTCATCGGCGATTTTTTTGAAAAATTGAATTTATTTATTTAAAAGACGTTCAGCGCAAAAAAAAAACTAAAATGTAACAATTTTTGTGGGAATGCAGGAAAAACGTACGGGAATCCAGAGAACAAGTTTGTCTTTATGTTTTCGTAGAGAAAATTTCCTTAATATTCAATCTTGGTCGGATTAGGTAAATAAATTCATTAGAAAGCATTTTTCCTTTGAAAAATTCAAAGTTATTTATATTTAAGTATCTTTATTGTAGTCGTGGACATGCATATCTCGATGCTTCAGACCATGTTCGAAAAGGTGCGTCAGCAATAAGTAATTTGACAATAATTAGATCACATTCCACTTAACTTTGGACTTTCAGTACAGCCCCAAATAACAACTTCCGCACAAAACACTAGGAAACTTTTTATAATTTTCGTTATTTATAGGCAGAAAGTGAGAAAAGAGCATTTTCTTCCACTGCTCGCCTATTCTCTTCGTAGATTTGGTTTTTTCGAAGGACAAGGCGCAAACCAAATTTTAATCTCCTCGTGGTCAAGCTTCATGGTTTATTCATAAAGTTTTTGAAATGAAGTGACATTGCACTATCCTCAAATGCATTGGTTGCTGTGATTTTCTATGGTTAAATCACAGACAAACAGAGGTACCTTGAAATTTATATTCATGGATCAAAATAACGGTCAATTCAAATGAGTTTTAATTACACGGAATATTCCCGCCGCAGCGGAGGTGCACATCAGCCCTTTTACCTTTGAACTCAGTAGACCGTCGCGTGCCGTGCTGCCAGAAACAGCAGAAAGGCTGAAAGTTTATCATTTTTGGAATATGTCCAGTAAGTGTCGCACAAATTAATCGGAACCACATTTTTTTAGAACTTTGTATGGAGTGGTACGTCTGTTTGTCTGTGGTAAAATGACTGACTTCATTGTTAAATTTTTGAAATTAAATGACACTGCACTACCCTCAAATGCCTTGGTTACTGCCTATATTAATATGACTGACATTAGTGAAGTTAGTGGGTTGTTTTTTGTAGATTTGGGCAAAAAAAAAATAAATTCCAAGTTTTTCAAAAAATCGGCGATGAAATATTTTTTAACTTTCCGATCCTTGATAGATAACACAGGTACATGAAAATTCGATAATAATCGAAATTTTGACACCGTGCAACGTTGATCCGAATCTAGTTGCTAAAAATGGCCAGTGTTTGACATGAACCAAAACACACAACTATTCCGTTGAAACTCGAATAAAGTACCCAGGAACAGTCAGATTATATCCAAATTCGTTTTGCATACCACATCTTTGCTCAAAATTTGATTATTATTATTATTATTATTATTATTATTATTATTATTATTATTATTATTATCTGCGTTTTGCAGACAAATCTGCACATTTGGTATCCCTGCACTACAGAATCAGTTTCAAGAAGAGATCGCACCAGAGAAAGCATCACGAAGAAGTCACAGCACAGTGGGTCACGAAACTTCGATGCTGTTTCGAATATAAATCCGTGTTGGCGATTCGCCTTTGATATAATTTAATTATAGCGCGGTTCCTAATTCATATTACTTTCAGAGAGCGAGTAATGGCGCTATAACCATGAGCTAAAATGCTAGGACTAGAGTTAGTACTCAAGTTCCAACTGTAACAGTTGAAGCGAGTAAAGGCGCTACATCCTTGGTTTAAAAACTTGAACATAAGGAGGAAATACCTATGTTCCATCCCAGGAAATTGGTCAACAAAGGAGTGTACCTTTTTAGCTTTGTCACTCCCAACGAATTATATTACCGTAAACTGGGGTGACTTTGATCACTTTTTTTATCGTATCTTAAATATTTTCAGAATATACTAAAAACAATATTGTTTGATATTTTTAAAATAAGTACTGGCATGCATTGAGAAAGATTCAGTCATTACTTCAAAAGTTTAGCAACAATTTTGCTGTTTTTAAAGATGCTCCAAAAATTTTACACCAATCAATTCCGGGGTGACTTTGATCACTTCATTATTTTGATGAATTTGGAGTAACGCTTTGCTATTTTCACTAAACTAAACAGCCTAAAACGACTTAAACGAGCTCATAGATATGGTGAGCAATTTGGGGGCCATTCACATTCTACGTGAACAGTTTATGTTGCGAATGTCCCAGATTCATACAAAATTTTTAAAATATATATGAATGATTATCCACTGAGAGGGAAGGTGGTCTAAAATCATCAAAAACCAGTCCACGTGAAATATGACTTATGCAATTGTCCAAATTTGCATGTTACCTCACGTCTTTGGTTTTTGTTAAGAAAAAATATGTAATACGCTGTGGAGATGATTGGGACTCAACATTGCCTTCTAGAAAAAAACTTGCAAAAATAACAATGAAATGCATTGTTATAATATTTGTTCATCTTAAGAACTAATCTGGGAACAAAATTAAAAAACTTTACGTATTGCAACTTGTTGTTTTGAACCTGCTTGAACCGATTGTTTGTATGCAACAAAAATCACCAAAAATACACTTTATTTTCAATAAATATTTTAGCATGAAAAACACTCTTTAAATAGCAGGAAATGCATGAATAGTAGAAATTCAGACATATATCCACACAATCAGTGAAGATAACGACAAATCTTAAGCACTACGAGCGCTTTTTACCACATTTTTAGAAAAGAGGTACAGTGATCAAAGTTACCCCGGTGATCAAAGTCACCCCAGTTTACGGTACTTATTACATAGGTACGGATCGGTTGGTACAGATTGTCCTCGTTCTTTGGTTATATTGTATTATATTGCCCAACACAGTAGGCCTGGCCGTTGACAAGAAAAATGTATGGAAATCATTTTTAAAAAAAATGGTGGATATCATTTTCCAGGATCTTTTCAAGTACTGGCTGTGTTAGTGTAAACTAGACTAGACTAGATTAGTAATTTCTCTTTGCGTTTGTTGGAAAGTATCGAAAGTAAGTCTATCTTTGCAGTTGTAGCAGTGGAGCTGAGCCACTTATTGTCCTACAAAGTATAACAAAGCGAACTCTTCTTTTAATATTTTATATATAATTACAAAATTCCGTAAATTACATATATTGTTTTTTTTTTTCGTTTCTGAGGTGTATTCGACTGCAGAATGGCCGAATACCATTTAGTATGGTAATTTTCAGAATCAAGATGAAGCCAAAAATTGCCAAATACAGTCGTCGTTCGATAACTGCAAGTCTTTTAACTGTCATATTTGACATTGAAGTGACAAATCTCGCGGGGGGATTCTAAATGCATTCGAGAATAAAAATTGTTGAATCTCTAGAAACATTTCAAAAGGACTTTTCATTTTCTCGATTTTTTTCGATTCCGTTTACTTGTTGTCTCTTCATTCTAGATGGGAGATTATAGATCTCCACTATTAATCAATGAAGCCAAATCACCATGTTATGTGGTTCACTTTCCGTAGTTATTATAAGAGAAAAAAAAATCCTTGTGCATTCTTTGGCTAGCTATCACGTCACGGATCCTGCTGACATTGATGTTGATTTTACTTGCGTTATGTCAGCGGTTCCGAGCTTTCTGTCAAAATTTCATTCATGAATTAAGATCCGAATCGTCTTGTAAAATAGTCTTCTGTAGTGATGAACCTTATCTTCGCCTACATATTGGTTATGTAAAGTAGTTACTAAAACGCAATAAATTATGATGCGGAAATATGACTATCAAATTGATTAATCAAAAAGCTTACCTATTTCAGTTTTCTGCTATTTTTTGCTACTATGTACTTCATAAAAAAAATACATTTCGACATCATTGAAAACAAAAATGGTAGTGACGGACCCCCCTTTAAATTTTGGCATGTGTCAAGTGTTGCAGTTATCAAACGGCATTTAATAACTGCAATGTAAACATGTTGCAGTTAGCGAACGACGACTGTACCACCTTACATGAGTGTTTCCCGAATCAGGATGATGCCCTAAGGCCGGAAGTCAACGGCAAATACCATTTTAAAATCCAAGATGGTGACTTCTGGTTTCTGGGAAGCACTTTGAGCTGCTATATAATCAACTCTAAAAAGTGAATATCATCAAATTTTCGGCATCGGGATAGCACGGTGTCCAAATTTCGATTATTATCGAATTTTCATGTACCTCTAATTTTTTTTCGCAGAAATGTTGCCAACTGGATAAAAATCAAGGATCGGAAACTTAAAAAATATTTCATCGGCGATTTTTTTGAAAAATTGAATTTATTTATTTAAAAGACGTTCAGCGCAAAAAAAAAAACTAAAATGTAACAATTTTTGTGGGAATGCAGGAAAAACGTACGGGAATCCAGAGAACAAGTTTGTCTTTATGTTTTCGTAGAGAAAATTTCCTTAATATTCAATCTTGGTCGGATTAGGTAAATAAATTCATTAG